>NW_026641327.1:2585000-3177500 GCF_028554395.1 Pezoporus wallicus | reverse complement strand
GGCCCATAAATATAAAATGCAATATGCTTAAGGAGGACAAAGTGAACCAAAAAGATTAAAGGATTAATACTGACAGTTGCAAAACCCACAAAGGTGTCAAAAGCCATTCTCATTGCACTGTCTCTGGCAGCAAAAGTAGAAGATACTGAGGAAATGAATAAGAAACCAAAGCAAGTACAGCTTACTCTTTCATTCAGAATGAAATTTTACTTGTGAGGATCAGCAGGCCAGGGGCTTCCTGACATTGAATTTGCAACAATGATGTGTCCTTTTGTTTCTGAAGCCACACTTACCTTTGGCATCTGCAGTATGCAGTGATAGTGAATTCTGTACATTATTCTGTATAGTAATCTATGCAAAATATCTATGCCGTTTTTTGAAATTAATGTTGTTTTTTTTGGGGGGGGTGTTTTTTTTTTTTTTGGGGGGGGGGAGGGTTCTTTTAAGGTATCTCTCTGATTCTTTATTGGGAGCCCCCCAGTTCTTCTATTTTATTAGAAATTATAAATAGCTCTTCTCCACTCATTATTGGCATCTCTGAATATTTAATATATTAATTGCTTGGTTTTGTTTGGTTTTGTTTTTCATACTGCAGAGTCCAAGAATATTCAATCCCATCCCATATGGCATTCTGGATCTCTGATCATCCTTATCTGTACTGGACCTTGTTCTACTACATAATTGTGCAGGTTGAGTGGCCAGCATTGTGGTCTATGTCAAAGATACAAATTGTTTCTGGTTTTATGCATAATGAAGTAGTCTAATGCTTCCTGGCTTGCTCTTTATTCTCTTCAAAATAATTTTTCAGGTTCTACTTGTCTTTTTGGTGCCACTGAACACTGAGACGATGTTTCCAGAGAACGATCCGCAAAGACTCCAAGATTACTTTTCTGCACTGAAAAGTCTATTTGAAAATTCACAGCTGTATATATGTATGGATAGAGTCATACTCCTCACTATGTATTACTTTACATTTATCAAGACTGATTTTCACCTGCTATTTTAATTCTTCATTACTTGGTATTGTTACCGCTTTCTCCAGATCCTCAGCCAATGACAGTTTTGAATATCCTGAACAGAACTGTGTTACTAGTAAACTTTTCCACTTCATTTCTGAGGTTCTTGGAAGAATTGTCATAGTAAATGCCTCATGCAAATCTACAATGTTACCATTTGCAAGTGTCCTTTCACGTTACATTGGCTCTGAATCAGCCTTTCTTAGTTTTTCACAGGTGATTTTCCAGGTCTTCCTACCAGTTAGGTCCATACGTTGTTGCAGGATTTTTTTCTAGAAAACAATAAGCAGTAGTGGAAAATAAATAATAAAAGCATTTCTTGCCTCCATAGGTGCTTGTGCTAAATCTTGTTTCTTTCCCTGGAAGAAAAAATAATACTCCGTGGAGAAGCCATAAATTAACACAAGAACTTGTATTGATTTGTTCACCTCTACTACAAAGTAGAGGTGAATTTTCTAGGAAGTAAGGATGAATCTGAAGAACTAGTGGAATGACCATGGCATACTGACTTTGAAGTCTGGATGACAAAAAAGTTTCATGGGCATCTCAAAACGTTTTCTGGTTATGGTGTCTGCCCTCTTCTGTGATAGAATGTGAGATTTGATTCAGTGTCAATGGTGTATTATTCACAGGTATACACACTGAATTGACCATAGAATATATTGCACAACTGGTTGCATCTTGCATCATTCACTAGTTCTTCTAGAATGCATCATATCATGTGCATATATGCACCACTCTACCTCTCAGTAGAAGCAAAGGGGTGCAAGGAAGAAGAGGGAAGGAAGAATGCTACTATACTGTGAATAGCTGTTCAGACATGTTGAATCCCAGCTCAGTCTGAAAAGCTATAACCTTACATAGGATCCAGTGAAAAGATATGTGCTGGAGCAGAAAAGGGCATAATATTAGAAAAACGTAGTGTTGGCTATTCTAGTGTATCCCTGGAATTGTACTTCTATTGTCAGATTTCAGATAGCTGAGGGCTTCTCCTAGACTGCTGACATTGCATGGTCAGAAATTATGACACCTGAGAATCTGAAATCGCTTTAAGTGCTATGAACTGTCTGATTTTTTTGTTTACTCAGCTTCTGGATGTTTTTGAACCTATGTCATTATTCCATGTTCTAAATTCAGCCCTAAATGCATGTACAAAGTACAGCCTGATTGATCTCTGAAAGCTGGAGGACTTTAATTCTTCTCTTTTGTTACAGGAGTGAGAGAAACTGTCAGGTCTCTACACAGAATGTAAGAAATTAAGAATTTTTATTACTTCCCTGATTTTATTTCCTTTAACTTTGTAAATTCTACAGTCCTGTGACTCTAGATTTTTTTTATTGATGACACCTGACATGGTCTGTTCAACTGTACGCATGAAGGGTCATAGTCAATGAAACCTTCCTGAGCCATGGTGGGGGCAGAAGTGGGATTCATAGAATCAATGAATGGTTTGGTTTGGAAGAGACCTTAAAGATCATGTAGGGCACTTTCCACTAGACCAGGTTGCTCAAAGCCCCATCCAACCTGGCCTTGAACATCTCCAGGGATGGTATGCCCACAGCTTCTCTGAGCAACCTGTTCCAGTGTCTCACCACTCTCATAAGTGAAGGTTTGGTACAGCTTCCCTGGTATGTACCCATATATACCGGAGAGAACAGGTATATCAGGATGCATATGGTTGTAGTAGGTGCTTCAGAACACTGGAAGAGATGCAACTATTCACTGAAACTGCAACCTGGACATTAATGAGCAGTAGAAAAGTCCTTATAGTGCTAGGTGTGTTGATTTGAAAACTGAGAACGTCAGGGCCTCTTGCTGTGCTTTGCAGCAATCTGGGAAACAACCACCATCTTTGCTGATGGCCAGCCTACACCTAGGCAGGAAGGAGCACTGACATAGACCAGGAAAGGCAATCTTCAACCTGGAATAGCTGAAGTCGGGGTCTACACTACTGTAGATAAAGTTGTAAGGGAAACTATGTCTTGCAAATAGTTAACCCAAAAGAGTGACACACTGTTCTAGGCCATAAGCAGGCATAAAAGACCTGCATGTATGCTATCTTTAAGTGAAAATTGGAACACAGTAATTTTAAACTTCTTTTTCTTGTCCCTTATCTCCTCCCTCTTCTTACTGCCTACACAGGTTCATTTCACCTCCTCACTTCAGAAGTCTAATAACTTTCCTCCCTATCACATGATGACTGAAGAATTCTCTGGGAGCAATAAGAATGTTCTGGATTTGGCCACACTTGAGCCAGAATTTTACTTGTCACAGCATTAATTCCACTTTCAAATCTTGAAATTATGTCCTGTGTGCTCCTTTCCCCATCCTTTTCTTTCCTAGAGCTTCTTGTTTGACAGCAATGTAAAGGTGGGAAAAAGTCATAGTCTTGAAGCTCAGTCCATACTAAAATTCAATCTTAAGTTAAAACATATCAAACCCTGGAATTTGGAGAGTTAGCAACTCTGCCACAGTGCTTGCTTGCTCATAAAGGCAATTACACATCCAAGTGAATTGTGTAAGCATTTATAACACTTCTTTTTAGAGTTAAAAGCTCTTCAAATATTTTCAGCAAAGACAAATATTTTCTGTACTCCTGCTTCATGTTTCACAGCACAAGTTAATGAGTTGGCTGGCACTTTGATGTTCAATGTGTTAGGCTTCACTGTAGTTCAGAATCTCAGTCCCTGTTCACTTATGTCATTTTGCAGATTTATCAAAGGATGGGTCTTGTGAGGCCTGTTCATGGGCTTCCTCCCCAGTTTCCTCTCCCCATCTCCCCCCTCCCAGCATGGTTTAGAGTGCCTACACTTCAGTTGCTGTAGTCCAGTGAAGTGTAGCAACACTTGTGCTAACTTAAATTAGGCCTGGTGTTCCTAGGTACAATGTGAGTTTCATTACCACACTGAGGAGACAGTGCTGAACTGTGCCATGGCTGGAGGATACTGGTACCTGAGCTTGCTCTTTCCTAGGTCACTTGAATGTAAGAGCAATCAGCCAGTCATGCCTTTATATGTAGAGCATCCAGGCTCCCATTTATCCTGTCCTGAAATGAATTAACTTCCAACGGAATACTGGGTAATAAGGGTGACAGGGAGTTGCAGATGGTCATATCCTTTGCTATGCCTAATGCTAGATGAGCAGTACTGCAAAGTTATGAAGATGGTATTGTGTTCCAAACATGTTTTTCTTGCTTTCTCAAATTCCTCCTAGAGCTTTTTACCAGTAAATTTTGCAGGCCTGCTGCTGGACCTGCTTAGTCCTCTTTATACTTTTAACTATATTGTCCACAAATTCTTTAGTCTGAAGTGCTAGTCTTTCTGATATGAAATTGATTTTGCCATGTAAGATCCCTCAGGTTACTGTGTCAACAGTGTGCCCCACCAGAATACAGCTGGATGGTTCTTCCCTATTCTCTTCAAGGTAAGCATTCTGAAATATTATTATTTTTTTTTAGTGAGAAAAGTAGATTATTGGAAATTTTCATTTAGTAATTCTGCTTCTAATGGCTCATGAATGTTACAAGTTGAATAGCTCTGCTATCCACAACAGCAGCTTGACATGCAGGCTTTCTTAGAAAGTGACCCTCCACTGTGGATCGTCTTTTTACTCTCTGGCACGTCTTTGGCATTGTTCTTGTGTTCTTAGTGCTAATGCAGAAAAGAGCAAAAATCTCCATGCCCCTCCAGCCCAATCTTTGCAGAACTCCAGTCTGACATTAGATATAAGTAAAGAAAGATGTTTTGACTAGAGTCAACGAAGTTTGTTTTCAAGATTTCTGTCTTGTATGTGTAGGAGATTAGGGAAGGAAAGCACATTGCAACAGAAAAGTGATCATGGAAAACAAGAATTAAACAAATATTTGAACCCATAAAAATTTAAACCAGCATAACTAATATTTAGGGGAATATTTACACGTTAGGAAAAAAATAGCAAAAACTCAAAAGGCATCTATTTAAATAACCATCCTTTCAAGAGGTTAGATCAGCATATGCTGACAAGAGGCTTGTGTTGTGGGTTTTGTAGTACTCTTAGCCTAATTAACAAATGCATTACTGGCACAAGTGAGCCTGGAACAATTGCCAGTCAGAACACTCAGAGAGAAGCCACCAGGGAACACTGGATAGCAATAAAAAGCCATGGCTGCTTATTTTTAATTCTTTGGAGGGCCAATTCAAACAGCAAATGTAATTACAATTCTGTAAATAGAACACCCGAAAGCACTCCTTCTGGCATTAGTATGCATATCTTTGATATTTGTTTAACAAATGATCAAGTAGCCCTTTTCCTATGTTGTTTCTTATTTAAGGGGTTTGCAAATTTGAAAAGCAGTGCTGAAAATACCATATAGTTGTGAGGTTTTCACTTTCAAATGCATTGGAAAATTACTGATTGGCTGGTGAAAGAGCCTGAGTTACTTTCTACTTCATGTACAATAAGCAGAAGAGGTAGGTTTGCAAATACCTTTCATGTTGGTATTCCTTTATTTGAAGACCAGACACTGATTATGTTGGAGCAGGATAAACCCAAATTATTTCAAAGGAAGTGATAGCATTTGAACATCTAAATGCTAAATTAAATTATTTGTGTTCCTGCTCTACTTAGCATGAAAACAAGAGTCAAAATACAAAGAAGAAAAGTTTGCTGTCCTTCAGATGTGGCATACTTTCCCATTACCTGACATACCGAGTGTCTCAGCAGGATGTTATCCTACTTTGTAGTACTTTGTGCAGCAGGCTGGCTTGCTGTTGTAAGCTAATTCAGAGAGAGAGTGAAAGCAGCTAAGGCACAGCAAGATGTGATCATAAATTAATAATGTTCAATGGACTGTGACTGTGAGAGCTGCTATTGGTGTTTCAGGTCAGGATAATCCCTAGACTCAGTTTAATTTAAAAAATGGCAGCCATATATTTCATGTGCAAGTGGAAGAACACAGAAGACTTGTGGGGGACAGAAAGCTCTTAGAGAGATGAAGGCAAGTACCAGAGGGAGAAAAAGGAGAAAAGAAAAGGCCAAAGTAAAGTATCCTACCATCTGTACATGAGTACTTGATAAATACAGTATCATTAACAACATCATACCTGTATTTAAGACTCACATGATCAAAAATATGAAATTCTTGCTAAGGTATTTCTGGTTTTCCTATAATTTGGGGAGTTAATTGACAGCTTTTAGGTGGTCAAAGAATAGTATCAGCTGTCATTAAGATGTAAAGAAGGAAAAAGCATCTTTAAAAGTTCTTTCTGTGCCTCATCCAACCTTCCTGCCTGGCCCAGTTTCATAGTTTTAATTGGGTTTTAGGAAGCAGAAACCACCTCTTTGGCTACCAAAACCCATATCTATGAACTCTTCTAATTTCATTATTGCTCAACAGCAGTACTTCACACTGACTTTAAAAGGCACTACCACATTCTCAGCAGTTAAAATCGTACCAGCTTATTTGTGCAGCAGGCACAAATATTTGCCTTTTGTTTCTTAAAAGTCAGTCTTACTGCTGGAATGTATTTACCTTTCTGAATTTATGACAGAGAGGAAAGCTCTGTAAATTGACTGACTCCAGTCTGCTTTAAAAGTACCTGTCCTTTCAAAGAGGTGTGGTGGTGCAGAAGAGAGGCTGGCTGCTTGTTTATCCCAGCTGGTGCACTTCACCTCTGCCCCAGCCTTCCCAGGACGAGCAGACTGCTCTTCATGACAGGAAACAGTCTGCTCTGTCAGGGATGCTTTGGGAATGCGGTGTGGGGCAAGGAGAGAGAGTGGCATCACAGGATACCCAGTTTTGTAACTGAGCACGCTTCAGAGAATGCACTTCCTTAGCTGCTACCCTGTGGACATGCTGTATACAACGGCTCTGTTCAAGTTTTTTTGTGTTGCAAATCAATACACGCCAAACCAATGAAGTTAAAAATAACTTTTAAAAAGGTTATTTGTAACTCAGATAATTTCAGAGAGCTGATTTACAGTATGCCCTCCAAACCTGTTGTGTGGGCACTGCTGAATGGGCAGTGAACTAGAGTGTGAGAAAAACTGCTTGGGAAAAAAGAGTCTTTTAATTTGGCTTTGCTGCCAAAGTCAATATATCTTGTACTCATGTCCTGAGACAGACAGCAAACAGGGTGCTTGCAGCATGAAAACCAACAGGGAGGCTTCTCAAAGAAACAGGAGCCCTGGCCGCAGCAAAGACCAAAATCCCAGCCCAAAGGCTCAAAGGTGACAGATGGTAAGAGGCCTCCCTAGGGACTGTGTGGGACCACTGTAGCTGAGGAAGCCAACAAAAAGACTGGAGGGAAAAAGTCAATTCTCAAAAAGACAGTGCACAGACTTATTTTTCTAAACCTTCATTTTACCTGTTTCACTTTTTCTCAGCAGATCTGACTTCCCTGTTGGAGGTATTGCCTTCTCCTGTTTTTCTTTGCTGATAGACTCAAGCTTTGGAGGCTCGTGGTACACCCATGGCAGGGGGAAGAGGAGGCAGATTGTGCCTCTCCATGGTGATCAGCACGGCATTTCCTCTCAGGAGACTGCAAGCGTTTGTGAAGGCTGAATGTGAAGACAACATTTAGCCAGCAGCTAAAGCTAACCTTGACAACATGAGGACTTTTGTCTTCCTCTTAAGTAAGAAGGCAGAGTTAGGGAGGACAAGGGTCTTCGTGGTGGAGAGGCCAGTAACTGTCTGAGCTTACTCCAGGAAATTAATTAGTACAGCTGTAGCAGGGGAGCACTGAGCCTACAAAGCAGTGTTACTTTCAGTTGTAAAGGTGACACAGCAAGACTTGGGTTAAGGTTGAACATCAGAGACAAGCCCCGGTACCCACCTCCCAGGGCCAGAAGTTTTGAAGCTAAGGTGAGTGATATCAAGAGCATATAATCTCTTATCTAAATTTTGGATTTGGTCTTTAAGCTCTGGTGAAAACTATGTATTCCCCAACTTGTCTTGCCTGTAGGGCTGAAACTTCTATATGAAGCTGACCAGTGGTGAAAGTTGTCACCCAATTTGTGACAGACAGGGAGTCAAATCAGTCTTGAAAGCATTTGAACTTACTTGTTCCAGTTCTCATATGAATGATTTAACTACCTTGTAGGAGATACTCTGGAGGCTCAATCTGTTTATTTTAATATTTCCCATCTGTTCCATATTGCACAAAGTAATAAATCCTTATTGGGTGTAATTCTACAAAGCAATGGATACAGGAGATACAGGGTAACTCCTGCTTCAGTCACTGACATCTAATGCTTTCGCTGATGTGTGGGTGTGTAACTGCTGAGTGCTTCCACTCTACACATTCACTCAAGTATTGCCATTTATGGCAGGATCTTACATAATCCAGGCGGTTGTTTACATCTGGCCATAGCACAAAGTAAAGTAAGCAATACGATTTGTAAGAGCTAGAACTAGGTTTTGTCAGAGTACAGAGAAGAAAAAATTGATAGTAATGACATACAGGAATGCAGACTACACAAGCAAAAAGAGAAAAAAAAAAAAAAGAGTAAGAAACTACACGAGAGTTACCAAAAAATCTCTCCCTCTTCTTGTCAGGACACTTCCTTTCCTTATCGTTTGATCTGATTCTAGCAACATTTCAATGGAGTCCTACCTTGCACCCAGTTTCCCCTAGTCCCTATGAAAAGTCTTCCCTATCCTTCCTCTAATGTCTATTATGCTTTTTTCCTCTGTATTTTACCCTTAACTTCTTAAAAATTTTCCTTTACTTATATTTTCAGAAGTTTCCTCTCACCCAGAATACTGCAAAGAGGCAGCTTTCCCCTCTTCCGTACAACCATGGCCTTTCAAAGTTGCTGAAGGGAATGTCTAGAGAGCACACAACAAAAAAACAGCTACCCTGACTCACTGCTTCTGAATTCTTTCGATATTGGAGTCAATATCTCTTCAGAAGGTGTCCTTGGGTTCAGCAGCAGCAGTCATTTTTTCTCCTTCTTGGTAGCTGGTGCAGTGCAGTGTTTTGACTTTCAGCTCGGGAACAGAGCTGATAGCAAGGATGTTTTGGTTTGGCCAAGGACTTTGTGAGCCTCATGCTCTGCCAGGGAGGAGGGGAAGCCGGGAGGAAGCAGAGACAGGACACCTGACCCAAACTGACCAAAGAGGTATTCCATACCACAGCACGTCATGCCCAGGATGGAACTGGGAGTGAGCCGGAAGGGCTGGGAGACTGCAGGGTTGGAGGAGGTATCGGTCGGAGCTTGGTCGGGCTTGGGGGGCGAGTTATCGGTCAGATGGTGGTGAGGTGTTGTATTCTCTTCCCTTGTTATTTCCTTTATCATTATTATCATTGGTGGTAGCAGTAGTGATTTGTGTTATACCTTAGTTACTAAACTGTTCTTATCTCAACCCATGGGAGTTGCATTCTTTCGATTCTCCTCTCCGTCCCTCCGGGAGTAGGGGGAGGGAAAGAAGGGGGGGGAGTGAGTGAACGAATTACCTGACTGGGTTTAAACCACGACAGAAGGTAAAACTACTTTTTCCCTGACATGCACTTTGGCCACTGGTCTGGTGTAGCCTAATCTGATTCTTTTGCAGCCTAATCTGATTTATTGGGATCTGTTTCTCCGAATCTCTTATTTCTCGCAGTCTCCACACGAGAAAAAAAAACGTATAAATCCAAAGGTTCTGTCCCATTTGCCCTTTTCTAGCAACACTAGGAGTGTTGGCTGGCCCTGGACCTGCTTCTGCTTTCTGTGTCCCAGATGGATGCTCTGGTGCAAGAGAGCTCACCGCAAACCACGAAAGCTAGCTAGGAAACAGCTGGTCCTAAAATTGGTGCTACCAATGCCTGAGCTAGCTCCTTCACAGCAATGTCATTAGTGTATATTCAGAAGCTCAGTTGCACGTTTTCCGTGTGGTTCATGTTTAATTTTCTGGGATCAACATTTTAATCAATTTCCAAAGTTTTATTTTAAGGATTTTTTTTCTCTCTACTTTAGCAGATGCATATTAAAAGTTTTACCTCATTTGCAAGGCTTGTCATTTTAAGAAAGATTTCTAGAATTCCAAACAGGGACTTCTCTTGAGCTAGAGTTTATGAAAAGCAAGACAGAGCTTAGCTGTTAGGTTCTTTTTTAACATTTGATGACTAAATATGGAAAGGTTTTAATTATTTCTGCTAAAATAAAGTATAAAATAACTATATGTTTTAAAAATGAATTATAAAGGCTTGGTAAATACTCAGATGAACAGTCAATTTCATACAAAGATATGTTGTCTGAGAAATAATGTCATGTTCAAAAGCTTATTGTGCATTTAATTCATCAAAATATGAGTAGGAGTAAATAAAAGAACGTGTATATCAAGACAGAATTCTGCTCAGTTTTAAAATTTCCACTAGCTCTTATTTTATACAAAAGCATACAGTATATTTTTAGATGTCTGTGAACAATTCATAGATCCACAGCACAATATTTTATGCTGACCTTTTACTTTTTGGTTTGTTTTTTTTTCTGAGGAGAATGTGACAAGCATATGATGTCAGGTAATAAACCTGTTTTTACAAAGCAGCAGCCTAATATGCAGATGTGACACTTTTGACACTTTTGCTTAGAATAATCTGTATTAATTTTTTTTAATATATATGTGGTATTCATGAAAGATTGCTTACTTTCTTTTCAAAATTATTTTATCAATTTAGGACTTGGGTTCTTGGGGTGGAGTAAACTGGAGATAAAATAAACTTCTTCAAGCATGGCTCTTTGGGTTCCCAAGAAGCACAAATCCCCCAACTTCTGAGCAAGTCTGTATGGTTTCCTTTTAGAGCCAGATCAGAAAACAGCAGCCAGCCAGCCATACTTTGTTTTTTATCTTTGCAATTAAAATATAAAACCATAACCAGCAGAAAACCCCCACACGGTTTCTCATCCCTAAGACTGTGTTCCTTCCTTCACTGTGGACATTTGCATCTTTGAAGGCTTTTTTGTGTCTAAGGTTCTATCAAACATTTTCTTCCTGAAAGACATAAATAGTTCATCTATGTGCAGACACTGAAAACATCTAATTATCTCTGGCACTCTGAGTCCAGCAGAATTGAATATATGCCATTTTCTCTTATTTGTTTCCTAATTTCAAGTTTGAAGATGTCTATATAATCTGCAGAAGCAGGAATTTTAATTATTCTTTACAGAGAAGACAACTATACATCTGTAGGAAGAGGAAAAAAGAGAGCAGGTGCATCCCTCGTTGGAGAGATCCCACAGTAATAAGAAAGGATTTAATCAACATGATGCCTGAATTTAACTGAATGGTGTGGTATAGCCACAAAAGCTTTGAATTTGGGAATGAACGTCTGTATTCATTCATGAGGATATTTCTCTACCACAAGAAATGGCAACCATATAATAAAGCTGCTTTGCTAACACATAAGTTCTTTCAGCGCAAAAGAGTTCTTTACAGCTGTGGTTTCACAATACTCAGGTGTGGGGTGTTGCTGGCAGTGTTGAAAAGAAGCTCTTGGGTCTGGAGGTTGATGGTGGCTTGCTGTGCTGCCTGGGCATCTCTGCTCATCATTAGAAGAGGTGAAGCTGCCTGTGGCTGCACTAGGGCTGAGGTGGCTCTGAGTCTCTTCAGCCAGGGCCAGGGAGGAACAGAGTCTTCTGGAGTGGACATGGCTGAACTGATGCAGGCACCTACTTAAAATGTGAAGACCAAAAGAGAGGGATGTTATGAGCAAGGGCGCTAATTACTCCCAGGTGATCCTCCAGGAGAACTGCATTTTGTCTCACAACAGAGGTGCATAGGGGAAGCATCACACAAACCTTTGAAGGCTGGAGCTGTTCATTTGTCACATTTCTGGTGTGAGTAGCTATGGGTTTGCTCCTGTGCATCAGGAGGTAAGGACGGATGTAAACAGAGGGCTGGTAACCATCAGGGTACAGCCTCTTCTCTCCTTCCTTCAGGAACAACTCATTGTTTCCCATTAGAAGGATGTTGTCCATATTGTTGTCATTGGGGATTATACACGTTTGTGAAAGTTTCCTCAGCTAATTTAATCAGACCCATATAGCCTCTATGGAAAAAGAAAGACTGAGTTTTCTGGGTTTTGCTTAATGACTCTCTCATGCTTTTGTGCATCCTTAATATGTGCCACAGTAAATTGTCTGATTTTCAAAGTCCTTAACACATTCCCCTGTTAATGACCAAGATTATCTTTGAATTAGTTGTGTTGCAGAAGACAAGGTAATATTTTCTCCTTTATTTTCTTTTTAAAGCAATCAAAAATATCAGTTGGCTCTGCAACAATTTTGAGATTATTTCAAGAACAGTATTTTTAATGTCTTTTACATTTCATTTTTCAGTTTTCTCAGTGTTTCAGGTTTTTTAAGTCTTCCTTTCCATCCATTCTTTCTTTTTTTTTTAATGCACAAAAGATGCAATTTGTCTCATCATTTCATAACTAGAACATCCTTGTATCCTACATAGTATGTCTTAACTATAGGATACTGTGTACCATGGGATACCAAGAAATGGCAAAACTGAAGCTTTCTTTTCTCTCTGGACTATGCTGTTCCTTCATAGGCTCTCTGCTATGAATGACAGAGGTTTGAAAGGACTTTGTCTCTTCTTCGTGTCCTTCCACATTTCTTTGAGCATTCTCTCCTTTCCTGCACTGGAATAGAATATTTAAGAAAGATGAAAGCAAGCAGTTGGTGCTTGAAGCACTTGATTGTGCTCCAAAGCACAAAATTATATATAATGATGAGAAGTGAAAAAACGCTGTTGATAGCAGAGTACAGAGTCAGTATGCTCAGTGGTGATAAACTCACAAGCCACATTGAGCAGGTGAAAAGGGAAATGTTCACTGCCTCCTGTTGAAGATTTGGAGGGCATCAAACAAGCAGGTAGCTGGCTCAAAACAGGCAAGAGAAGGTGTTTCTTTTGCAATGTATAGTTAAATATGGAACTGATTGCCGCAGGACATTACTAATGCTATTCATACACGAAATCAAGAGACAGATAGAAAAACTCATGGTAGAAAAGTCCATCAAGAATAATTATATACAAGGTTCTTCTTCCAGCTTAGGAAACTTTTGACCCCCAGATCTCAAGACCACTGGAAGCCCATAGTTACAAAATCTCTAGAGTTTGGGAACACCTTATTTGTTTCCCCAAAAGCTGGAGGCCTTATAGTCTTACCTAAGAATGCACAGTTTGATTTTGTTGGGGATGACTGGGCTGACTGTGTTTTCCATGCGATCTAGTGTGGATATTTTTATGACCTTAACCTAATGTTTATCAAACATTGCATTATCTATCGCAGGTCAAAGGAGCATGACTGTTGTTGACAATTCTTTCTGCTTTTTAAGGGACAAATTTTGCTGTCACTCCATTTTTCCATATTTTCAGAATATAATGCTCATTGTGTCCAGCCATCCTGAAGTTCCCTCTGTTATAGACTAGAAGGAGATTCTTGGTCTGTGAAGAAACAAAATTGCCCTTAAAGGATGTCACATCACTTTTCAGTCATCAAGTATATAACAACTCTCCTTCTGTTTTGCTGCTGCCAGATAATATGTAGGTGACATGTGAGAAAAGGAGGGGGCAAATAATTACAAAATGGAATATATAAACCTTTAGAATCAGTTTTAAGTAATGTTAGGTTTGATGGCTTTGTAACAGTAGCAATGGAAAATTACTGAGGTGCATGACACATAGAGAAAAAAATAGAGCACAGCTAGAGAACATACTGAGAATTCTCACAAGATAAATCGTTATAGTTGTGACATAGCTTAAGAAAAACAGTCTAGAAGAACAAGACACAGGGATAAGGAGTATCTGGGAACCACAGGTGTCCAGGATGGGCTACAGTTAAACTAACTGATAAGTAGGAGGATAGGAGGATTATTATGTCTCTGGTGCTAACGAACCAATTAGACTGGTATGAGCATCTACTGCATGCTTCAAAGGCTGCCAGAAGTGATGAAGATTGTTGGAAGAAGTAAACGATCCTCAGAGACCACCACCACAATTCTGTACGCATCCAGGGAACTTTCTGGAAAATTATGCAATCCATACGTAGCCTCATGAATATGTATGTATGCCCAGTGGCTATAAAAGGACGGCTTGTGTAGCAGTATGGAGACACACGTTAGGAGGAGCTATCCCCTGTGTCTCCCAGCGCCACAATAAATAATACCTGCTTGTCAGCTTGAAAACTTTGTTGGCAAGTTTGTTCCTGTAGTTTTCTCCGAATCACATGAAAGGACCAAAATGGGGAGGCACACACAGAAAAAAACTTCTTGTGGGACATGAGAAATTTCACTCATCCTTCACCCACCACAGAAACAAGAAAAGAATACAACGTAGATAAGAGGTTGACATTTGGAAGAATCCTTAAATTGTGAATTTCACAGCTAAGATTTCCTTTGACAGTGTGTGCATATCTATTGAAAAGAAGTGAGAAATCCTCTATCCAAAATGAAAAAACAAAATCCCTTATATGATATGGCTTCCCTGAGTGGCAGAATAGAAGCTGCAGGGAGAAACAAAAAAAAAACAAAACAAAACAAAAACCAAACATAAACTACATGGTAAAATTATACAAAATTATATGAAGTTTATTTTTGTCTAACACATATTGATCTATAGGAATATTGCATGCTGATCCACTAAGGTGTAACTTCATAGTTATTCTGTCACTTGGTACCACAGTCAGCTAGCAAAAATGAAAGAAATCTGAAACCATAAATCAGTCTCACAGCTACAGTACTTGGATAAACACAAGGAAAATGAAGGGTTGGAAGTGTTTTTTCTTGTACGCGCTGGTTAAATTGATTTATATCTGTCTGTCACTGAAACTCTGCTTTAAAACTAATGATTGTGGCTTCACGTGGAATAGTTGATATTCTGACCCACATCCTAAGGGCCTCCTTCAGTCCTTAGCAAACAGAAATAAAAATGACCCCAGGAGCTAGCAGCCTCCACTGAGGTGCTGAATCAATGACATCTTCTTTGTCCAATTCCACTATTTTTTTTCTTTTAACTAAAGAAAAAAAAAAAGCTTTTTTCACCCCTTTTTTTCTTTTTCTTTCTTTTTTTTTTTTTTAATAATGCCTGGGGGCAAACTCTTCTACCCCTTCCCTTTTTGAATGTTGCTGATGTACCAGGTTCTATCCAAGCTCCAATAACAGGCCACTACAATATAACTTGCTGGGCTTGGCTGCCAATCTATAATGTTCTTGGCCATGATTAATCTGATAAATAATAAATATATCAATCTAGTCTTTTAGACAAGGACAAATTCTTACCAGCGGGGAGGCACAAGGCCTCTTTTACAGCTGCCTGTAGTGCTGGAATTAATTATTTAATGCTTAATTCTTCAGGAAATGAGAAAGTTTTGATTAATGTTGTCCAGTGTCATTTCTTGCTTGTTTGATATGTGTCAGATAATTTTTCCTCTGCAGTCGCTCTGAAGAAGCCAGAGGCTACTGTCACTGGGATCAGACACTGAATTTCTAGAGATTAATTGAAGTGAAAATTTAGAGAAATGCACCATAAGTGCTTGCCCAAGATAACCTTTCAGAGGCTAAATTTAGCTTCCTTTGGTAATGTTAGCCTCCTATTGCCCTGGTGTAAAACATATATTTTTAATGCTGTTAGAGACCTATTTTGTTTCTTTGATTTTTTTTTTTTTCTTAACTCCATGTATGTCAGCATGATTAAAATATTTAGGACTTGATTCTCCTTTCGTTTACCCACTGTAATTCTGTAATTTCCATAGAGACTCATATAATGTTTATTAGTTTATCATAGAAGGGGATGGGTAGCTAAAGACAAGCCATAAAATTAAAACTATGTAAGCTAGGTATTAGCATTACCTGCAGATTGTGTTAGCTCTAGCTCTGCATCAGAATAAGTCTGAATGCTAGAGGCTCATTTCTCTTACTATCTGTGGCAAGGGTAATTCAACTAGCCTCAACATATTTGATGATTACATATATTAGTGTGAATTAAATATCACTCCTGTATTCACCAGATGTTTTGTGCAAGATGAGGTTTTCACTGAAATACTTAAGTGTTTTGGGAAATTATTGCAGTGTCTTTACACATTTACACATTTCTTTTTAATCTGGCCCTCAGTTTGCCTGAAGAATATTTCTGTGTAGGTTGAAATAATTGAAAATAGTTGTTTTCCTTCTCCTTATAGTTATGTGAGTATGACATTAAGAGATGAATGCTCTGCGTGCAAGTCGTATGCTTCATAAATCCCATTTCTCCTCTTTCCTCCATATCCATCAGTGTAGTATAGTTAGTCTTGAAGACAGGCTTCCATCAAGACAGAGAACCTGATACTGTTGTAACTGCTGTGAGCACTAAGATTAAGGTCACCACACAGCATATGGTGCTGCACATTCGCATGGTTGTTTTCTCTGCAGCTCACCACCCTCCAAAATACTGTTTTCTTGTGTTGGTCTTTCCCAGTGTTTAATTTACTTCCATTGCTGTCTTCCTTTTCTAGTAAATAAAGGTTGTATTCTACTTTCCTAGTTTACTTCTCTTCTAAAATCCTACAAGTGCTTGTGCGTGTTACATCATTTGAAGATGAAATTGTTTAAACGCTACACATTTTTATCAGATTTTCCTCTCACAAAAGATATTCTAAAATATAACAATTTTTTGCTAGTTAATCATGCTTGGCCAGAAGCTATATATTTATGATGTATTATTATGGCCCATTACATTGTGCTAGAGGTAAAGCTTCCTTTCCCTCAGCACTAGTGAGGTCATGCCTGGAGTGCTGTCTTCAGTTCTAGGCTCCTCAGTACTAGAGAGGTGTGGATGCACTAAGATGATGAAGGGACTGGATCATCTCTCCTGTAAAGAGAGGCTGAGAGAGCTGCGACTCTGTGAGAAGAGAAGGCTCACAAGGGACCTCGGCAGTGTTTATAAGTACCTGAAAGGAGGGTGCAAAGAGGCTGGACACAGGCTCTTTTCAGTAACAGGACTGGAGGCAATGGGCACAGAATGAAACACAACGGGCTTTGTGTGAACATAGGGAAACACATTTTTGGTGTGAGATTGACCAAGCACTGGCACAAGTTGCCCAGGAATGTTGTGAAGTCTCCATCCTTGGAAATACTCAAAAACTGTTTAGACATGGTCCTGGGCGACTGGCTTTATGTGGCTCTGCTTGAGAAAAAGGACTGAAAATTCTTCTCCAGAGATCCCTTCCCAGCTCAACCATTCTGAGAAACAATTTGTGAACTATTGCTACAATACAACTTCTTCCTAATTTATTACAGATTCAAGTTTTTGGTATGATTTAAGAGGTTTCATTAAGTGATGCTACAGTTATCTCTCAAACTCACTTCTCCACCCCGGTGTTGTACCATTTAGATCTAAGGAGTAGGATTGGGGTGTGAAATATTTAAAACATACCCATAAATAATCTACATAGTTTTTTTCTAGACATAAAGAAGTATTGAACTAAAATGTGTTGACCCAGGCACTGTCACAGCTTTTGGCCAAATGTGCAGAGATCTTGCGTCTGGCCTGGCAGTGAAAGGAAACAAATAAACCTTAGAATTGTATTACCTGTCTAGAAAACAAAAAAAAAGTTTCCAAACTGGATACTGTTACTCCTTTTATTTGAGAAAAAAAAACAACTGTTACAAGGAAATTCTAGTTTAAGATTGAATTCTTTTAAAATCTTCTGGGCTTTGTTTCTTTTATTCTAGATCTGTTTTCAATATCAACTGTTTAAAGCTGTACGGGAGTTGGGAATCTTAGAATTTTAAACAGGTATAATAGGTGGTGGAATTGCAAACATATGATTAATTGCATAAAGTTTTGAAAAATACGTTTACCGTTTCTTCCAATTATCACATGAGAATCACACACGTGCACATGAACACAGAGATTTGCTCACATTAAGTACAAATAATTTATGTGAGGATGTATCCATTAAACAGATATTTTAGATTTGTGAAGGAATATAAATCATCACTTAATGTGAATTTCTCTAATATGTAGGTAGAAATTGAGTGTGTGAAGCATAGGCATTGTCAGGAAATAAACTGTCATATAAAAATATTTCTACATTTTTCTGACTAGTTCATGGAACGTCAAGGGAATCTCACATTTTATTTCATTTGTTCTCAAAAAACCCAAAAATATTACTGGAGCAAATGAAAATATGAAAACTAAAAACTACAAAAAGTTTGACTACTTCTTGGCTCACAAAAAAATACCCCAAGCAAGCCTAGAACTTAACTAACCTAAGCTAAATGCAGGGCACAAGAGAAAGGGTTTACAATGTATGAATGCAACTTCTGAAGTCGAATTTGTTTAGGGAATTTGTATTTTCTGCTTCTTTCTTCAGGAACCTATTTGCATTTTAAATAATTAAAACATTAAAACTGAAAAATTTATAAATGAGAGCTGCAAAGAGAATCCTGCTTGGCAGACAATAGAAAAGAAATTATTACCCTGCTAGGTTTGCTTTAATGTCATATCTGTCACTCTCCCTAAGGTAGGTTCATTACCATACCAAGTGCACCCCCTGCCACTACCCCCCCTCCAACATTCATACTCTTTTTCTTCCACTCCCTGCCACTTAAGGACTCTGGATCTCTAGGGGACTTTGATCTCATTGTACACACTAACCCAAACAGAACCTCTGCTGTTCTCAATAATTTTTCCCTAAAAAAAAAAAAAAGAAGAAAAAAAAAAGGGAGAGAGAGGAGTGTTGGGGGGTGGGGAGGGGAGTGAATTTGTGTGAAGAGTGACAGAACGCTTTGTCCAGCGCAGCTTTGGCTGGTTGTAACAAGCGTCAGGACATTAGACGCAACAAAAGCTGGATTGGCAGTATCATCAATCACGGGTCTGACAGTCTACTTCAGTTTGTTTGTTCCACTCTGCATAATAAGTGATTGGATCAGGTTTAATTAGATATTGGGTAATCAATCATTGCCAACAAGGCAACCCAGCTTGGGATCTAGATGCTGCAAAGGGGGGAAAAGAAGCAAATCTCATCTAGGGCTCATAAGTACTCAAATGTATAAGCACATAGGGTGAAGCTTCAGAGGAAAGGTACAAAGATATCTGCAAGATGGCACATAATAGAATCGTTCACATCTGTACTACTTGTTACCAGACATCTGCAGTTTGACATTTTACTTTCGCTGCATAATTACTTTTCAATATAATATAATATACTGACCTGAGGGAGAAAGACAAAGCAATTAAATTATGCATAAGATCCTTTCCTCCCCAGCCCTTACCAGAAAGACAAAAAAAAAGAGAAAAAAAAAAAAGAGAGAGAGAGAAAGCAAGCATAGGAATTAGCATTCTTATGGCTTTTTACAGAAAAAGACAGAAAATTCTTCCTTCTGTCTGCCATGAAGATGAGTCCCACTTTATAACTTGTCAAATCAGCTACTCTGAATTGAGATTAAAGTAAATGATTCTTTCAATTTTATTTTGCAGTGTGTACCTATAGATTAAGGCCCACACAATGAAGTAAAAGGAGTGATAGATGGAGCAAATTAATCCCATTAAAATTAATTAATCCCATAAATTGAAAGAAGACTTTCACAAAATTCTTTAGAAGACCCAAAGGGAAGTGTACTTGCATTTTTTATAAACACATAATGCTGGTATAAATTAACACAGGATAAGATGTATCACTCATTAACAAGGACCTCATTATCAGAGGCCACTCTAATGTGCAAAGCAGGGCATACACAAGGTAGGTGCGTGCAATGCAATGCCCAACTCTGGTGTGTTCTGCTGCCTAACAGTGCACAGATTGCAGGTGGATGCATTACATTTCTATACAACATGTGGGGAGAGCTCTGAAGGAAAGCAGGTTCAGAGAAGCTGGCAAGCTGGGTGAAGAGTCACACATGCTCAGCAGCAGGCAGGAAAAACTCAGACTCAAAGTTCATAATATTTCAGTGGAACCAAGGCAAGCGTCCTACCCACTGTTACCTGGTGTTGGCATTCTTTCACTGAATATTTAGGCGCCTTGCAGGGGATTCAAAGAGCTGCAGCGAAAGATTCTGCAGCGTAGGGTACAGTGCTGCAGAAAAAGAGGTCTGTCTGGAATAAAATCGCTGCACCAATAAGGAAGGATTGCTCCCTGCACCTCCTACATCCTGGATGAAAGTTTCAGCTGAGACTAATTTAAGGGACTTATATTTTGTTTTATCTGATCTTGTACTTGTGTTCTGACAGCTGGGAGCCCCAAGGATCTATGCTTCGGTTATGCAAGACACTCTAAAGGGTAGATAGTATTAAAGGTAATGACCAGTCTTTTTAAAGGATGGGACAGTCACTGCTGTCCTTTAGACCTTTAAATCCTAACTGAGGGAGAAACCTACTAGAGGCTGGTGACTAACACCTCATGTAGCAATAGAGCCAGTTTGCATTCCTTTTTCCACAGCTCTCATTGCCAAAGTTTTCATCTTTGTAGTAGGAGTGAAGAAAAGGTAGCCAACATGGTCAGATATGATACTGCTCTGTTGAAGATGTGTCAGTTTGGAGGTAAGAATCAAACTTGATCAATCAAAAAAAGCAAAACCAAGAGAGGGTTTGTACAAGCAGCCTGTTTGATGACAGTAACAACCTGGTAGATTTGTGGAGTTGTCTGGAATTTGCAGGTGTTTTCTGTTCAGAGTGGGAAAAAATATCTGATTTTCTGTATTTTGGAACCAGCTATAAAAAGAAAAGGAAAGGAAGGCTACAATAAAGGCTTTCCCCTACTCAGCTGCTATGTGCTACATTGAACAATGTTTCATGTTTGACACACACTTTAACCTGACACCAGCATAGTGATAGCCTGAGTATTTTGTCCACTGGAGAAAGCTTTTATCTTGATTTGTTGTGTTATGTATTGCACATTTTATGATGTATCTGGATCAGCTGCCATGATTCCTAGACCTGGGAGTAGCCATCAAATTATCAGAGTCAGCCATCATGTCATTCTAAAGAGATAGTCTCCCCTGACTCCTCTTCAGTCTCCTCAGCTGTAAATCGGGAACAGGCCAAGCTTTTTTCAGACACTCTAAATGCCAAATTTATTTTCCTGCCATGACTAGTGAGACTGGACTGCTCTGTAACATTTACAGTGTAACTTTCTCACTTCCAAGCCCCCATTACCTGCTTCTCCCGATTCTGTTCAAACTTACCTAGTTTGAAGCCAGAGCCAATGATGTTTCTAGTCTGTTCTGCTTTTAATGCAGGGTGTTGTTATGTCTGATGCAGCTGCCCCATACTAAGTCCATAGTGGCCAGCAAAGTAGACAGCTTTGATTTGAAGATGTGAAGAAACAGGAACTTAATAGTTCTGTTAATCAAGTCACTGTTCACTGGTAGTGTTTAGAAAAACCTATGTCTGCTTTCATTTTTGTGGCCTGGATTTGGATTTCCTTGCAAAAGAGGTACCAAAAAATTTTGAAATATGCCTGTACCCTCTGTTAGAACAAAGGACTATATATTTTTTAGAAGAACCATAACATTGATTGGCAGATAGGACACAATCAGGGAAAGGAGCTCTTGGGTTGCTGAACCTTGTCCCCTGCTCCAGCAAGCCATCAGGTGCATTGCTGTCATGTACAGAGTGTGTCTGATATCCAGCACTACCAAAGCCTTGTAACAAAACTATTCACCATCTTTGACTACCCCACTGGAAATGTGTTTTATTTGTTCATGGGATATTAGCTAATTGAGGATGTGTTGATTGCTATAGCCATAGGAAACTTCTAATAATTACTTATCTAAATACCTGATAATTTTCATGAAGTCACTTAAATTATAACAAAAAATAAATAAAGGGTCTGGGATTTTGTTTAGTACTGACATTTCTATTTCAACCTGATTTCCCAATCTCATTTGAATATAGCTGTTCATTAATTGTCCTCAGCTGCCTAATTGTGTCAGAATATTCAAGTGGACCATTCAGTAGTTTTGAAACAAAGTGGCTTCTGCTTTTTTTCTAAAATTTCTTCTATGCAGTTTTACATAAACCAGATTCTTATTTGTGAATAGCTTTTCACCACTGTTCTTGTTCAGAGCTACCTTTTCAAACCTGGTATTGATTTGCAAAGTGTTTTACATGACTTGGAAGGCTACTAGTGATGAAGATGAGGGAGAGACTGTGTTGAGAGCCTCAGTGCCATCTGCTTGGCAGTCTTGGAAGTATATTGTGACATGAAACTGCCAAACTGTGCAGAAGCTACAAATCCTGGGAATTTAGGCAGCAGATCCCCCATCAGACTGCCACTCAGGCTTCTGAGGAACCAAATGGATGAGCAGGCATGAGACCTGACTGAATTGGGTTGTAACCTCATCTAATTCAAACCTTCTAGTGAAATGCTTGTGATGTAACCAGTCTAAGAGATCAGTCAGTCAAAGGGAAACAGCCTTTTGAAGAGCTTTTCAAAAGCTCATTTTATTATCACCAGCATTACTACCAGTGCAACAAGTACTATTCCTTTTTGTGTCCCAGGGCTCAAATAAAGATCAGTGGCCCATTTTGCCAGGCTTGAGATAGATTTGCTAGGGCACAGGCTGCTTCTTTCACAGTAACTTCATTGGGGTTCATATACAGTACCACAGATAATTAGGTCTCTAATCCATCTGTTAACTGTTCAAATTCACATGACTTCGCTTTATTCAGAAATTCTGCAACAAAATAGCCTGTTAGCTCATCTTAGACTTCCTTTATTCCCTGACACTATATAGAGAAGGCTTCTTTTTCTCTTCCTGCTGCTCCACTGCAAGTAGTCATACAGCATGTGAAAGCAACTCTGCCCACAGACTCTTCTAATTCTTATTCCCTTTGCCTGAAAAGGACTTTTGCAGCTGTAAACTCAGAAATGGCACTTTCATTGACATTTCTCTGGCAATACCTACTCTGAAAGCTTGGGAAAAAAAGCATTCATGCAAGTTCTCCTTGAAGCTAATGTTATTGATTTAGTGAAAGAGAGAATAGATGAAATGGACTATGGACAAATCAGTGAATGCTTGTTAGAAAACAAAAATGGAGTGGAGGGAAAATATTTTGATAATGCATTTACTAACTCAAATTAGACATTGCTTGAAACTGAATTATAGCAGTATTCTTTTCAGAGAGAAAATTGGTTTTCCCTCAAGTGTCTCACAAGATTATTTTGCAACCATCTTGTAAATAAAATTATGATTTCACAGTATTTGAGAAACAAATAGTCTTTGAGGGGAGGGTTAGTTGGTTGTCAAGTTTTTATAGCTGTGGCCAAGCTTTCTTAAGCAAAGTCCTCTTTTGAATGCTGTACTTGTTTTTTTACAGTGAAGTATTTGTGATCCCAGGCATACTACATTTTTGTGATCCCCTTAACTACCTTTTTCCTATTTGCATTTATATATGCCTTGCTTATGTACAGATCCAGAAAAAAAAACCTGAGTTTGCAGTGTGTACACTTCGAAGAGATTCCCACTTTAAATATCTTCCTTCTGGGCCATATGGTTTAAGGATATCTCTGACTGTCCTCAGAGCTCATTTTCTTTAATCCTGGATTAGCCTTGTTGCCCTTCTTTACCTTTTCAAGTACTGCAAAGTCCCCCCCTTCATCCCCCCAGTGCAGTAAGGAGAAAAGAACATAATACCCAAAATGATTTAAATTTTGACCAAAGCAATTTGTAATCTCGGCATGTCCTCCCTGGATTTCTAAGCTTGCCTAACATTTCATTGGCCTGTGCAGAGGAATGCTTTTCCTACAACATCTTGACATTTTTCAAAAGAAGATGACAGTTGTGTTGCGGCCTTTATGGTATCTCCAGTAATCTTATCTGCTTTGAATGTTCTTGCATAAAAAACTCACTTTATGTCCAGTGGCCATGTACACAAACAATTGCAGTTAATTTGTTAAAACAGATATTTACTATCAAGTTGTAGACGATTTAGGTGTAACACTCAGAAGTAACTTGGATATTTCAAAAGATGATACTGAAGCACGTATCTGACAGCAGGACGAGAGTTGCTTATTTGGGATCAAGAAAAAGCCCCACTATAATTATGTAGTAAAAAGGCTTCAAATGGAGAAGCTGTGTTATATAATGCTTTGTGAATGCCAGATATATTAAATGGAATTTCTGAGGTTTTATACTCCTTTTTCTAATCTAGAATAGTAACGAGAGGATTAAAGATTGCTTCCATAAATCCTACTTCTTACACTGCCTTGAAAAATGCCATTTTAAAAAGGATTCATCTTCTCCCTGCAAGTACAGAATTGCTGAATGACACTCAAATATTAACAAACAACACTTGCAAATTGCGTGGCTCTAGCTTAATAATGAAGACTCTCAGATCATGAAAAATCACTGGCAAAACAGAAATCACACTTTTTCAGGAGCATCAAAATAATTTTGTCAGTCTGCAGTGGTGGGATGTCTAAGCAATTATTTTTTAATGGAAGATTAACACCTGCCAGAGTCCTGCATATTGGTGGCTTCCTAGCACTGAATGCCCTCTCAGAAACAACTATTATGTTCTTAATAAAAAGCAGAACAAAAATAACAACATTTAAACCAAACTAACCAGTCAGGAATAAAAAAAAATAAAAAAAAAGAAGTAACCCCATACGTAACACACAGAAGATACCTCCACGCCTGTTGTTATCTGTGCATATTCACATTCAGTGCTTATAAATGTTTTAATGTCTTGACATATTTACCCTGATTTTGGTAAAAATAGCTTCATAGTGTGGATGGCCTCCTTACTAACTCTCCCCCTTGTGCACTGAAGTTTGCTGGAAATGACTTCATGATGCTAAAGAGGAGAGCAGGGCTCCAAGGTGTAAGTAAGAGAACAAGAGAGAGCTGAAAAGAAGAAGCTGGGTGAGATTTTGCACTCTTGCCACCAAGCCAGCAGCCGGCGTAGATGAGACAGTGTTACAAGTTTAGAACAGCTGCCAACTAATGTTTGATCAGGGATAAAATATGCCGAGGTGACAACATCTTGCTCCCCTGCATTTCAGGGACTATCATTAAAAATGCAGCAAGACTCGTACAGGCCCAGAAGGTCCTATGTTCTCTCCAGATACAAGGGAGAGAGACAAGTTCACAAGATGTCAAGAACAATATCCATTTGTGTTTACTATGCAAACCCGCTGAGTAACCTTTCCATGCATGTTTGTACTAAGGACCATTGAGAATTTAAGAATCAAAAAGAGCTGCTTAGAACAAGGAAGAGGCAGCCAGGAAGGAGCGAATAGGCAGAGGCATGTATTTGGGAAGCGGAAAGTCACCACTGCATGGATAACTAGCTTCTCAGAGGAAGGAAAAGAAAAAGAAGAAATGCAAGATCGAAAGGTGTATATGTTTATACCAAGCACAGCCAGAAAAGCTGCAGCACGGCTACAAGTCAGTGTCCGCAGCCCCTTCCCCCCTCCCCTTTTAATAATATATTGATGTAAGCAGCTTGCGCATGCCAAACAAATTCTCTACATAAAAAGTCAACTGTCGGAAGGAGGCTCATCAATCTGGCAAAGTGCACTCAGGTAGAACGCCTCTTGGGGAGCCTGCCCTGGCAGCCATGCTGCTCGAGGGAAAGGGATCACTCCAGCTGACGGGCTCATAAATGTTCATTAAAGGGTCTTTCCACCAGTTTACAGAAAAAGCAGCTGTTTTGCTGGAATACTGGTAATTTATTTCACAGTGATATTATGGAAAGCTGCTGCAGATAATAGAACTGTAGAAAGTTTTGCTGTTAAAATGGCAGGGACAGCTAGCTGAATGCGCTCAATCAGCACCTCTTTACTAGTACAGCAGCCACAGCAAATCCAGAGATACTCTGTTTGGGATTCATTGCTGCAGCTATTTGAAGGAATGTTACCTATTGCTTCCCATATTTCTCACATTGTCTCATCATTACTTCTTCTCCAAAACATATGAAGAAGAGGAAATGCATTTATCTTTCTGCTACTGCTATGATTTCCCCATGGATGACAAAGTGATACACAGCTTTAGAAGTACTATGCAATATTGTCAAGCAACTACAAAAAGCACTGCTAACACAGTTAAATTAGGAAACATACTTTGTAGCTTTAACTGTGACTAAAAATTACTTGCCTTATTGTGAGGTTGCTCTCCTTTCTCCTGAGGCTAGTGGTGAAGGCCCTATCTATTTTCTGCATAGAAGAGATCACATGAATTAACTAGATATTTTCCCTAATTGTTTAATGTTTTTGAAATTGAGGTCTGTGCTTTGGTTTTAAAATTGTAGAGGTTGTAGTAGTGATTTATAGCATGAAGGCCTTGTATGCATAGTGGGAGAACAAACTCTTCAGGTAAAAACTAAAATAAATAGTGGGATGAGATCCCACTTTCATTTTTAATAGACTGCTTAAAAATATCTTACTTTAAACATTCTCATATATTAAAAATAGAGTGGTTAGCTTAGTAAGACAATTTGATAAAGACTGCAGGTTTGAATGAAAGTTTTATAGTCCACATTTTAGGAAAAGAAGCAAAAAAAAAAATGTTTGTATCTGTTTTTTAAAAATGAGTAGTGTCAATGTAAGTATTTCTATTTTAAAATGATCACTGTAAGAAGTATGGTAAACTAGCATGAGTACTAATGCAATTAGTTCTCAGGGAACTAAAACAAATCTTTAGCTTGATTTCAGTAGAGTTCCACTGGTTTGTGCTGAGGAGGATGCTGGTCAAGGATGATCTTGAGAAGACTGTCTCAGAAGATTAGATTTCGAAAACAGAATGAAGAATTTGCACAAAGAAGGTCAATTTGCTTTACCATAGCAATTTTCTACCATGAAACCAGAGAGCAGATCTCTTTGGCATGTTTCTTTAACAGTGCAAAGTGATTGTACAAATCGGAGTCTTCTAAGACTCCACCTGCAAAGTGTGATTTTACATACAGGTGGGCTTTACTTCTGCTTAAATTAGTTGTGGATGGGTTGTTTTGTTTGTTTTTTTTTATTTTAGTTTTGATACAATTGTTTAAGAACCAGCTTGAAATGAAATATGTCTGGTTTAAAATGAATGAGAATATCCATTCAGTCTTTTGGGTTGGTTTAACTGAATCACCTTTTAGACCCACAAAACTCCTACCTGTCAACCAAATGAAAATGAAACGTCTTATCATCTTCATATGAAACTCTAAAATGGTTAATAAAGAAGCCATTTTTTCACAACCTGGTGGCATTTTTACACTCAGAAAATAAGGAATCTATGAAATATGTAAGGCAAATGCAGTATGTTAAAGAAACATCTTAGATACTGTGATGTCACATAACCCTTCCTCTGTGCACCAATGTTTTATAAAGAAAATTATCTTGATAATGGTAGGAAGAAAAATCATGCCTTGAAAACTCATAGCAACTTCTTTTAGCTCTAGAGGTAAGTCATGATGAATATCCTAAGGACTCACCTTATTTTTTTCCATTATTTTATATCATACAGAAAAAGCAAAACATCTCTAATTTAACCTAAGACTAAAAAGAACTCAGAGTAAGGTGAATAAAGTTAAATATTAACAGAGAAGCTGGCCTATATTTGGACAATATCTGAATTATGGGTCAGCAATCAAGACATTTCCTTTACACTGAAATATTAAAAATACTAGTCCTATTTTCTGACTTAGAATAAAACAAACAGTACTGTGTTTTAAAGTAACCACAAAGAGGGCAGCATAGACTGATGCAGAGCTCTGCTTCCATGGCTTGCTTTGTCTGAGGAGAAGGGAACAGAGGTCAGTCAGTCAGAAAAGGGTGTAAGTCATACAGATTTAAAGTCTTTGCAGCTCCTATTTGCTGTTGGCTGGTTCCAGGGTCTCAAAAACGAATGAATATGTGGAAATATTAAGCATTTATCACATCACTGTGTGAATGCAAGAATAAATTTTCTGTCACATCTGAGAGAACAAATCAATGTTTTGGTTTTCTTTGGGTTGGGTTTTTTGTAGGCTTTTGTTTCTTGGTATGATCCTCATAATTCTGTCTTCCTTCCTTTCCTTACATTCTATTTTTCCTTTTGTCTTCTGGCATGGATTGGTAGTTTGCCAAACTAGATCAAAAGTTTGTATATATACACAGAACAATCCTGAATCTGTTTTTTTCCTTTGATTTGATGAAGTTAAAATACAGACATTGCCTTCCTCCTAGTGAGACTGAGAACATTAGAAGCCCCTAAAGCATCAAAAATGTCTAAGGAATTTGAAATAGTAATACTAGGTAAAAAAGTTGTATTTCGATTTTCAATTCTTGTGAGATTTTCCTAGGTCATATTTAAACTTCATATTAACTACCCCTAAAATTTAGGATACCTTGAGTCTTAGCCTAAGTTGCATGGGGTGGCACAGTTTTTTCCATTGACAGTTATCTCAGGATCCCTCATCGTTAGTGCTGCCTCTTCATCTCCATGTTTTTCATATTCACAGCTGTCATTTTATTTTGCCTTTTTAGCAGCACCTTGGCCTCCCTTTGCACCACGTCTAAGGATTCAATATTGTTGAAGAAGTCTTCCTTTATTCATGTAACAAGTGATTCTCATTTTAGCGATAAGCCTCAATGTTGGGATGTCTTCACTTCAAGATGAGCAGCTCTACAACACTTAACTTTGACTTCCCTCACTAACAAATGCCACCTGCAGTTGGTGTGAGTTGCATGTACATGGTTATAGTACCCACAGGCACAGAAGTGAAGGGGTTACATACTGCAGGTTTGGTCTGCAGGTCTATACCTCATCAAGAGTTGTGCAGCTTTTAGTGGGTGGATGTACTCCTGGCCTCTAGCCCGTTCATTGTGGAAACCAGTTAAGCATTCAGGATGGGTCCAGCCCAACTATGTGGTGCAGTTGGCCATGGAGACAAATTCCAGCAAGGTCAGCAGGAACAGGGGTAAGACCCAAACTTTTTCCAGATCCCTTGCAATACATCAGAAATATCTGGACTGCTATAAGCTCTGGCTAAATTCAGAGAACCAGTTACCTCACAGTTTTATTTCTGTGTCACAAAAAAAAGTTTGTGACTTTTCTTTTTATCTCCAGCTTTCAAGTGGGCTGTGTGCTTTAATCAGCTTGTGCTAGAGCAGTATGTTCCTGACAAACTTGGAGAACTTGGAGTTCTTTAAAGGGGAGCTTCCTTATCATGTGGGGTTTTCAATGTTTGCTTGTCTCTACTAATTAGAAATGCTTATAAATTAATGATAAGCCTGCTTTACAAACCAGTAGGAGAAAAAAAGTGTGCTATGCTGGATATGATTAAGATGTAAGAGCAAAGAATTTGAGAGCAAACACCAAGAGATTTTTATTGAGTGGCCCGTCTTTTAGCCTTTTTCTTGTAGCATTTTCCATTATAAGAATAACTGTTCTTTGCTGAAAAAGACACAAGCTTCATTTGTAAGTGGAACTATGACTGTTTTAAAGCAACATTGCAATGAAGGCCTAAAATAAGATAAAAAATGAAAGGTGAGAAAATGTATTTTAATATGCAAATACATCCTTTACTTTTGACCTAGAGAAGAAGTGAATAAAATCACAGTCAACATATAGACTCAGGAAGAAGTGTATCTCTCCCCAGAAACCATTTCTGTTGTACTGTACTGGGACAGAAGGAGTTATGTACTGTTATATAGAATTTTACACCTTTCCATCTCCACCTCAGTACTGTCTCATTGCCAGTCTCCCATAGGGCTGGAATTGTGACACCAACCTTTTTGTATCAGTTCATCAATTCATCTTTTTTTACCTACTTGAGGAGAGAAGTATCTAATACACACTTGAGGTTCTTCCTTCTGTCCCCTGTTTATAATAACAGATGTTTAGAAGTCCTATCTCAGTTGTAAATAAAACCATTGAGAAGATATGAACAGATGACAAAGATTAGAATAAATAGTCAAGGGAAAAAGAAATTAAAAAATCAGGAGTATGCAACCTTACTGTTGTATGCGATTGTCTCTCAAAAAAACAGGAGTGTAGGACCAAAAAGTGTAAATTAAAAAGAGGTTGTTATGGTAAAATGAATTGTAAATACATTGCCATCTCTCTTTGTTTGTTTTGGTTTTCATTGTTGTTCAAGAATCTTCAGAAGAAGGCAAAAATCAAAGAATTTGAACTAAAAGGGAAAGATCAGTGTGTTTCAGCTTCAATTTGGCTCTCTCCTTTTTGTTTATGAGACTGCTCAATACATTGTTAAAACACCATCTCTGAACTAGCCTGAAAAAAATGTTAAGACTCCCTTCTGCACACCTTTAATCTCCATGAAATACTGCCAGTAGCTTCTTCACCTGACTTTTATCTTGTATCCTAATCTAGAGACTTACTGTGTCAAAGGATACCAGCGCACTGACACTGCCTAAATTTGTTCTGCCTGAGCCTGAATAGACAGTAGCCCAGACCAGTCAAGGGAGCCAGGGTACAGACACATCAGCTGTAGCGCTGACCTGCTTGGTGAAAGGCACCTGTCTGACAGCTCAACTACCCTGTATTCTGAGAATGTCAACAAAAACACATATTCCTGATCTCTACTCTCCTTTTTCTCTTTTGGGACTTTGTGTATTTTGTCACATTTAGAACTGAATGACAGAAATAACCTTTTCCTCCCAGTAAGAAGGATAGCTTGACACAGAAAATTGACCTGAAGTCTTCTGTCTGAAGAAGGCACTTTTTGATGAAAAAGGGACAGTTGAAAAACACTTTGTGCCTTCTTAATTATTTTTTGTTCCTATTCCCTTAATTTCCAAACTTTGGCATTAATTTTGAGACATTTGCCATACTACTGACAAGCTAAGGTTTTGAAACTTTAAAAACTTGAACGTGTGTAAGTTTGTTGTTGTACGCTAACATGTCACATCATACACCTCTGACTTTCTGGCCCTATCACTCATTGAAATAAAAGAAAAAAAAATACTCTTAATTTTTGCTAAGAAAACGTGAAGCACAGTCACAACAAAATACATGCTTGTGCCACCTTTCCTTCTCTAAAGATACATTGCAATCTGCAAAGGAGTGGAGAAAGCACGGCTGTAAGGGGTGATCACCATTTGAGCGAGCCACCTTCAGTGGAACTCTGAGCAGATGTACATAATCTCATGGCTGATATAGGTTGTGGCTGGCAATATATTTTATGAAGCTTAGTAACACAGTGCTCATACAGGGCAATGCTGAAACATGGAAGATTTTTTTTTAATTAATATTTTTTAAGAAGAGTTGGATATGTCCATCTATCAGTGAAGTTGCTCCTCACTGGGCCTTGGCCAGTGGTCCTGAGAATCCATAGCAACTGTATTGTTTTAGTGTTTCCATACTGTCTCCAGTCCCTGTTCACAAGCTGCTATCTCTGTCAAACTTACATTCACTGAGTTTTTCCTAACTAGACTCAATTGTGTTCTAATATCACACTATTGCTGGCAATATTCATATGTTGATTAATTCATATTTTGACTAAAAGTGTTGTGTTTTGCTGAACACAGTAAGTACAGAAGAGCACACTAGTGAAGGCTTCACATGCCAGTTTTAACTAAGCTGCTATTGAGTGCTGTTAGAAATTTTCATTAACATTCCTAAGAACTTTTCCATATTTTACTGTGGGGGTATTGTCTCTTACCTCTTAAAATGGTTCTTCTACTTTGCTTTAATTTTCTTTAAAATTCTTTTTATTGCTTCACGTTTGTTATATTTTTCTGTGTCTGTAAGTTTTATATCTGCTTACAGTTCTTCAAAGACATACTGAGAGTTACCCACTTTTTTGTTTAAAGAGTTACCTTTTTTGTATGCTCTAGTAGTGTCATTTTCATTTATTTTCAGACTGAAATGGGGGGGTTTGTCCTACTTCTTCCATGTTTGTTTTAAATTGTTCCTGCATATTCCCTACTTCCTCACTATTTTCACTACTTTTCATTTTAGCAATGAACTTGAGCTGACTTAATCTGTCTCTTAGGGAAAGAATCTTTGAATTTTCTTGACACTGCTAACGTTTTCAGGGGTGATTGGAAAAGAAAGTGGTGACTTGTACTCCTGTCACTTTACAGACCTTTTCTGTATCAGCTGATACTAATTATAATTTTGCCATAGGTTTCTATATGAATTAGGTACTGATTTAAGTCTAATATGGACCATGTGAATTTAGTATAGCCTAGTTTCTAATTACAGAACATTAACGTGTGCTGTTAGTTGTTATTACGATGATGCTTTGAACACTTTCTTCCAACTTTCTGACCTTTTTTTCAGGAATGTCATGCAAAGGTGTTGTTTTTACTCTTGAGAATTGACATTTGTCTTTTGCTTTACACAGTTTTCAAGAAAGATTTTTATTATGGTTCTTTTTTCTCACTATCACAGTCATCTGAGGCAGAATATATGGTTCATTTACTTTGTCAAAGTGATTAATTTTTAATTTATCTGTTTCTGAGTAGTTCATAGCATGTACATACAGGGGTACAGAACTTGAATATGTATGTCAGACAGATAAATGCATCATCTATTAGGTTTACATTATTATTGATAAATACTATTAATTTCTTTCTTTGGAATCTTACTTTTAAAACACTGTTCTCTTCTGACATATTTACCTCAGCAGATCCACAATGATGTAATGGCCACAAGAAAAATTAAATGATCCCAGGCATATCACAGTTTCAGACTTTCTCTTAGAGACATGAGAGGAATGGGAGACCTTGTAGTTCTGAGTATTTAACTTTTTATAATATTAAATGCAGCAAGTATCAGTTCTAGTTGTGCTTAATGTTCATGTACATATCTACAAATATATATTCACTCTCCTTATGCTTCTACTTGGGCATCAGACACTTTTATCCATGAATTTTACATATTGACCTCTTTCTGCACTCCTTTCTAATTATGAGGTTCAACAGAAATGAGCAAGTCTTGTAATTCTACTCATGATTTATAATTTCAGAAAACCCTAGGTGCAAACCTACATTCCAAATATCCTCATTTAAAAATGGACTGCTGTAATTATATGATCATTTAATTTCAAATCTGTAGGGGACAGTAACTCAATATAAAGCATGAAAAAATTAATGAGAAGCTTAATTATAATAATATCATTAAATCCTAATAAGAGAAAGTCTAACTTCACTTTATTTTAGCTTTGACACCTAATATAATTTTCTTACAGTGCAGTAGTGATATTTTCTGAATTTTTAAAGAAACTAATAATGTAATGGCAAAGACTGGGTAATTTTCATTTTCCTTTCCCTTTTTTTCTTTTACTTGTAAGTAAAAAGAAAAAAAAGAAAACCTCTTGACAGTGTATAGGTATGTGAACAGGATCTAATACCGCTTAAGTGATATTAGCCATAGATTTCCCACCAGCACTTAACACTTCACTTTACCAGAAAATTTTAGCATCCATTGCATAATTTTTCAAAAAAATATATTTGTTCTCTCACAATTCAGGGGCTAAGTACCTTGATTCGTAGTATCTTAAGACCGAATCTTTAAAGTGCATTGCCTTTTACTTTAAAGAGCAATGTACAAATGATAACAGCCAAACTTCTGTTACTATGGCTACAGATTGAAGGTTGTACTCCTGCTGTATTAATATTTAGCAGATATCAGAACTTCCCTCTTTTTTTCACATTTACAAACCAGATACTTTACTGAAGCTATTTATAAAGAGCACAACATTCCTGAACACACAGCCCTGCTGGTGACAAATGTTTAAATGTGGAGCACATTAGTCAATAATGCATGCTCACCACCATTTAATTATTGTGAAAACATCTGTTGAAGTAAAATATGTTCCAGAGGGGAATAAGGAAGTCAAGTGCATTAGTGACTGTGTTAACCACATTTCACTCTGTAACACAGAAAACCCTAAAGGAAAGACCAGGATTCAAGGACATCAGAAGAATATTAAAATTCATCTTCACTTCTATTCTTTTCAGCTACTGAAGCGGTTTAGCTAAATCTTTTGTGTAGGATTGGTTTTCCAAATTTTTTTAAAACAGGGCTACATGTCATGTATCAGAACATGTATCAGAAATCTTTTTTTTCCATGGTAAACTTGAATGTATGCCATTCGTCTTCTGAGAGATCCTAAACAATCTAAACAATCACTGGTACAGCATATGCCAGTTTACAAGATTACTCTTGGCTCTGAGTGAGGGGGAGCTGATAAGCCTCCTCTCCTTTTGCCTTGCCCTCGTGTAGTGTTTGGTTTTACCCTAGAAACCCTAGGTTTATTTCTTTTTCAGCTTCGTTTTTCCTAACTTATTTGAACTGCTAGAAACAAAGCAAAAAATTCCTTCCATGGTTGGTTTCAGAGCAGGATGTATATAAGTTTATGTATGACAACTTAAAATGTATGACTATTAATATTTCATCATACTATCTTTCATAGATTGTTTAAGGAAGAAATGGAGAATGCTTATTGAGGTGCTATCTGACATATTCCACTCAAATAATTCTCTTGTCCACTTTCTATAAACAACATTGACCACCATTGTCACTGAGTTAACTTAGTGGGTCATTATTCATGATACAAGGAGCTAATAGGCTTCCAGTCAGGGTGTGCCAATACAGACATGCCACAGGCTGTATGAAGCAGCAGTCTTAAATTATGTGGTCATGAATTCAGAAATGGACAGCATGCTTCTCTAACCACTGTGCAGAGAGGAAAGGAGCTGAATAATGAATACAACAGAGTAGTGTGTCACATTCGTCAGTTAAACTTTCCTCTAAGTCCTCAAATTCAGTCAGTGAAGATAGCCCCAAACCTCCAAAGAACAATGTAGAATGTCCAAGCAAGGTATTCACTGGGGAGCTGACAACAGCACCCAGCAGGGAACAGTCAATGCTGACCTGAAGGAATCTGTCTGTGGCTGAAAATGCTACCAAGGAGTAAAACAAAGTCGGACTAAAACAACAATAAAGGGCAGCTTTGTGAAGAACAGGTGATATCATGGTCCTGGAGACAAACTTCCAGCATGGGAGAAAATATGAAGTTTCAGGGAAGAGAAAAACTCAGGTTGAAGTCATCAAGGAAAAAGCAGTACACTGCTCTAGAGAAGCTGCAGTCTGATGTACTCCTGAGGTGGCAGGAGGAGGCAAACTCCTATCTTTAGGTAATGGATACAGCTCCGGGTCCTTGGCTTCCCCAGCTAAGGGAGAAGGGTCTGATTCTTTCAGCAGTGTTTAATTTTCTGCAGGGTAAGCTTGTCTATCTAGTGACTATAGGTGAAAAATGATTGATGAGTTTCCCAGCTAAGGTCCTGTCATTACATGTTCAAAGTTTGGTGAAATGAATCCAGGCTGGGAGAATATGGGGTTAATGGTCCTATATCTTTATCTCAGCAGGCAGCCAGTACTAGTGTTAATAGTGGGAACTCTCTGAGAGCCATTAGAGGAATTCTGGGGAGCTCTACTGCTTTGTGGTCCCTTTCATCAGCCTCTTTAGTATGACAAATAGCTTCAGGCTGCCTACCAGCCAGTTATTTTTAAAGGTGTGTGAAAGTGGCTGGAAACATCTGTTCAAAGCCGTCATTTTTAAGTGTCTTTTCAATGATGTAAAATAGCATCAACCTAATTTAAGATGAATATGCATAAATACTTTTTCACTATTATATTTTTTCATTTCTTGATTTCTCAAATGAAAAGCTCATTTGTCCTTATAAACTAGACTTCCAACAACAAAAGAACACTAAGAAGAAAACAAAGCTTTCTATACACTTAAGTCTGGACTTCACAGGTCATAATCACCCTTCACTCTAAGTTACTGATGAAAAAGTATCACTTTGCTCTTCTACCAGATTTCTGTAAATATGAGAAGAAGCTTGTGTCTAGAGCTTTTACATTCTTAATAGTTTTTTCTGCAGATAGATGTGGAGAGCATGGATTTTTACCACAACTTTCTGGCCATCATAAGTGAGTCAATACTAGACAGAATGTTTATATCAAGGAAAAAAATACTCCACAGAAAGATATTGAGTGACAGGGACTCTGGCATGCCACAGCCATGAGCTCAGCAGTGAACAAAGTCTTAGTTTGTGCTGAAAAAATGTTTCTGTGGAAAAGCTTTTGCAATATGCAACCGTGAAGCGGGTAAAGAAATTAGTGTTTTATTTGCATGGTGTGGAGATGATAGAGTTAGCAGTACTGCAGTTCTTGAGTTCCTGCATTTCTATTTGTCTTTGTCCAAATTCCAGTACATTGTTCTCAGAAATTAAATCAGTTGTCCTTTCTGTCTTGCATACTATAAGTGTTGTAGCCCTGCACATATATGATGCAGCTGTTTATTTTCAGCTGTTTATTGGCTCTTCTTTTGTTCCAGCTTCTGACGTTTTTCCATGTTACTTGAAATATGACAGTTTAGAAATAGTTACAATAGAGAACTGGCTGCATATAACATTTTTTTTTTCCTACTAATTCATTGAGAACATACTGTTTGTTATTTAGTTCTAACTTTGAGTTTTAAAAATGGAAAAATCAGAGAATACACAGAAGTTTCTGTCAGTGAGTTCTTTCCATACACAGTCAGTTAGGAAAAAAAAAAATTTTGCATATTTAGCATAATTTAACATCTCTACAGCCTGAGTAATTATCCTAATAGCAGGGAACCAAGGCCTACTGGTAAGTTTTATCCTCCCTTTGTCAGGCTTGTTTCTTTGATATTAGTATCTAGATGCATACCACAGGGCAAAACTAGGCTTTATTAAAGGAGGGTCAGCATTTTGTTAATCTAATTTAAAAGCATTAAGGGGAATAGAGGAGCATTAATTGATTTGTTGGGAGGGTTCTGACTCCAGCCAACCTGATCTTGCTGTTTACATTCTCTCTTCATTTAGACTACATTGAAAAAAAAAACCTACTTAAGCAGTAACACAGTACATGTTGTGTCTAATTTTTTAAAAGTCCTATAGCAGATACTGACAAAAATATATAAGTACATGTTTTTATCATGAAGTGACTAATGTGAAGTGATTTAAAACATCACAACTTTCAGTAATCATTGAGTCAGTTCTGACATAATGGTAATAACTCTGGCAAAGAAAGTCTTTAGTACTAAAAAATTAAACTATTTCAGTAGTATGGAGCAAGCTGCTTGCAGAAAGAATTTCATTTTATGAAAATGTAGTGTTAACATGACAATCTCAAAATACTGAGAAAAAATACATCTGGAGTTGCCTGGAAATATTTTGGATAGAAAATTAAAAATCACAAACTGTTAAAATTGTTGAAAACTTTTACATTTACCGATGACATTTTTGAAGTTCAGGTTCTAAAGTATACTTGGAGGACATGCTCCTTTGTTTCATAATTTGTTTTTCCCCATGACTCTGACCTCCTCTTACCCTTCCCTTTTATAAAGAAGGAAAAAAGCTGAAACAACAAAGGAAATTTAGTTACAGCCTGAAAGAAAAAAAAGAAAAAGTTATGGAAGCAGTTCTCTGTGCATAAAAAGCATGGACACTCATTTTTATGGATTCATACCAAAGATTGATGAAGTTGGCATTTAAGATGGTGCAGTCTCTGATGGAAAATGTGATTGAAGTTTTCCCATAGTGGGAGATTTTACTGAGTTCCCTTCTGTGTGGATTCTTTCCACGTGAGCTTTTTCTTCAGTGGGGACAATAATAAATGTCTACCAATGTCTATTTTGACAGGGCTTTTAGAAGTTATTCTCTCCAACAGAACTACTGTTTTGTAAAATTGGGTGACTCTGCTCAATGAATGAAAGGAAAGAAAGAAGACAAGCATGCATATTCATGTGTAATAGTGATATTTTGTTGTGAGAGAAGTGAAATACTCAAATATTTCCAAAATACAAATTTTTAAAACTAAATATACTTTAAAATTTGTAAAGAAAAAATTACCCTGATAATTTCTGACTGTATTTTCAGGTCCTACAAGTCAAGCTCATAAAAAATTATTTTCAATTACTTGTATGCAAGAACTTGCAAATACAAGTCTTTAGAGACTGCAAGCAGTAAAAAAAGAAAAGCAAAATTATTTCACACCCTTATGTTATTAGATCTGTACACTAGAGGAATTGGCTGAGTCTTTGATTAAACTGATATCAGTTGGCTGCAATTAACCAAATTCAGATTTCTTATACAATGTAATTTGTGTAATGGCAGCAATTTGGGCATCCAGGGAACGTGCCTTAGATTTACCTTTGCATAATATCATCTACTGAGAACATATCCGTGCTTCTGACAGAGATCTTAAACTAAGGAAATAATACTGAATGAACTAGAATCCTTCCCAAGAAAGCTCCATGTTCAAGATGAGGGACAGTTGTCTGTGTCAAAGCTAAGGGAACGGCTCCTGTGCACAATATGAAACCTCATTTATGTTGCAGTGGGTCACCAAATCTCTGAGGTAACTAAACTTCCATACGTATAGCTATAGTGGAGGAGCCTACACCCATAAGTTCTGAGAAGGAAAAGACCTACTTGTGTGGCTTTAGGTGTGTGGCATACAGGCAAGAATTTTCCTGATGTTTGAGATTGACTTTGTGGAGCTTTTGTAGTTTTCCACATACTCCTAACCAAAGGAATGGAGGGTGCAGATAATGAGGCACTTGTGAGTTATGGTTATGATGAGTTATCATATCCCCTTGCCACATGGCTGCTTTGGGTCTCAGTTCTTTGAAGTCATTTCCCAGTGTGTGAGAAAGAGAATGTCCAAGTAGAAATGTTGCCCCTTCATAGGAGACATTCGTCTGTCTCTCTTATTGTGGGGTAAGAAGAAGTTGCTTTACTTCTTTCCTAACCCTCCCTTACAGAATCACTCAGTCTGGAATTTTGATGATCTCAGTTTGTCTCGATGATAGCTGTAATTAAATATTGAAAATCTATGCTGGGAAAAAGACATTTTTGGAATAAATGCGATGATCTACTCAGGTAGATGTCCTGTTAGAAAGTAATTTACCTGCAATTCATACCCTACAAAGATCAATTTTCATTTAATTAACAGTTTCCTAATTCTTCTCCATGCAAAAGAGTTCTGGTAATTTCTGGTGGGGTTTTTTTTCATCTGATTTCTGAGTAATTGGGGGAAAATTTGAAATATATCTTGACAAATACCTAAAACCCAGCATTTGCAAACACCTTTTTCAATTATATGAGCTTTCCAACTTTAACCAGGTCAGCTTTTATTTAAATGTTAAATCTTTTCAAGTCTGCCTTACTATACAGCAGCATTTGATTTTCATGGTTATGTAATGAGAACGACACTGCCAAATAAACTGATTAAAAAAACCCACAAACTTTCTTATTTTACAACCTTGAAATAGTTTCACTTCTCTTTTCTTAAACTGTTTTCATATGTAAAAGAAAGCAAGACTCACAGCTGAAAACCTGTTTTCCTGCAGTAAGAGACAGAGCTTGTCACGCTAAAGACATTTCAAAGAATCTGAAGGCTGAGGTTCAGACACTTAACTTGCAATGGGAGTACCCCATGTAACTAGTGCAGTTTAAATTCTCACATCTTGTGTACAGGCATGCTATTTCATTACTCTAAATGAAATCTGTAGAAGCCAGAAGAAAGCACTTAGAAAAACAAAATCCATCCCCCTAAAAATGTGTTATATTTTAAAGATCCCTCCACACTTTTTTTTTTTTTCTCTAGAAGCCATGCTTCTTCAATAATTCAGGAGGAGCAAGAACCAGCAGATCTTACAGCATATTTGATGTGCCAACAAACAGACTGGAGATTGTTTCATTTCAATTAGCCCCTTTGTTGCCAACAAAAGACTGACAAACACACTGAGAGAGGGACAGGCATATGGCACTTTTGCTTTCCACTTCACTTTTTATTTGATGATAGTCCTCTTATCACAGCCACTCGCCAATTCTTCTGCCTCATGCCCGCTTCCTCCTTTGCCATACTTTATCTACTATTGTTCTCCTTGTATCATCTTACTTGGGATCAAGTGATTCTCTCCAGCACAAAAATAAGAAGACGTATTCTTTTCCAGCTTCTTCTGATCTCCCAGGCTAATTGGCTCAGGTGTAAACCAAGCCAGCAGGGCTGCGACTTTGATGTGACATTTTAGAGCAGCGCACCTGGTAACATCCCTGTTTGTGTGTCAAATACCAGCCGGCCTTGCCTGCTGCTCAAGCCCAGCTAATAAAAACTCTAGTAATCACGTTGTATTACAAGGCTCAAATTCATGCTGTTACTTTATTGCAAGGTTGTCATTAATTTTGCAGGGTGAACCTGGAATCTGATCTGACCTGTTTTTAATAAATGTGGGTCTCTGTGCAAGTGTGTAAGTGAGTGACAGAAAGGTGACTGCCAGCTGTTTCTTCTTTACATATGGTGTTACCCTTTGCTTTGATCAATAATGCTGTTTCACTTTAAAAAGAAACTCATTTTGTAAAGATGCAGAAGAGAGGCCTTCCTACCTCCCTTGTCCCTGTGGTTTATTTGTAAAGCATACACAATTAGCGAAAGGTCAGTCAACAGCAAGTAATATCTTACTGCTTTACTAGAGACTGTTAGTTTCTTTTGCTCTGTAGAGCCGTACCCATCATTGAACAGTTGTTCAAGCATTACTGTTGTTTGTAATGGTATTTGGTAGAATTACAAACCTAGGTAAAGACTGAGTAAAATACCAATACTTAAAAAAAATTGCAGGACAAGGTCACATCTAAAATTATTAAGTCAAAATTCTTCTGAGTCACAATCTGCTTTTTAAGTCTAGTCCTGAACAAATGTTATTATACTTTTGTATAATACATATAAAACTATACATATGTACGTGCATATGCATCTTTGAGTTTTAAAATACTAAATATTTACATTTTTTATCGTGGGGAAAATGTTAAACCTTCCAAAACTCTGTGTAACTATAATAATAAATACCTTCAATATTTAACAAAGATGTTATCAACAATTAATTTATTCTCTCATCAGACAGGAGCTACTAGAAATTGTATTTGCAAGATAGGAATGCAGGATAACAATAAGATTTGATTTATGGGTATAGAATTTTCAACAAATGACTGTTGAATATTGCTTCTACTCCTCTTGGTCACAGCGGAGAAATATTTTTGAATGCTGATAGAGATACATCATACAGAAGCTAAAATGCATGAGAACTTGGAATAATTTAAGCACCTAAGTAACTAATGAAACAAAACAATGGCCTTTTTGAAATTTAATGACAATGATAACTAATTTCTGGACGTACTGAGGGAAAAAATCTAAAATCTCTAAAATGCCGAAATAAAAAATTGAAGAGAAAACATCATAGAACATAGAAGGTGGGGAAAATATGCATCAAAGGTTCCTTTATTTTCTTCTTGTATCTTTGTTTGTTTGTTTTGTTTTATGTGCTTTTTTGTTGTTGCTGTTGTTATTTGTTTTCAAGTCCATGGGACATAGATTTTGAGCTTGCAGTTTTACAGCATGGCCAGGAGTCCTTAGAACGGTACTGGAAATTAGCAGCTCAAACTGAACCCCTCAGAGTCCCAAAGTGAGCCATTTAACGTTCAATCTGCAATGCAAACACTCTGTTGTTTGTAAGGACTAATAAAATCCAGTCAGATCTTCCCAAAACAGAGATGCTTTGTAGTGTCGTAAGTTCTTGTAATTTAAAATTCATTATGCTTATAGAGAAAAGAGATAAATTCACTATGCCCAAAACATGAGTTACTTAAATTTGAAAATAATTGTGGTTTGCGTAAATTATTTTTCTGTTAAAAACAATTTCCAAAATGTTTGTAAACAATACTGTTTACAAACAGTAACTCGAATTGCTGTCTTGAATTTTCTATGCAAAAGGGCTGAAAGCAAGTTGATGGTACATATGGTGAAGAAAACTGGAAAAAAAAAAACCCTCAGATATTACCAGTTAAACCAGAAAGAAGTTGAGGTAAAAATACTTTACATCACCTTTGTATCATCAGTATACTCATGATGTAAAAAATGTAAAACAATACAGCTGATCAAAAAATGATCCAAATTTAACATGAATACATAGGTAGCAGAAAGTAGAAAGCTGAAAAACATACAATAAAGTGACAAATCCAATTTAGCACAGTTTTGAAGTTGTGCTTAGAGGCTTTTGTTGCCTGTCCATTTGAAGTGACTTAGTCTGTACCATTACATCCTTTTCTCAAAAGTTCATTTCTAGAAACAGAATGAGAAATTGGAGGTAGCTCAAAGGAATACAAAAGGAATATCAACTGGTAGATAGAACTGATTGATATGCAAGACAAATTTACATGTCAGAAGCTTGGTGTCCTTATTGCAATAGAAATTTTTAGGGTTTTGCATTTATTTCCTGTATTTAATCCAGTGAGTAGAGTAATAGACTTTCATGGAAAGAACTGAGGTTTTGGCAGATAAAGATCATAGAATCATAGAATAGTTAGGGTTGGAAAGGACCTTAAGATCATCTAGTTCCAACTCCCCTGCCATGGGCAGGGACCCCCACACTAAACTATGTCACCCACTCTGTCCAACCTGGCCTTGAACACCACCCAGGGATGGATTATTCACAGCTTCCTTGGGCAACCCATTCCAGTGCCTCACCACCCTAACAGTAAAGAATTTCCTCATTATATCCAATTTAAATTTCCCCTGTTTAAGTTTGAGAAGTAAGTCACAATCTAGGTGTATTTTGAGGACATTAGGGCAAAACGTTAGCTAATACTGTAGAAAGTGAGATAAAAGTGGAATATAAGGTTAATATTTCCTTGCAGTTTGGCTTTCATTTTTCATTCGTGAAATCATCTTCATCCACACTTTTACATCTGCACAGCACAACACAAAGTATCACACTGAAGAAGAAGAAAAAGGGAGACACAGTTTCTACCCCACTTTCTTGACTCTCTAATGGTCTGGGATTGCTGAAATCACTCTTACTCCTTTCTTTCCTCTTAGAAAAAAACTCTGTGCCCATCTTTAATCCCCATCCTGAAAATCGTTTCAGAAATCATTTCTTAACTACCTCCTAATGTCAGAAGTGGAGCGCTCATTGTCCTCTTTAGCACAAGTAGGTTTTCAACGTTCTCTTGAAATACCAAGTGGTATTGGGAATGGAAATCTGAGAAGAGATACCTACTTAAACCACTAATAAAAGGATGTTGAAAATCGCATTACTGTTGTCTACTGCAACAAGTTACAGTGTATGTTTTGTTGTGTTTGTTATCATTCCTGATTGATGGAAATGTAAAAACAAATCTTCATTGTAGTCCTACTCTGTGTCTCCTGGCACAAGATTGTGAGAGGCTTTTCTATTTTTTTATTCTTTTTTTTTTGTGGCCTATCCTTGTGGATCTGTAGCAATATATTATGCTTAAGGCATGTTTTGAAGTAGGACTTGGTGGGAATTTCCCTCTTTCATGTGAGGCAGAATCAAATTCATCAGGAGGACACTACACGTTAGATTTCTACAGTGCAACAATTGTTACATAGTTTAAAAATGAGAAAATAATTTGTTAATACCTTTCAAATTTTAAATTGACAGTAGAAGTCAAGGTAGAGATGACTGAACTGAAATGGTTTTGTTCATTTGATCCATTTCTGCTTGAATGAAAAAATACCTAAATATGACAATTCTGCCTGTATTCTGCACCTTTTCATTGCCTTGACTGTTTTTTTAATTTCTTAGAAAAAAACAAAACAAAATACAATCAAACAACTAGGCATAAATACCTAAAAGTTCTAATTTTCTCTTGGATTTGCAAGTAAACAAAGTGGTTATTTGAATAAATAAGTAATTTAGATTCTTATTGACATGGTCCTGAGCCTGTGTTTCTTCTGGTATTCTTTGAAGACTTGCCCTTGTGCACCCTTGACATTTCCAGGGTGGCAATGAAATATTGTGCCTTGGAAGAGTTTCAAAACCTGGCCTTTGGATTTTAATTATTACTGAGGATAGGAAAACCTGCAGAGGAAGAAACCATTTTAATTGTTCACGGGTATTCTTGAAAACAGTACTAATTAACAGAACTAAAAGAAATTAAATCAGTGTTTGTCTGGTACAGAATAGAACAGGCTAAAAGAATAAGTGACATTATAATATATGCATGTTTTATTAAAATAATTATGAGCCAGATTCTATCCATTACTTAAGCACTTCATTCTCTAATGAGCTCAGTAGCTCAAGTGAAGACCATATATCTGTCTTAGGATAGTTTATTGTCTGGCACTGGAGAACCATAGAATCATAGAATGGTTAGGTTTGGAAAAGACATGAAAATCATCTAGTTCAAACGTCTCTGCCATGGGCAACCTGTCCAACCTCACTTCGAACACTGCCTGTGATGAAGCATTCGCAACTTCCTTGGGCAACATGTTTCAGTGCCTCACCACTCTCACAGTAAAAAGTTTCTTTCTTATATCTAACCTAAATCTCTCCTGTTTATGTTTGAAGCCATTACCCCTTGTCCTAGCACTACAGTCCCTGATGAAGAGTCCCTCTCCAGTACCCTTGTAGAATCCATACTTCTGTGCCAGATATCCCTCTTCTGCCTCACTTCTGTGACAGAGTAGGTTCTTCATTACCAGTACCTGTCTCTCTTTTGTATGCAACACTTCTGAATGTATTTCTTTCTCACACTGTGAAGGAATGCATACTCTGCATTACTAACAAAAAGCATGCCAGTTTATCATTCTGCACAAAGTGAACTTCCTTAAGTTATATGTTCACATGTAGTAATCCTGCTCAGTATGAGAGGAACCACAGGTTCAGACCCCTGGTGCATGCACTTGGCTGAGGAGCCACTGGCACAAAGCTACCATCTGCAGGCTTGTGACTGAACGCCTCTAAGAACCCGCCTAGACGCTTGTTGTGCTACTGCATCATCGGTTGCTTGTGATTGACCCAAGAGATGACAGTCTTGTTCAGAATGTATGGGTAAAGGTCTTTCCAAATCTTTGTTAGCAAAGACAGGCCTTACTCATAGGAGAAGGAAAACTCCTATCTTCAAACCCGGGCTGATGGAGCTTGTCTAGCCTTGTATGGTCTTCCATTAGAGAAGGACACTCTTACAAAACCTACAACCTGTGGACTTTGCTGTCACCATCCTAGCTAACTGGGCCGTGGCAGTTAAACCTCAGGTTTAAAGGGTGGGGCTAGTTCTGTGCAAGCTGCGATTCACCTAAAAAATCCACTGTGCAGGACGGAAGGGCTCACTCTCATTTGTCTGTATGGACGGGCGAGGGTCTAAACGGTAGGTGACAAAGTGCATGGGAAGCTGTAGATCCAGTGTTGCATGTGGGCGGACCAGTACATGGGTAGCTCGAGTTAGCTCAGGAGTTGACAGTTGTGGTCGGACACTTCCTGATTGTCTAAGCAGCCTTTTTTCCAACCAGATTTGGATATCCCACTTGCCCTTGGTCATCATGCTTGTAGTAAGTGTGGTTAAAGCCCTCCCCAAATCTTCGCTCGTGAAGTCAAGCCATCAATCAATCAATCAATTGTAACAAGCACCATCATGGCTACTGTGCTAGTCACTAAAATCTAAGAGAGGTGGGAATCCAAGCTCTTAACCCAAGCTCTACTAGCAGAGAATATTTTGGAGAGTGTAGCTGAAGATCACTGGAGTTTTGGAGAAATATTTTATAAAAGTTTATTTTTTTTGTGGAGGGTAGAATGTATTCCCTTTTTACGTCTCCCTTCCTGGCTCCACCTAAGTATATTTGAAAATCTTCAAAGAATATTTCCAGTGAAACAATCAACATAGATTTTTGGAAGAGGTGTGGTAGGAAGACTATTACTGTTATCTGTTTTCTTTTTGTGATGGGCATTAGTCCAATCAGCAAATTTGTAACAACCATAATTATTTTTTTTGTAATCTATTAACAATTTATTTTAAACTGCATTTATTTCTTTCCAAACACACAACTGAGAAAACAATGTCCTCATACAACTTGTGGCCTCCTTCAGTTTATACATTTAGATAAGATTTCATACGGCAATTTTCATCATTTGTCAGATCTGTGGGATATGTCATTGAGAAGGGAATCACAAAACAAACGACTACAGAAGATTGCACAGCGTGAGTTCTGTGATGTTATGCTTCTTATCCTTCTAGAATAAGTTTTCAAGAAGAGCATGGCAAACTTTTAAGATGGTGGTTAATATACATGTAAGTAGCTATTGAAATATTTCTTTTTTTTAAGTTTGGAAAGTAAATGTGTCTTATTAATAACTATTCTTTTCCTCCTACAAATGTTCAGCCCTACCCATTCTTTAAAGCTTGCTTTATTATATTATTTGCATGAATCCATTTTTTACTTGTTTGTTTATTTGTTTTAATGAAAAACCTGCCTCGCTGCTCTCTTTGCAGTCAGCAGCAGGAACAAAAGAAGACAGCCCTACCTAGTTTTTCTGGTTAACTCAAATCTGCAAGGAGAAGCTCCATTCACTTATACAGAAACTCTCTGTACAAGTCAGAAATGATTGTGTAAGATTTTCTGTTCTCTTTTGTTTGTCTTGCCTCCTTCCTTTTCCTTTTTCTCTAAAGGTGAGAAACTATTGTTGTCCCTCCCACTATTGACCTGGTAGCACATCATTGCATTTTCTCATCTGTTTGATTTTCACCACTTGCTCTTATCTATTTTACAAAATATATGCACAGTTCAATTACCTTTCAGGCCAGCACAGCAGTGGTCTATCCAGTCTCACAAATAGTGTTGGTTTGGTTTCTTTTTTATTTCTTGGTTCTGAATGCCAGCCACACCACTAAGCAGTCAGATCAGTGATCATGACTATGGACACTGAAGTAATGACAGAAAGGTTTTGCCACCATTCTGTGATGATCAGTCTTTCTGCAGATTTTTTTTCCCATTTCTGTTACACTTCTTTAAATGACTGGGTCAAGTGTAACCCCAGGAGGGAGGAGAGACTGTCTCTTCCCTTAGAGAGCAAATAAGCATGTTGGGGCAAAAAGGTTTGGAGACCTCAGGGTGTGGTGGAAATAACATAAACCTGGGAGTGTGCAGCTCCTACAGAAAGATTGAAAGACCACAGGAAAGATCAAGGATCAAACAGGTAGGCTTCTGAGGGGATGGAAATAATGTAGCAGGGCCCAGAAGGCACAAAGGCAGAGCTTACTGCAACTCAGAAATCCTCTGAATTGCTTGCCTAGGAAAAAGACAGAGTGGGCAGGCAGACAGCTGATCGTAGAAACAATTTTTGTTTCCATTCTTTGAGTTTACTCAAAAAATGTTTCTTACAATTATTATGAATATTATTTTTAGTGTCACTAATAGAAGCTTTGGAAGTCTTTTGTTCCCTTTTTGGAGCTCTTTTTCAAAGGTGATATAGGTAGATCCACCTCAAAGTTTCAGTCAATACAAAGTCCTGCTAGAAGAACATACCAGACTGTGTATGAATGGTAGAGAAATACGTGTATCTGTCCTAGGCCCAATTTCAGATCCATTTCTCTGAAAAATATTGTTCCATTTTTATCTGTTTTGTCTCATAGAGCTCTTGTATATTCAGATGAATCATGAATTAGTTTTCTGATTTCCCTTCCAAAATTTATGAAGAACCCTAAGAAATCAAAAAAGGGGGGGAGGTAACCTTACCTGGGGATAAGCAGAGTAGGTACTGTTAGTTTTCCTGCTAAGAAACTTCTGAATTGAGCGTAATCACAATGCATTCTACATCAAGCAATATGTCTTTTAAGACAAAACAGGTCTTCCTGATCAATTTATTAGCTACTACTTTCCTATTTACATGGCCTAATAACCAGTATGGCTGTGCTTGGCATTTTTCTTAAGAACAGAGTGGGGTTTTTGTAACAGAACAATTCTATCTTTCTCTTGCTTATGGAACCATCTTTAAACCCATTAATGATTGTAACAAATCTGTGCTCTGGTTAGCTGTCCCATCATGTATTATTCTATTATTTTTTTTTTTGGTTTTCAGGGCATAATTCTGTCTCTGACACTATGAACCTCATGTTATTTTAATAATTTGTTCATAAATAATAGCTTGTCCTGGGTTCAGCAGTAGCAGTCATTTTTTCTCCTTAGTAGCTGGTGCAGTGCTGTTTTTGATTTTAGGCATGGGAACAGTGTTTATAACACTGATGTTTTTAATTGCTGCTCAGTAATGTTTAGTCTGACCAAGGACTTTCTGAGTCTCATGCTCTGCCAGGGCGGAGGGGAAGCCAAGAGGAAGCAGAGACAGGACACCTGAACCAAACTAACCAAAGAGGTATTCCATACCACAGCACATCATGCCCAGGATGTAAACTGGGGCAGTTACCCGGAAGGACTAGATCACTGCCGGGGTAGGGCTGGGTATTGGTTGGTAGGTGGTGAGCAGTTGTATTCTCTTCCCTTGTTATTTCCCTTATCATTATTATTATTGATGGTAGCAGTAGTGGTTTGTGTTATACCTTAGTTACTAAACTGTTCTTATCTCAGCCCATGGGAGTTACATTATTTCGATTCCCCTCCCTATCCCTCTGGGAGCCAGGGTGGGGGGGGAGGAAGGGGGGAGTGTGGGAGAGAGAGACTGCATGGCTGAGTTTAAACCACGACAGAGCTGTAATACTAAGTACATTGAGTAAAGGTGCTGGTTTGGTTTGGTTTGATTTTTTTCGGGGAACAGGGGGACGGGGGGACGGGGTGGGTTACAGCATAAAATGTGAATATTTGTTATTTTTAATATTTCTGTCATTCTTGTATAGTTTCCATGCATCCTGACCCTCAGATTTTAGTATTTGATGCCCAACTAATCTGAAATTACTTCTCTCTGTTTTCCCTCATCTCCATTATTAGTCATCTTGAATTAAAAAAAAAAAAATCATTAAATTTCCATTCTTTGCCTTTACTATTCTCTATAATATTTGGAAATTCACCCCATCCCTGTGAAAGATACATTGTTTAGGTACTGCTTACCCAGATAGTGAGCTGGGTGTAGGTTCAGTACTGTGTTTGTCAGAGAAACTGGGAAATTTCCCAGACCCATATATTTCTTTTCCTTTGGCATGTTCTGTCCTTTGGGTCTTTTGACTTCTTATTTTACATTCTTCTACTGTGTCTCAATGACTCAGCTTGTACTATGCCTTAGTTTTCTGTATGACTTATTTTTCTGAGGATATTTGTCCTGTTTTGTTTCTTCTTTACATTTAAGAAGTTGGCTTGTATTTCCTGTTTTAAGAAAGTCCTTAATATCATCTGTTTCATTCTCTACCCTAAAATAAGTTACAACAGATTATGAAACATTTGTCCCTATCTGCTCTCCAAAGTAGTTTCTTATCTGTGGTTCTATTTGTAGAAAGGATTCAAAGGTTTATAGATACATTAACTTTTTAGGATCTGGGAGCATTTTAATTTGATTTTCTTGATCAGATGCTCCATTTCCTCAGAATTCTTCAGTGGTATCCTTCCACCCTCACTTCTTTAAAATAAAACACAAATCTGCTGCTACTTGCTTGGTTTTAGTCTGACTTTGCTAAATTCCTCTAAGTAGACCTACATGCTACAAAATTTTGTCTCATTAGAGATTAATTCAGCTGTTTCTATTCTGTAGTATATGTTATTTCCCACTCTGATAGCTGGCTGTAGATGGCTCTGTATCCATTACAATATTCACAAGCGTATTCACTCCTTTCATACTTACTCTGATTAGATTTTTTTTTAAATGCAATCTATAATTTTTCAATAAGAGATTTCTTTTTTCTCCTAATGCCTGTAAATCAGTCAAAGGCATTTCATGCTGTCCAGTCCTGGCTCTCAGTGTTTTTTGTCAATACTTCACCTTTACTGGAGGTTTCATTATATGTCTGCTTTCGTTTTCAGCACATTTCTTTTTCCTTCCAGTTTTCCTGCAGATTAAATACTGCTGTACCTGTCTTGCAGATTAAGGCCCTGAAGTCTGCAATGGCTTTTTTTTTCTTTCCATTCAAAAATACTACATGTGAAGAGACAGTATGAAGCTCTTTAACCCTCTAATTCTGCTACATCTTTACTTTCATGCATGGTAATGTTGAACATATAGCTATTGGTGAAAGCAAGCTATCTGTTTGGACTGAAAAACATTGACTTTTTGGTATTTTCCAATTCCATACGCATCCACTCACTTTGTTGAATAACTTAGCCAATACTGAACTCTGAGCTAAGATCTTGAACCACTCAAACTAAAATGCATTTTTTTCTTGTCCTGATACGATTAATTAGGTATGCATTAGCATAAGAATATTTATCTTATTCTGTAACATTTATTATATTCTGCTTATTAAGGCTGATTTTAATTTTCTGGTTCATAGTTCCTGATCACTTTACCAGATTAACTTGTTCCAAATATTCAAGTTCAGAGATCACTGGGAGGATAAACCTGAAATAACTTTGTTGTATCATGCTTCTCCCCTTCTTCAGATCATTAGAATACAAATGAGCGGTACTGATCTTCAGGCAGGACACTAAGGCACCTTGATTTCACTCTTTTCCCACCGTGAAACTTATTGTTTATTCCCCCTTTTCATGTCTGTGGTGATACTTGCTGCAACATTGTCTTTAGCAAAAGGACCTTTCTCAAAGACTTTGTGAAGGTTCTTACGTACTGCTTTAGGTAGTTCTCCTTTATCCACCACTTTGTCGATATTTTCAAGCAATCTTAATGCATTTTTGTACCCTTACTTGTACCTCTCCTAATACACACATGTTCTATATTAAGTCATGCCTTACTTCACTCAGCTACTTCCTAACCCTGGTTTCTTGCAATTACCTTCACAAATAGACCGTTTCAACTCTCTTTATGCAGGGCTCCTCTTTTGTTTTCACCTGGCCTTCCCTGACCTGATCCCAGTGAGGTCAAGAGCTGTTCTGAAATCCCATTAATCCCAACCAAGATTACACCACATCTGGCCATCTGTATTGGGCTAGCTGCTGTCCTGAAATACTGCGTGATCAGCTGTTTCTGCAAAACACTACAGAAAATCTTTTATACTAAGGAGTCTGGAAAAGCTAAAGAACACATGGACTAAACCAGAAGTATTTGCAAAGGTTCATGAATGTCAAACTCTTTTTTTCCATGACTTAACTTCTTTTTTATATTGCTTCACTTGCAAATGCATTGAAATAGCATGATTTTTGAAAACACAGCTGGAAGTAAGATATGACAGTAATCAAGATTTTTTGACAACTTACAAAACCCATTATGAATTCTCCAGGCTTAAAATGTTTAAGGGTAAACTTAAAAAGAATTAACAAAACTGTTTAAGAATATAAATATGCACTTTGGGCACTCAGACTACTGTAACTCTGTCTTTTAGTGAAATCATAAAACATTATTTTTAAAGACTTGCCAGGTTGTTTCCTTTTTATTTTTTTTCTCACGTCCCCTCACTGGAACAAAAGCAGGAAAGTAACTCAGAAAACTTCCTATTATTTCCAGTGGGATTTAAATTGATTTGCCTTGCAATATCAGGAACAGAAAGACCATACTGAATGTGTTTCTAAGAACTGAGAGAAAAAGGGAATTATGTTTCACAATCTTTCGCCAATAGGAAAAAAGTATTAATCCACTGACATCATCAGGTCAATATTTACTGCAACTAATTTTTTTTGACACTCTAGTACTACAGCAGTTCACTCGGATCAGCTTTGTTGTCCATTAATGTCCCTAGCTCCCATCCAATATTAAAGCATGCAGCATTTTGAGAAGAGAGCAAAAGAGGACAAAGTGTGCGGTAAGTACACACAGTAACCCAGTTTTACTTCCAACTTCCAGAGGAAAGCTAAGCTGCTTCATTTAATAACCCTTGATGAACCTCTTTTCCCATTAAGTTGCCTAATTGCATTTTAACTCACATAGACTTTTGAAATGTAAAACATCCTGTAGAGTAAGCTTCAGGTTTGTAGGGGAGAGGTGATTTCTTCTTTTGAGCTATATATATATATTCTTGGAAGATACACTTGGAAGGAAGAGATAAGTATGTTTCTGAATGGAGAGCCTTTAACTCTCAAAGAGAAAGGTAAAGATAAGTTTACTTTCAAAAGTTAAAAAGAAACTTAATCGTCACTTTTTAGAACCCATATATCTGAGAGAAGGGGTTGCTACCAGGTACACCAGGAAGCTGAGAATGGCTGTACAAACCCCCACATCTTGCTTACATATTTCTCCACCTTTTGTTTCCCTACCAGAAAACCCGTGATTAAAAAAAAAATAAAAAAATAGTGGTACGTACCATTTGTTGCATTGTGGTTAGGACAATTTCCTTTTATTCTCCCCACCCCCCCCCAGATTCACAGAACTGCATCTAGGGAGAAAACGCTCCAATCTGTTCTGCCTTGTATTGTTAGGGAAGTGTCATGCTAACAGAACAATTCTTAGAGTTGTCTGTTTATAATTTCTTTCTCATCTGTCCTTACTCTAGCTTTAGTATGGAAGACTTTGGATTGGTACGTGTGATGTGTTTGGAGAACTGTTTCTGTGTATCCTGAAGACCCTTTTTCTTAAACCTTTCTGACAATCAGCAAGTCATAATTTGCAAAAATGCCTACCTAGCTTTGTTGCTGAAACAGGTATATTTCATAAAGTCTTGTTTCTTTACCAGAGTGGGACACCAATTCATTTTTTTTTTTAAGTCCGTTGGCTGAAACCAGTCACCCCCTTTTTGACCATGTGTCTTAGCGTAGTTTCCAGGAGACTCTTCACCATGATCTTAGTGGGCACCAAGGTGAGACTGAGCAACCTGTAGTTCCCTAGGTCTTCCTTGTTTTCTTTTTTAAAAATAGGGGTTTTATTTCCCCTTTTCCAGCCAACAGAAACTTCACCTGACTGCCATAACTTCTCAGATATGATAGATAATGGCTTGGCAACTACATCCATCAGTTCCCTCAGGACCTGTGGATGCATCTCATCAGGTCCCATGGACTTGTGAACCTTCAGGTTCCTTAGATGGTCTCAAACCCGATCTTCTGCAGCAGATGTTCTTCATTCTCCTTGTTCATCCATGCAGGCCTCCTGGCATTCTCGTCCAACTTCTCTTTGTCAGGATGCAATGCTCCTAAGCCTTAGGTGCTGAAAATAAGTTCCTTAAATAAATGAGTTAATTGTTGCCAATGAGAAACTATTAATCAGTTTTCCTGCTCACTTTCAGGAAAAAATAACAATGAAGTTGGTCAAATGGACCAAGAAACATGAGTCCAAAGCCTGGCCCATAGGCTAATCCATCAGGTCAGGAATTTCTCTTCATCTGGACACAGGAAAACCCCAGTGTCCTGTCTTCTGGTCTCATCCTGCAATTGCTGATTCTGATCTTTCGGCAGGAATTCCAGAATGTCTTTTCAGAGGTCGTGTAAAAAGTACCTTTGCTAAACCCATAGGTACGGGCAGCTTTCCCTTGATTCCTCAGATATGTAGCAAAACATTAAATGATGAAGACTCAGAAACAAGACTGGAAGAAGAAGAGAGTATCCTGCATTATTCCCTGGCACATTTTGGTTCAGCTATATAGTCTCTACCATTACACACTGAAAAGTCTCATTTACCATGTAGGAGGTAGAAAGGCCTAATTTGATGGCTTCCTATTACAAAGAAATGTTGCCAGGTTATAAATCATCAACAGTATGTTGGAAATGTCGAGGGACCCTTCTGCCTCAATTGTAGACCAAATAACCTAGAGCTGGTATGAAAATCATTGGCATAAGCTACTTCTAAAGTAAAATAAACAGTGACTTGTACTATTGTTTGATTTGAGGCTTCCTGAGACAGGATAGAGATAAGGGAAATTGAGTGAAATATATTTAGAAAAATAAAGAAGGGTGTATTGGAAGTGCAATAGGAAAACCAACTGTCTCATCAAGTGGATGTATTAGCAGACTTGAAAACAGAACTGGAAAAATACAAGAGATGAAAAGACAAAGGAACTTGTGATCTCTACAGTCTTAAGAAAATGTTGACCATCAAGAAGCTGAATTCATCAGAACTTCTGCTGTAGACTATCTCCCAATTCCCAAGACTGAGCACCAAGCTGCCAAGATCGTGTTATGAGTCATGTGTATCTCCAGTAAAGTTTTAGAAGGCAGAGTCTCACTTGCTGCCTTCTTGGTTATCTGTTATCTAGATTTGCCCCTCTAGCAACAGATTTGGAGTCTCTGAGTGTCAGAGTCAACAGAATTCAAACATACTGAGATGGATAAGGCTTCTACAATCTCCCAGTCCAGTAGGATAAGTGCTTGCTGTCTTTGTCAAGCAATGGGATCAATTTATTTCCAAACCTACCCCCTTTGTTATATCAGATGATGTAGACTAAAATATGGAGCAATAGGAAAAAAAAAGAAAAAAGTATTTCTCCATTTTTCATTGCAGCAACTTCAGGCTTACAAGATAGCATGGTAGCAGCAAGAAGGTTGGCCATTGACAGCCATTAAAATATCTAAGCCTAACACCAAGTTTAAAATAGGAGTTTGAGTTCAGCAGTCTCTGATTGTCAGTCTCAAATATTTTTCTATGCAGTGTTGCAGAGAATTTTTGGTGTTCCAGTACTTTTGCCCCATTAAACTTATACTTTTACTTTCTTTTAAGCAGAAAACATGCTGAAAATTTGAAAAGAGAATGCTCTGAAGCATGCATCAGCCTGGAAAAGTCAGTCTGGCTTTTCAGCTGGCTATATCCTTCCTTGTTGGCAGGCCTTCGCTGTGTCACCGTGGAATAGACAGCCACTTACTCCCATGTTGGCTGATGAAAAAGCACTCTCACCTGTGAGCCATGCTGCTCAGTGCTGAGATCCTTAAGCCTCTGTCAAGTGACAGCACTAATGTGGCTGTATCAGAGAGACAGATCAGTGGATCTATTCTGAGCCTAGCGTAACACTATCGAAGATGTTCTGATTCCAGGACCTGAGCCTACAAAGTTGATGGTGCTGATTGTCTTTTCTTTCTTTTCCCCTGTTAACAAAGAATCCTTGGTCATACTCCTCTGTTTCTCAATTGCCTCATGTTTACTCTGAAAGTTCTGGGGAATTGTGGCAGTCTTCTAGTTTCTGATTTACTAAAATAAATTCTTTTTGTATTTTTATTTATGCTTTTAAATACTTGCCCTTATAATTAAGTCCTCACTATCCTAGATCTCTTGCTAAAAGTAATTGTTGTTTGGTTTTGGTCTGCTTTGTTTTGTTTGCTGTTTGTCTGCTATGTAGTACCTGGTTGTATGTATGTCTCATGAAAATATCTGCAGGTCCTAGAAATACCTTGTTCACTAAACCTGGTAACCTGGTGGGTTGATTTTTCCTGTCTTTACTACAAGGGGCTGTCATAATCAGCTGGTATTGTACTAATGGTATCTGCATCACAGAAATTATTTGGACAGGTGCAATGTGTCAATTAAAACATAAACAAACACAAAATGCTTAGATTCACTCCAGCAGTTTGATTTTTTTTCTCAATCCTAAAGTCAATTTGCAATTAATTTAATACTAAAGCAGAAATGACAGATGATCTAATTGTTAATGTGGTACAAGTTTAGAAAGACATTAGTGTACAATTCTGGAGAACTGTTGCGCATAATTGCTCAGGTGTTCAGAACACATTTCATTCCCCCTGCTGTGCAAGGACTTCTGTTCCTGGATTTTCTTTCAATGGTTCCCCCAGAAGTGGGAGTAAAAATAGAAACTTAATGATAATGAATTGAATTGTTCACATCTAAAGGGGGCTGATTGGCAGGATGCCGGAGACAAAGAGATCCCTGACGATGGTTAAAAAAACAAAAGTAATTGGATTGCACAAAGAAAATAAGATAAACATTCATTAAAATTACAGTAACAGACTGTGATTAATGATCATATACAACTGCAAGCAGTGCATATCCTTTAGGCCCTACAAGGCCTACATCCAGTGGTATAATTAATAATTTTTAATTGTTTAGTAAGTAATTGTTATGCACTTTCCAGTTCAAAAGACATGAACTGGTTTTCCCTAACCTGATTTTATCTGTGACTACTATGGAGTCATCAAAGGTATTGTAATTGGTGATGAAGTTCAACCTGCCCTCTTTTTGATTGTGAAATTTGAGTTTATGTGGTTCTGCTTGGGAAAGTCTTTATGTAACTTGAACTCATTGTGAGGGAAAGTTCTATGTGTGTATTCTCCCTTAATGCAGCAAAAACAAAAGTTTTATGTTTGGAAGGCAGAATGTTTAGTGCTGGCGAAAATACTTATTTTTGTGCATTAAGTGGAAATTTTAGCTATATAGGTTACATGAGCTTGTTTAGCATAAGTCTGGTAATTGAGTCAAAATACTCTGATGGGCTGGAGATAAAATCAACCAGAAGTGTAGTTTTGAGTTTTGCCTAAGGACTGAAAGGACTACTGTTGTAGTTTTTTTGGAAGTTCTCAATATACTTTTTGTTATGGCATCTGTAGAGCCAAGCCTAAACAGTAAACTGCATGCATAAACTGAAGCAAATCGACAACTCTCTCTATCCTTTGGTTCAAAAATCCTTAACATGGTTCCAGAGCTCCCAATTGAAAGCAAGAGGTCAGATGGTGTCCACATATCTACAACACTCAGAAACAATGACCCTTTTAAGGGTCTTAAGTTCTGTGTCTTTCATAAGCGTTCTGCCTGAATGAGTGCTTAGCAGGCTGTCTACAGGATGTCGTTCCACTGTGTTTGCATGCAAAAGAGCTCTGCAGGCTTTTGGAAGTATTTCTGAATAGACAGGTATTGCCGGTAGGGAAGAGCAGTGTTTGGGGCGACTAATAAAAAATGGTGCTTGCAAATTTGGAGTTCCAGAGGAGAAGCTCTGGAGAGGAGTATATTCATCTCCTGAAGTCCTTGGAAGCTTTCCAAGCATATTAGGTCGTGTTTATTACTGATGCACTTCTTATTGTCCACAAGTAATCTCTCTCAGCAACCACAGCAACAGATTGTCAAGTCTTCTAGCTGCTGGGAACACTAGTTGTGTTTCAGTCGCTGCATTTTAGTAGGCACATTAAAGCAGTGGGAACTTTACAAGCCCTCTTCCTAAATATTGCATTCCTGGACAAACAAAATCAATGATGAGCATCAATGTCAAACTGTCATCACTAGACATCAATATTATTGTTCCTTAGGGTTACCATTCATAGGGTTTTCATCCCTATTGCCAATGCAAAATTACTGTACTGACATTGTTACCCAGCATGTATGCCTGATGGGGATTTTGAAAGCCTGTTTGAAACATTTGCTTTTTCCCTAACATTCCCTTAAGAACACAGCTATATTGACAGAAAGCAATGGTGAGTCATAGGATGGTGATGGATGTTGAATAAGGTGGGTGATAAAGAACTGCACACCTGCCTGTTTCATGCTAGAATGCCTTCTTTTCCTGATTGCTACAGTCAACTGTATTTGAGCCCACACACACATTTTGCTAGAAACTACCACAACTCTTTATTATAAAAAAGCTCTTCTGATATCCAGTGTTGTGACCCAAGAAGAAAACCTCTGATGCTTGTTTTTTCAGCAAGTCTTTGCCTTAAAAATGGCTGTCTGTGGTGTCAGTGGCACCTGCTCAGAGCTGTACTTGTTCTGTGCTCCCAAAACAAACAATAAACTTCAATGCTCATAGTAGTACAAAATTACTAAGATAGGCAAATTCTGTATTGCCTTATTTTTATTTTTTTTTCTCCAAAACCTGAAAACCTGTGCCAGCTCTCCCAAAGCTTATCCACTTCAAAATGCTGTCCTCTCACTTCTGGGGACCATAGTTGAAAATAATGGCTTTTGTGAATAAATTGCGTAATGAAAAGACTGATGCCCTTCCATTGTCTGTCTTCTGTAACTCAAAATGGTGAAGGTATGTCATTTCTTCCTATATTGTGGTCAGAAAGTATGAGAGTAGCCCCATGAAGCTAGGAAGGAAATATGGATCTTGAGGGGTTTGAAGGGAAACACATATCTCTAGGGGACTGGAAGTGAAGAATCAGCTCAGGTTTTAGAATGAAAAACACATATACCAAGATTGTAGGTGAGTTTCTTAATGTCTTGAATTTGGAAAGGTGAATACAGATTCCTTTTATGTGTTGTTTGCATCTTTCTCTATATGCTAAAGCTCACATTCCTGTCCTATGCAGCACAGTACCTGCTGAGAACATAGGGTATTCTAATGTGTCAGAGACATATTTCTTTTTTTTTTTTACCTACTTTATAAACCATAAACATGGCAGAGTGCATCTCCAGAGGTTCTGCCCTACAATGCCCTTTGGGGCACAAAGGTTCTTGTAACCTGTCCTTACTGTCTGGGTGAGGAGGGAGATACCATGGTGAAAAGAGGAAGATGAGTATGGTTCAGGTTTCTCTATAGTCCAGACATGCACAAGATTAGTGGTGGGTTAGAAAGCCATTTTGCAAGTGCTGTAAGCATCTGCTGCTCTCTGCCAGAATGCTAGGCATGAAGAGTGGCCATAGTTCACATGAAAACATAAATGTTATTGTTGAGAGTTTTCTCTTGTTTGATCTCTTGTTCCTCAGCTATAGCCCAGGTATTGACTCTCAATATCTTCAGTGTTTTCATGTCAATGTTTTCCTTCCTAACCACACTGCACTTTACATGCTTCCTGATGTACATAAGGTGTCTGTTGTAGACATGGTAAACTCACAGGGGTACTAAGAACAAGCAGCTAACGTTATCACATCAGTGGTTTCCCCAAGAGGATTATTTTTGATCAGTTAAGTGGATCAAAGTCTTTTTAAAAACTCTTAAAATTATAGATTATATTTGTCCGTCATGCATAAAGTTGTTATAATCCTGGTCCTGCTGCTTTAGGAAGAAGTGTTAAGAAAACAAAAAAGAAAATATTGTTTTAAGAAATTATGTCAAGCCATACTCACAAAACTTATTCTTCCACGAAGGACAGTATTACTTAAATTAGAAAATTGAAGGATGGACTCATATGGATACTCTTGAGTATATGTTATATTTCTACTACAGCAGACTGACTAAATGACCAAGTGTGGAGATCCAAACCAGTTTCAATTATGATTGTGTAAAGTTTCTCCATGTTTACTAACTCCTCCCTGCTCCAGCCATCCCTTATGTGCCTTTTCAGTATATGGGCTGTGGTTTGAAAGTAGGTTGTCATGAGTTAAGCTTTAATGACTGAATGGAACAAGTGATCTTAGGGTTTTTTCATAGTCATACAGTCGTAGAACTGTTTATATTGGAAAAAACCTTTCAGATCATTGAGTCCAACCATTAACCTTTCACTGCCAACTCAATCACTAAACCATGTCCCTAGGTGCCATATCAACATGGCATATCTTTAAATACCTCCAGAGATGGTGACTCAACAACTTTGCTGGGCAGCCTGTCAACCAGTGCTTGACAACCCTTTCAGTAAAGAAATTTTTCCTAACATCTAATTTAAACCTTTCCTGGCACAGCTTGGGGCCATTTCCTCTTGTCCTGTTGCTTGTTGCTTGGGAGAAGAGACCAAAACCCACCTCACTACAACCTTCTTTCAGACAGCTACAGAGAGCAATAAGGTTCCCCTGAGACTTCTCTAAATTAAACAACCCTACTTCCCTCAGCTGTTCTTCATCATACTTGTGCTCTTCCACAGCTTTGTTGTCTTTCTCTGGACCTGCTCCAGCTCCTCAATGTCTCTCTTGTAGTGAGGGGCCCAGAACTGAACACAGTATTTGAGATGCAGCCTCATCAGTGTCCAGTACAAGGGCATGATCACTTCCCTAGTTCTGCTGGCCACACTGTTTCTGATACAGGCCAGGATTCTGTTGGCATCATAGAATTATTGAGTGGTTAGGGTCATAAAGGACCTTACGATCATCTAGTTCCAACCCCCCTCCCATGGGCAGGGACACTTCACTCTAGACCATGTCACTCAAGGCTCTGTCCAACCTGGTTTTAACGCTGCCAGGGATGGAGCATTTACAACTTCTTTGGAACAACTGGAATATTTACAACCTGTTCTAGTGCAATGTATTTAGAGAAATATTTTTTTACTGTCTTTTAAGGTAGCTTGTATGTTCTTTTATGGAAGATTAAGCTCTAGTTGGCTTTGACCCTTCTAATTTTTTCCCTTCATAACCTCAAAGCATCCTTGTAGTCCTCCTGAGTGTCCTGCTCCTTCTTCCAAAGGTCATAAACTCTTTTTTTTTACTGAGCTTCATCTAAAGCTCTCTGTTCAGTCAGGCTGGTCTCTTTTCCTTCCTGGCTCATTTTGAAGCACATGAGGATGGCCTGCTCTTGTGCCATGAAGATTTCCTTCTTGAAGAATGCCCAACCTTCCCGGACTCCTTTGCCCTCAGGTCTGCCTCCCAAGGAATTGTCAACCAGTCTCCCAAACCAGCCAAAGTTGCTCTCCAGAATTCCAAGATGGCAGTTTTGTTGACCCTTATTTGAGGCAGTACTACCAGGGAGTTCCTATAGTGCCAGACCAATAAATCAAACTCCCAGCTTAGACCAAGAGCACATGAGATATAATGTCACTTTGCACATACACAGTAAACCAATGCATTGCATAGATTAACTGAGCAACACTGTATGTAGTGTGCATGGAGATGATTTGTGAAAGAATTTATCTAACTGTTTTTCCAGATACCCAAAGAGTTGAGTATTTGGAAAAACAGCTGATCACCATGAAAACCATATTACTGACAGATTGATGGGCTTCTGGGACTCTTGAAACTGGAGACCTGAGCCCCAGGATATATCCCTATCCTAAATAGCCTCAGGATGCTCAATATAAATTAGCTGCAACCAGACCCTGTGCAAACTGAGCACAATGCCCTTTCTCCACTAATACAACTACGTGTTCCTTCTTGCTTACCTGAGGGAAATGAGCCATAGAAGGAGAGTCCTGAATCATCAATAAAGAGGTATTTTATACTGGCAAGATCCCTTGTGGCATAACACCCTGGTTAGTGGACCCTGTCCCATTAACTGACAACAATCAGAATGGGACATGCAACGTCACACAGGGGTGCAGAAGAGTGCTGTTATTAAATACCTAGGTGTTGATTTACAAAGGGTGTTTTCTAGAATCAGAAGGAATCTTGAGTCACCCTCATGCTGTTAAAATTGAGGGGAATATGGTGACCACAAAATAAGGGATTAAAAACTACTGGCGGATGATCTTTGGCTTAAACAGGACAACTGTTGTTGCTCCTTGGCCTTTTAGATTTCTGTGTTGTGCTATTGACATCGGTTTTAACACTGCTGAAAGCAATGGATTAAAAACCAACTAAAAATCACTTTTCCCTTCAAAGTAACATTTTCACTTAAATCATGCATCTTATTTAAAGTTCCTAGTTCAAATATTCATCAAAATAAATCAAAATGAGCCCACTAAAGCTCATCTGTAAGTACTGATTTATACCCAGAAATGTTGGGCCTAGAGGTTTAGTTTGCTAATGATTTTCAATTTGTCTAAATTACATCATGCTATCAAGATAAGTGAGCTAAAAATATTTATATACATGCCTACTTTGTATGGAGTGAAATGCAATGAAAGAGTGAGGTACAAAGCAAGGAAAATACAAGACACTTCTGGAATTCACTATGTAAATTGGACTTTTTTATGGCATTCTACTTGCATATTGTAGACACCCTATTATGCTTTTCACTCATACTGATAAGAGAGAGTGTAAAATGTTTTTTTAATAGGCATTTAGGTAAATTACTATATTTAACACTATTTTTCATATGTAAAACAAAAGTAAAAATTTGCTTTTGCTAATCTTTCAGACTTCATCTCAAACAGATGAGCCACTCCCTCTGCTGGGGATATTTCTACAAACTGCTCTGCAAATGAAAAGGATGTTAAGTTTTTCAGCAAAATGCTAGAAACCCTTCTAAAGTCACATAAATCCTTAGCAGTGTTGTCATGTACAAACATTTCTCAAGAGTATGTGTCTTTGTCCTGTTCTATACTCTTAAAATATCTACTTCATTCCAAAGAAAAAAGAAGAAAGAGAAGCATGAAAATGTAAAGATTTCTTAGCCAATTAGGTTCAGGTATTTTTTTCTTTTCACATATTTATACATTTATTTGCAGCTTGCCAAAGATAACTGACCGATAATCCATCATCAGAGGGAAGTTTTCCTTTTAGCTACAGGTTAGGTTTAGCCTGAACAAGAGCTGTAGGACATGAGCAGCAAGTTTTTTACCTTTGTCTATTAACACTCAAAAAAAAAAAAAACACCTGGAGGGTAACGGTTATCAAGAAAAATTTCAGTTCGTTCCCAGCTTTTGTTCAGTTACTGGTCTTTTGGATGAAGCTGCAGTGGATTCCAAGGAATGTTTCTGATGGAATGCCAGAAAGTGCTCCAGCCTATATTTATACATATACTGATTTCTTAGTCAAGCTGAAAAAGTGCAAAAACATTTGTATTTTAAAAAATAAGTGTATTTTAAAAGATACAGAAACAAAGGATAAAGGATCTAGTTATTTGTCCTCTATATTTCTGTTCTTGCCTACCTACTCTGGCAGTAATTCATCTGTCTATAACAAGCAGGTGTGAAAGAAGGATACATATTTCAGAAACAATGAAGATCCTACAAATTCTCTGAAAACTCATATCCAGGTAGGGGATGATACAAAAATTAGGGCTACTGCTGAAGGCAAGGTAGCAGATCTCAAATGTCTCCCGTTACACGTTTTGCTCGATAGCCACGATTCCTATCAGGCTGTATGCGTAAGAATGTCCAAGTTCATGTACAACTGCAGAACAGCCACAGCATTGCTGTTGTCTTTCCAGGTAAGAGTGGCAAAAGAAATTAATTCTATTGGGAATTATGTCACTTCAGTTCTGGTTTTCACAGAACACCTTTTATTTTTAAATTTATATCAATGTTAAAACTAATGAATTTAAGTAAAAAAGTGGAATTTGTTCTGAAAATAAAAGATGAAAATTGCATCCTCCCCAAAGTTTTGCCACAGTTTGTTTGCAGATTTTTAGCTTGATTAAGAACAATTTGGGTTCAGACTTCTAAGCTGATACTTCTTTTTCTTTGAATATTGAAGAATGAAGTGCCCAGCCCAGTGTCTTTGTGGTGGTTTTGTTCTTTTAGTGGCAACTTGTTCAACAGGACAGGATAAAACCACTAAATGAAGACTGAATTCTAACAGCCTTATATTGAAAAGTACTGATTTCAGTAAGACTATCTGAATAGCCTGTAGTCTTTGAACATGCCTGAATAGGGCAAACACTGGAATGGTAATTACAGTGGGAATAGACTACATGGCTGGCACTTACCTACTTTCAAATTTCTACAGGCTCATTTTCCTTCTCACAGACACTGGTAAACAGAGGGAATCCTAATGGCCACAGGTGTCAGTGGAAAAGATGATCATACATAATGATTCACACAGTATTATTTAGCTATGACTGACTTACATTTTTTTCTATGCTCAGGGCCTTTCCCTACAATTCTCTTGTACAATGTGCACAAGGAACAAAAGATGGAACATTTGGGAACCAAGAAATAGTTTTTTTTTCTTGAGAGCTGGAGAATCCAGCAAAACTCAGAATTATGTGAGTGGTTTCTAGGAAACAGGGAAAAGAGACGAGAAAAAGTATTTTATACTAATAACAAAAAAAATATGCAGGTTGACATCCAATTTTTTAAAAGTAAGTGAAGCCAGTGATCAGTAAATGAAGTAATGTGAAGGTGAAATTGTGGGACCATGCCACTGTAAAAAGGTTTAATAAATAAATTTTAGGAAAATTCTTGTAGACAGAATCTTTGAGAAACTGCGTAAGACCGGAGGGACTCCACTGAAACCAAGGAATTGACTCAGCTTTAGATAGACCTTGTGTATTTAAGACTTTATTAAAATTAAAATTGATAAGAGGAAAAATGAAGAAAAATTTTAATCATTACTTTTGAGACTTGTTATATCTAGCCTCTTTAAAGTATCTAAAGTATCTATTTAGCATGTTTCAGTGCATTAAAACGTCTAAACCCTTTCAATATGGCAGAAGCAATAATTGAACATAGGGATGTTTTGTAATGTACATAAGCCATAGGGCACTGAGGTCATGAAGACCGATCATCTCAATATGTCAGTACCACTTATTCAATTTAATGAAAATTCCATAAAAAGTTTTAAGTTGTTGCTGTTGATTCTTATTGTTGTTAAATTGTATGCTAGAAAAGTATGTACCTCTAATTCAAGCCCCTTTACTAATGTTGTGGTATATAGCATATGTCTTTTTAAACAATTCTTGATGAAATATGGCTGTGCTACTTTTCCCATGGCCGCAGATAAAACTGAAGGTTGACAGAAGCACAGTGTTGAGGCAAGAGAAAATGTGAACCCAACAAAGCTATTAGGTGCACACCTGAAGTCAGATAAGCATTAAATCAAGAATTAAAAGCTACAAATGTGGTTTCATAGTATTTTACCTTGAAGGAAAAGAAGAACCACTAGGACTTTTTTCCACAGGAAACAGAACATACCGACAGCTATATGGTGGGCTAAGTTAAGTGTTAAATAAATTCAGAAAACATGGAACTGATAGGTGCTGAAGGTAGGGCAATGTGTTCTGCCTGCTGAACATACAGCTGCTACTTTAGCAAATGCAGCGGTCATTCTTGCTTCTCTCCTGTGGCTCTTCCAGGTGTTTCAGTGAACGTAACATCTGGAGGATAGCACACAGTTTTACTTAGGTCATCTATTGTTCTGAGGATTGCAAATGAAGTCCTGACAATTTAACTGTGTGCTTGCTGGAAAAATAATATTAAATATTGAATATTAAAAAAAATGTGGTCAATAGTTTCTCTAGCTAAAACAAACTAACAGATTAAATTTAAAAATTTAATCCCCTCAAGCTGTCTCCTGTGTGACCACAATCACTGCTAGCATTTTTGAGCTTGGGAGATTAGGCAATACCGTGGAGTGGCTGGCTTGTGTGAAAACTGAGCCCAGAGCCTGTGCCAGCTCACAGTAGGTCGCAACTTTGCTTCCACTATTTTTGCCTTTACTTGTCTTGTCACGGTGGCTTTATCAAATGTATAAGTTGAAGTATGTCTGCCTGACACTGTGGTTGTTCTAGCCATGCAAAACAGGGCAAAAAATGGTGTAGAAATATGTGACTTTTCTTCACAGATTGTAGGAATATCCTGGACATATTTAGATACATTGTGCCTAATTTTTACTCAAAAGTGTCCTAACAGTATTATGTTTTCTGTTTAATATTCTGTGATTTGTGCTTCTGTAGTAACAGAAATGTGATTTTTGTTATGTGTGCATTTAAATATGCACATCATATAATTTAGCTATCTTATTTGATCCTCACAGATCACATTTCACAACAGTCCTCAAATAAAAATTTGTTGCATTTCTTATGTGAAATGAATAACTCTCAGAGCCAAATTTTTCCTTCCCCTTGTATATTAAACGTTATACACGTGATTTCCAACCAGAGATGTTAACGGAATTTTAATGGGATTTTATATTTAAATGGAAACTTACATTTAATGGATAAATCTTTGCACTGAAATCTTGGCATCTTGGTCAGATGTAAACAGTTTTCACTGAATCATGAAAAAGCACGTCTGTATTGTTGGAATGTTCCAGCACTGTGTACTATATTGCTGTCTCAAAGTAACAATATCTATGAATATAACATCTGTGTGTCTGTGTGTGTGAGTACATATCACATTCTGCCCCCTAGAAAAGTTTGATCCTCATTGCTAGAAGTTGTTTAAATTATTTTCAGTCTGAAAAATGCATGTGGAAACTACAGTTACAAATAAGGGAAAAGAAATTTCAAAATGAAAATATTTAGGTGACTTTCACCAGAATTTCACTGAAATATAAACCCTTAATTGTTCCCATTCTTTTAGCGAACAGGAAAGACTCATAATTTCTGCCAGCCCTCAGGTTGTGCAGCACAGAAAAGATGGAAAACCTTCTTTTCTCCTCTGCACATATAAACCATTCTATCCTAAAGGATAAGTTTTCTGGGAACTAAATTAATATCCTCTCGTGCAGTTTTCCTTCCTCTCTGGCTCAGCTTTGCAATCTTTTATGAGACAGCAGTATATGCTTCTAATAAAGCCACACACTTCTCAGATTATTTTCATCATGAAATTAGCTGCAAATAAGGTAGGTTCAGTCTGGAATAGTCTTAAGGGCCTTGCAGTTAAGAATATAAATCTCACACAAATGTGACACATGTATTAGAGTGCATTTGTTTTAGACCTGGCCCTAGATATTTAACTTTCATTATGGTTTGCATTTTAATAACAAAGTCTTTTTGGGGTGTCCATCCTAAAGTGACACAGCATGTCAGACACAGAGCTAGAAAGATAACCCATATGTTTCACCTTATAGTGTAGAGTTGTAACTACTTTTAATGTACTATTGTGTCAATAAACCAATATAGGTTGAACCACAATGCTTTCTTTTGCTCAGAGAATGAATTATCATGTTTTTGTTGTTAAACTGATGACATATATGGTCTACACAATGTATTCCTTCTTATAAGTGTCAGTAATTTTTATTTTTTTTAAAGTCTGTTACAAAAGCAGGTGCATGGGATTTTTTTTCATTTTGAAATGTAATAAAGTCAGTTTTTGGCCTCAAGCAATACTAGGATTTAAAATAGGAACTACTTTGAAGCAACATGAAGTTGCACCCAGCCTCTAGGTTATTAAATGTGTTTTCTCTCTCTGGCTTCCTAAATACACCTCATTGTTTAATGGAATTCTAACTGTAAGATTCAGTTATAGGCATTTCAGCTGGACTTCCTTTAGAAGTACATAATGATGCATCCATGACTTCAAAATACATAAAGAAGATCGCAGGGTGGGGGAGCCAACTTTTTTTTTTTTACTTCCAGATCATAGGGAGAAATAAAAAATTATCAGTATTTCAAGAGAAGCAATAATATGCCTGGTGGGTAGGTCATCTCGGAGGTCTGGGCAAGTAGAACTGGACTTCAACCTTCAAGGACTTTCTTTTAAGAACAGCTTAGTTTGTGTAATTCACAATCAACAACAGCTTGTTCTTTAAAATCACATTGGTAAATAAATATTCCATTCCTTCAAGCCATTGTTCAATTTGAATGAGTTTAAATCATGATCCTCAGGAGATATGTAGTTTACCTTGAAGACTCTTGACTCTCTAGTTACACCAAATAAACTCTTTTGCAAAAGCAGTCATATACTATGGAGGTACTAGCTGTGAATTCACAGTAAAGCCAATTTATATATTGCAAGGTACTGCTGTAATGATATCGACTTGAAAAAATATTGAGTCAAAGTATCAGATCCTAAGAAGAAAATTACTATTTTATTTTGATGAGGAGCAGAGTAAAGACAGAACAGCAAGGACAGCTGAAGGCAAGCTGAGGGGACAAGAAGAAAAAGGAAGAGGAAGATGCATAGGAATTTTTTGCTTTATATTCTTTCCACAGACAAGGTTTCTATTTACAGAACTGTCAGTTTACCCTTTCTTTTTTTTTTTACTTCTTTTGTATTCAATTAAACAGACTTTAAAAAGGTACATTTAATTATTTCAGTATTTTCCTTTTAGGAAATGTTTCAGCTTTCTTCTTCTTCTTTTTTTTATTTTTTTTTTTTGTTCTTGTAGGCTTTCTCCAGAATGCTAATATCTTCTCCCTCAGCTACACTCCAACCCCAAGCAAAATCATGTTGGAGCACGTAATGCTTTTGAATGAAAGTTTTATTTTCACACAGAGCCAAAATGAGTTATATTGCACCTGCACGAATGATGTTTCCGTGATTTTATGAGGCTGGAAGACAGCCAAGTTGTGCAGCGTTTCTGTAGGTGCAGTTTTTTCACACGCCTCTTCCCAGAACCACCTGCTTCAATGATTTGGGTGTTCCCCTCAGGTAGGTCACAGTTTAAAACATGTTAGTACTCAGATTGGCCACACCCAGAGATAATACACTTAGCCAAATATGGCATAGTGATCTCTGTTAGTTATTTTCTGAACTTTGCATAACTGTGTTTGTTACTGGATGTCAGGGGTAGCTGACACACCATCATGAATCTCACACAGAGATTTCCAGAACCATAACATGAGATCCTATTAGATGGCAAACAAAAACATTTGGACAAAGGAAATGGAAACCAGAATAAGACCAGTAGTCCAGCTAGCTCATTACCTTGTCTCTAACACTGGATGGCAAAAGACTTTGAAAAGTGAAGAGCAAGAAATGCTGCAGAGGACAGTAATTTTCTTATCATCTCCTGCTGAAGTTACAGGCAGAGTGGGACGTGGGAATCTAGTTTGCAATGACCACGCTCTAACTCCTCAAACAATGAATTTCATTTCCCGCTGGTCTCAACCCAACACCTTTTGCAGCAGCTTGCTCACACAAAAAATGAACTAAATCCAGCTCCACAGTGGGAGGGTCTGTCTATGTGGGGTGTAAAACAATTCAATCCTAGTAAATTTTCTGTCTATTTTTCTGCTTTAAACAGCTTTTGTTTGATTAATTGGTGCTGTAGGCAGATAACCAATTTTCTCCTGTGGAGGGATTAGCAGAATTCCATTGTTGAGATGTTCCAATTGTTAATTTGCATGCTTAAGAAAGATTATAGTTTTGATTGTGAAACCTACCAGGGTTGATTTTTATTTTTTTTTCCCCTTGAACAAAGTAGACGAAGTAGTTTTTTGTACTTAATTAATATCTACACTGTATCAAGCATTGGACAACATCAAAGACAATTACGAAGCGCATTTAAAGAACAAATGTTCCTAATTCTCCCCTTTGGTAACCGTTCATGGCAAGCTCCATCTCCAGAGGAAGCTAGATAAACCCTAAGGCTGAAAATATGTCTAAAAGCTCTTAAGCTCATAAAGGATTGCGGAAGCCCAGCAAACCTCAGTATTGCCAGTATTGCCAGTGTTCACAGTTCATATACTTTAGGAGTTCCTCTTCTTTATCTTGTTCTTCTTTTCACAGTGAATACTAAAAAAAGGTTGAGTTGAATGATTGGAGGTAAAGTCCTACAGAAGATGAGGCACTTTGAAGTTTTCATATTAAGTAATAGATTGTGATAAACTTATGGAGGGGGGGAGGGGAGAGGATGGGAACTTTATTCTTCATATATGCCTAGCAGCTCATCAGAAAGTTATTAACTCTTATCAGGTCTGGGAATTTTATCCCATTTATCTAACTTGGGCTAAAACCTCTTCCAGCATTTGGTGTCATTCTTGGAAGACGCAAGAGAAATTTCAGTTTCTACTTTAGGAGAACATTGACACTTTTTGTTGCTGCTGCTGCTTTGCAAAGATAAGTGTCACCAACATTGTCCTCAGATAGTATCAGTCACTGCTAATTTTAATCTATGCTTTATTCCACTGCTTGTGCTCTGTTAGTAAATGTAACAGTAAAAGACCTGGTATTTTGAATTTCTGATGAAAAAAGTCCTGCTCCCTCATGGTCTGCTGGAGCTTTTTAAAGCTGTGATAGATGATTGCAAAATTACCACAAAATGCCCTCACATAACATATTTTCTTACTAGGATAATGGAACTCCCTACATTAGACAATGGAAATTCAAGACTATCTGCATCTTATGAATAAGTAAGGCTATTTTACAAGTTTGTTACTTGTGTACTGCTAAGCAGTACACATTAAAAGTTGTTTGTTTGGTTTGGTTTTTGGTTTGGTTTGGTTTTTTACCTGACTGGAAGGGAAAAGATAAGTGGAACAAAGCAAACCAAATGAAATAAAATGTTTCCTGCAGATATGGAGAGATAAAGACTCTGGTTTCTGTCTTAGGTACATTTCATAACAAAACAAATGTCTCTGTGAGCATTATAAATTTTACTGATTATTATGTTAAGACTTTTGGGGGAATCATACATTTTATTTATGTACTGGCTTAGTTGCCTTCTATCAAAAATATCCGATTCTTCATAGTGACTTCAGCTAGACCTTGTTCCACCTAGTTAGATGAGATGTCATTAAAAAATTTGTATTGGGTTCATGTGTGATTACCATGTTGAAGAGTGTTTGTATATTAAATATCAGTATAGAAATTTTTTTGTCAGCACTAAGCAATATAGAAAGATGACATAGGGGAAGTGTCTTGTGGGTAGGTGTTCACAACGCCTGACACAACTGGTGGATGTCATAGAGTTTTTGAGTGCACAGTGAATGTGTAGATGGACAGTTACCAAATTACTGAGGACACTTCTCTAGGCTGTTGGGTAACATAATGTTGGGCTAAAAGGAGTCATTGCTTGGATTTGTTATGACAGAAGTCAGTAGTATTCTCCATGCAAAAAACCCATGAGAATGATCAGTTGCTGTGTTATGGTTTATGCTATTTTAGCGACCAAAACTTTTGTCCTGAGACTGCACATGGGTCACCATTCATGAGATCAGTTCCATAAACCCTGAATTTTTCCCAAGGATATGAAAAATATAGACCTCAATATAAACCCTTCTCCCATTACATGAAGAGTGTATAATAATAGATCATTTAGATAATCAAAATCTGAAATTACAGTGAATAACACAGAGCAAATAAAACCTTAAGTGCCCCACCCTGAACTGCTGCTTTAGCCACTGGGATATGGCTGAACTTGTGCAGCCCTGGTTAAAATGGAAAAGCCTCTGTAGCCACAAAGCTGAGGAATGCTGAGGAATTGGCCATTGCAGCTGCTGGTGCAAAAGGCAAATCCATCTCCAGACTCCGGAGCACAACTGCTGTTTCCTCTTTGTTCGTATTAATTCAATCCCTTTGCAAAGTGCTTCAGACTAGTTTTTTGACTGAAAAAAAGAATGTCATTCAACCATTACTATTACTACACTGTTTTCTCATAACAGCCCCAGAATAACTTTAAACTGTTTATATGTTTTATTTTTAGTTTGACTGCTTAGCTGGATAATAATTTACTGATCATCAGTGCCCCAAGAAACACAATTGTGAAACTGAATAAGTTTCAGACACAGGCAAAAGACATATTTATACAGTAGGCCAGGTGGGATATTTTTTTCAAGTTGGACAATTGTGGGATATCCAAGATTCTAATATTTAATATTCTTCATAGCTTTCTGGAAAAAAAAAAAAACAACAACCCAAACAACAACAAAAAAACCCTAACCCAAACAACCAAAAACTATGGATTGGGTTGAAATAAGGTTTCATTCAATCCTCTCCAGGATATTCAACTAATTCTACTTGAAGCTGGCTTGGAATATTTAAAGCTTGACTCTATGTTTCAGTTCTAGATTTTGTACCTTAGTCAATGGCTTCTAGGTCTGAGAGCAGCAGTGAAAAAGTAATCTAACCAAGGTATTTTGAGAAGCACTTTTTAAATACTAGAATTTCCATGAAAGAATGTTCTCTTGCAGCTTCTGGGTCTGCATGCTTTGAAAGGCTAGATAAAACTTCAGATATCTGTACAGTTATGTCAGTGAACCTTTTGGAAGCTTATGCATCTTCTGTGCCATGGCTCTGACCTTAGTCCCACAAGAACAAATACTAAGGACTGATGTAACCCATTTTCAAGGCATTTTAGCTAAGAAAATTCAAAACTGTAGGTTTTGAGTATTATACATAGGAGAAAGCTGTCCATTTGAAATTCAGCTTGATTGCTCACGGACCATGATTAGTAAGGCACAGGCAATTTTAATTGACTGTTTGTAGATCAGAAACAGCACTGGGCTGCAGAAGTCAAATTAGAGTGGTCCCAGATTGCACTGTATGCAGTTTACTGGGTCACACCAAAAAACTTCATTAGTAGTATAACATGTCAAAATTAGCCACTAAAGAGTGTAAACAGCTCCAGAAACAAGAACGAGCAGGCCTCCAGCCATCTGCTTTGTGAGTTAGTCCCGCTTTTTCACTGTAGGCACTGATTTTTGTTCATTCAGCCAGATGATCGTCATCTTAGATTCAGCTGAGTGTCCTGAAGTAGCAGAAAGCTGGAGATGTCAACAGATTGCAATGCCTTCCGGTAGGGGCACAAGTCTCTGGGCTCAGCAGGGAGGACCACCATCAACAGCTGGTACATCCCAGGACCTATTTTCTATCTTCTCCTCTCATTTTTTGCTACAGATGTGAGAAGCAAACGATCTTGTCATTATTAGCAAAGGCACCCTGGAGTAACTCTACATTTCTTTTTAATTCAAGCCAGCAACAAACCTTCCTCCCCACCTCTCCCTCCCTCTTGCTTCTCTGCTCACTCTGTTCTCTGCTACTCTGACATTCTGGATTTCAATTCAATTTGCAGTACATTATTTTCATCAAAATTTACAATTTCTACCTAGCAGATTATTTTGCTGCCTGTTCTGCAGCAACTGATTCTTATGTAGCTGACTCCTCATTATATAAAACTAGATTTATTTGGGTTAAATTCTATTGAGGTCTATTTGTAAAGTTCTATAAAACAACACAGAGATCTTGAATAGAAGTAATTTTTTAATTTTTTTTTTTTGGCACTAAAAATACAGAAATTGTACACTAACCATGCAACCAGAAAACAAATCCTAAAACACACGATCAAAAGAAAACAGCAAGCTTCTGAACAGCAGTAGCAGCATCAATTGCTAGTTCCTATAAAACAGTCTGCAGGGGATTAGGCAATTGCTGTACAAAGAATAAACCAATGATTCCTTGAAAATTAGTGTTCAGCTGATAGCCACTTAATTAAACTGTTTTCTTTAGTGCTGCAATTTTAAATGAAATTTCAAGAGAGGTTAAAAGGAGGAGCTGAAGGATAAAAATTAATACAGATACAGAAAGCTTTAATTTCTCTGCTAAATGCGCAGTACTTTGATATGTCATTCGCAGCAATAGACTTGTACACAAAATATATGAACATAGCAACAGCATGTGGAAAAAATATACTAACTTTAACTGAAGAGTAAATGTTAGTTGGTAGTGTCTCTACTGTACAGCCATGCTTCAGAGACAGTAATGACCACAGTGAGAGTAAATATGTTACACCAGAGATGCAAAACTCTTTCAGACTAATGAGCTGCTCCAGTGATCTGTGTGGAGAAAAAAAATGGCATTGAGAAATAGCTTAGTGAAAAAAAAGTCATTTCAATCGCTGATGAAAAAATGTGAAATGATAGACACCCTTACATCAAAATCATGATGAAGTTAGGGGCCAATATTTCAGTGTATCTACTAATCTGTGGGAGCAAGGAAGAAGTATTTCCTAGGAGCTATATTGGTGAACTTTTACTACCTTTCAAGCTTCCGACAGTACTCTGGAAAGAATATTACATTTAACTGCAGCTATCGTATTCTGTGTGGATCACATCACCTTTATTACCTTTGTTTCTGAACTTAAATGCTGTGCCTGTTACTTAGACAAAAAAATTAGTGTATTATAATCTAGGGAAGGCATGCATTAGGAACTGTAAGTCAGGAAAACTTTATTCTCAGTTATAGACCCCAGCTATGATAATAATATAACCTCTCTGTCATTACCAGAGAACCTGATTGTGTGGCAAAGTTTGAATGAGATTCTGTTTTCATTTGCCCTTTAACAAATGTGTAGAAGTAGAAGGGGCAGGCTAGTCGGTGAAGTCCTTCAGGCCTCTGACAGTCCTGATCCTGGGGTCAGGTTGAGAGGACATCTAACCTACATCAGTTAGGGTAATCATAAATGTCACGAACATTTTAATTAAACACCCACAATTATAAGATGAGTATTTTGTATAAAACAGCTTGTCCTTCTCTAACCCCCTCAATGCTGTTAAAGCTCAGCTCACTGTGCACAAAGGAATGAATGATTCATGAGATGGAAAGACAGGAAAGGAAGGGTAACATGGCCCTGTAATAGTGATGGGCAGCGTACTTGGTAAGGCAGCAGTGTATCTTAATGACTCTGTCATCAGTCTATACCCCTGTCTTCACAGACTCGTACTGCCCCTCATCTCCTCTTTCCAGATGAGCTTCTACTTAAAAGCTGCCTTCGGACTTTACCAAGCCCCTTGCAATCAGCAAGAATGTACTAAACCCAGAAGTTAGACAATACTCTGACCTCCTTGCTCCCTTCTATCCACTTATGAGCCTGTCATAATATTTGATTTAATAGTATTATTAGACATGGTAATACCATGATATATTTTCATTTTCCTGACAAAATCAGATGACATTGTTCATTCCTATGCAGTTATTTAGAGTTTAGGCTGCTTGGGATATATAAAATTATTATATTAGCCTTTAATTCCTACTGTTCTATTCCTAATTCTATAATGAACTTGCCTGGGTCAGGTCGACACTAAGTTTTGGCACCTCCTGATATTTATGTAGTCTTGGGAAAAAAGTCAGTTGGCATACCTGGTCTGAAAAAATATTTGGTTATCACAATGTCAAATAGTTAAATCACAATTATATTAGTCTTCTAATGGAATAGACTGAAAACTTCCTGCAATATAATGTCTTGTGTTCATTACCCAAGAAAAAGCAAATCAGTCTAACCTGTCCATTAATTTACCCCCAAAATTTTATGTATAGAGACATAACAGATGCTGTGATGGAAGGACCCAAAATGTTGATAAATCTAGTCAAGTACAATGACAACAGGTTCTGTTTAATCACAACAGGTTCTGCATGCTTGTTGTCCAGCCAGTTTAACACCAAAATTCTGTCTTTCAGGCTACTTCTCCAGGAAAGTGCAATAAGTATAGGAGAGAGGCATGTTTTGGCTCAGATAGAAGGAAAACAAGGATAATGAAAAACACATATAAATTCAGCTGTGAATGTAATATATTTGCTTTTGAAGAAATTTGTGAGCAGATTTCTGTAGAGGGTGGGAAAACAGTAATCCCTGAGGTATTATCATGGGAACACAGAGGTTCATGGGTCTTCAGTAACATTGTGTGGTGATCAGTGATATAGGCACAGATTAAACAGACCCTCTTATTACTGTTATTTATTTGCATTGGTTTCTTTTCTACTCACAAATTCGTGTTAAGAAAACATGAATTATGTAATAATTTAATATAGTCATTAAGGGTGTGTAAAAGAATCTGATTGATAGATCTTTAAGCTCGGATTTATATAAAAGACAAGAAAGCTCAGTTCTTTGGAAAAAAAAGATGTCTTACAAAATAACATCTTCATTTTATTTATATAGAATGATGAGTCATAAGTGCTAGTTAGCAGATATTCAGTTAATGCAAAATACCAGATTTTTTTTTATAAATGTAAATTAATACTTTTTATATTTTGTCTACTTTCTTCTTTCAGTTTAGTTTCCCTCAGTGACATGAAACATCCTCTTTGCATTCCCATTTAAGCAGAAAAAAACATACAGTCATCCTGATAATAAATACACAGCAGCACTAGGCACAAGAAGATTTGTGCAGTCTTCATTGGAAGAAATAATGCAGCAAATATACTAGACTGGGTCAGAATAAATTTTTGTAATCAAGTAGAAGCATGCTTCTGTCCAAAACAGCTATGTCTCATGTGACAGCTCCATTATATTAAAAAAGCAAAAAGTGAGAGTTTCATGTAGTATGATGCAAATCATAGTTCTGTTTAAAGAAGACTTTGGAGTAGTAAATTATGATCTTGTTTAAATCTGTGATTCGTCTTGTAAGACAGAAATGTTCTGGAGTACTTCAGAGGCTTTGGTTAAAGCTTTCTTCCTGTTTGAAAACTTTAAGATTTGTTCTTTTTTTTTTAATAGAAAAATGCTCTTAATTATAACGTGACACTGTGAGAGTGCATATGGCTAAGAACTGACCCATTGAAGAGAGGAGCCATATACTTCTTATTTCCATGGGTTATCTCTAAAAACATGGAAGTGTGAAGCAACCAATGTACTTAGTGTAAGGTGGGATACCCAATAGCAACTGTTACATGTTACCCATCAAGTATGAGGGGGTTAATATTGGCCCTCACAGCAAACGTCAGATTTCCCTGTATAGGAGAAAATTCTGCTGGTGAGCAGAGCCTGGTACTGTAAGGTCAAGGAGTCTTTTAGTATGTCATCTACTACTGTTATAAATTTTTAACTACTATGACTTGCTCAGTGTAAACAAGAAGTGTCATAAGATGTGCATGCTAGGCAAAAGAGAGTTGTCTGGACAAGTTGCTGTATGGGGCACAAGTTGCCCCCCTCTTTGTCCCCCAGCTTAGGCAGAGGGAGAAGTCAGGACCCAGACTCCCTGCAGGCACCTCCTGACCCAACACATTACTCCACTTCCAACCCCTCTGGGGCACTGCACCTTCTTGAGTTGCCATTCCCTTTTTCCCTCAGGGAATAGTCCTCGCTTTCACTTAGGGTCAAAAATGTCTCCTGGGACCTTTGTCAATATTAATGTCATGTATTAATATGGCAATTGCACTCAAAGGTCAGCAGAGAAATAGGAAACCCAGCCGACTTTTCTGTTGTGGCATCATTGTTGCACATAAGCTGTATTTATAACCTGTTCTTCCCTCACAGATATCCATTTATCCCACAGCTTCTACAAAACATAAATGTCCTTGGAGCCACAGTTAAAAAAAAAAAAAAAAAAAATGTTCAAATATACTTTATTTTTTGCATTTGATTTAGGAGGTGAAAGCAAGAAGGCTGTTACTCATCATTTTTAGATTGTTCCTTAGTATATTGAGACTATAATACAGTTTGAAAACCTCAATACTCTGCAAGTGATAACTTTCTTTTCTTCACTTCACTGTGGTAAAATTGACCATGGTGAAACCAATTGTAATAATATCTCAGGAAAGTGACACAAGGGAATCTTAAATTCCTTGGAGAAATAGGACATATTCGTAAGCTTTGTTTTTCACAGCAAAATGTGTCAGTCTTCCTTGTTCTGGGCTCATGGCTTCCTTTTGATAAAGAGAAGGCTCCTCTCTTGCTGTTTAAATTAACTTATTTCTCTTATTCAGGAAATGCTGTATAGCTTTAGGAAGGCAGTCTCTACTCAGGGAGAGAATGGGAATGATAAGTGTCAATTAGGTTCAATCTTTTAATTTCTCTTCCAGAACAACACTAGCAACGGTCAGAATTTGATACACAGAGAGGTGTTCAGCCCAAGATTTTCCTGCAAACCTTGCTTGGGTTCCCTATCATTTTTGCATTTTATTTTGGTTTCAATAGAAAAAGGGTGATTTTCCTTATATTTTGATTTTTGTTGACGTATGAGGATTTGTAGTGTTACATTCAGTCTAATGGAGGTACGCTTTTGATAGGCTGGGGAAAGCACACAAAAATGCTGCTTTCTGCTTATCTGGCTTTTAACCTCAAACAGTCTTCAGGTTGTTTCAGACTTCTATTTGCAGGAATTTCTTCAGAAAGGAAGACAAGTAAAAACCCTGAGAAATGTTCCAGTAAATAAGCAAGGAAACAGATTTTTCTTTCCTTTAGGACACACTTTCTCAAGGGAAGAAAGGCTCAGAGAAAATAAGATACTTTTTCTACAATTTTGGTGGATTAACAAGCAGTTTTGCCTGAAAAGCAAAAAAAAACCTTTCAAAGAGTACTAAACAACTCATCTGGTCCTTTGCTTTTTAATCAGAACATTATCCTGCTATTCTTTATCTTTTTTATTGCTAATCCTCATGACACCATCATACTTTCCTTTTCTGTCTAAAAGCACCTTCCACAATTTGCAAAAACAAGTCTCTGTTTACACATTTGAAATACATTAAACTTATAGAAATTTCATTATTCAATGTTTACAATTCAAGAAGCCAGGCAGCTTTTAAATGTGTATGAGCAGCATATGGGTGGACCTTCTCCCAGAGGTTTGTTTCATATTAAATTCATTCTGTACATAATCGGTTTTTAGAATTACTGCTTTGGTACTGAACACTCTATGAACTCACTGAAAAATTAAATAACCACATCTGTAAAACAATTGTAAATACTTCTAGTTGTTAAAAAAAAGTCTGCGTGCTTCATTTTTATAAGAAAGGAATATCACTGTAAAAATATTCAGTCTTGTAATTAATAAACATAACCTTCCAGTGTGTTATTACAGACCTTCATTTGTCTTCAGGTTTTACTTGCAGACATTACTGGCTGCATGGCATGAAGGTCATTTCATGGAAAGTACACATATCAGATGTGACAAAGGTAACATGCTACCAGAGTATCTGTTTCCAGAAAAATGCTAGAAAAAACTACTACAGGGTAAAAAGAAATAGTAATTCTGAACTGCATTAGCTTTTACAAATTTCAGTTTTATGAAGATAGTGACTGAAAGGCAAGCATTATTCCTAGATTTTTTTCTATTTACTATTAATTTTTTCAAACCTCATATTTCGCTTTTCAAATACAAAATGAGAATTTTTTCTGTGTTTTCAGCTTCATAAGAAGAACACAGACTTTCCAAGGGGAGTTTGTTTTCAGATTTATCCATCCACCTCATATTTATCTACCAGCAAGGACAATGTTTTCTGGGGAGAGGAGTTTAGTTTTCTCAGCATTTGGAAAGTTTTGCTAGAAATCTGGGCACAATATCTCAGCTGAGTGCAGTCAATTCAGTATCAGGGTCTGAAGAACTCTCTGTTCAGGCCTGATGAATGCAACATCTCTAAAGTTAATCTCTTTGATTAACTGAGGTGAAACTATGCTGTATAACAGGGTCAGCACACACAAGCTTTCATTATTTTATTTACATCAATTAGAATTATGGAGGGCCTGGGGCTACTCCTGACTTCTGAAAACATGATCTACTCCTAGGTGATATTTAGATAGAGCACCAGAAAGACTACATCATATTTCATTAACAAATAAAACTTTTATTTCTTTCATCAATGACAACAAGATTTATATTAGGTGTATTGCTAAAGCAAGTCATTAACGTATATCATTCAAGATGGTCAGACTCTGAAGAGCTAGAGCTTGTTGTATATCACAACAATCAATCTAAAGATAGTGAATTTCATTTTTGCACAGACTGCAGTTAAGAAAGAGTGAACATAAACTCCAGCAGATTTTGTGAATTCCATTTTTTTTTTTTATGACAGCTTATTTAAGTGGTGTGCAAACCACTGCTTTTTATTATGACTTGACTGAAGAATGCCTTTACAAGACTGAAAAAAAAAAAGAAAGAAATTAAGTTCAGGTCCTCTACCTTGAAAGCTAGATGAAAGGAGTAAGTCTACCACACATGGAGGTGTCATAGTATATCACCTGTCAGAATTAGAGAGGTATTCCAGAAGTGAACCAAAAGAAACATGGTATTGATAATACTGTAATTTTCTACGGTCCAGTGTGTAACAACAGACATCTCTCCTGTGGATGTTGTGTTCAAGGTGAAATCAATGCCACATTTTCCTTTTCTCAATGTAAGTTATTGCAAGTCACTCTAGTCTTGTCCAGCAAAGCAAAATTTGACTCACCAAGTGTTTCATCAACATGTGAAAGTTAATTACTTACAGAAACATTATTGCTTCAAATATAGTCATTATTTGTGCAAATTTTAATAAAATTATTTGAAATTCTGACCTAATATGGTTTGTTAAGTAAGATTGGGCCCACACTGTGGTTGTAAATCAACCCTATAAGGCTGCAAACCTAAACATCCCTTCTTTTGTGTGGAAGAGCTTCTACTTTCTCTACATTATATTTCTTATTTGCTTTCTATTCTGCTGTAACACCCTGTAGCCTGCAAGGTTAGCAACCATATTCATCCCATGGATAAAGACCAGTAATAGTAGAAATGGAGTTGGGAAATATACATTTTCCATTACTTTTACCTGAAGTAAATAGTAAAGACAATGACTGATGTTATTAATCCAGCTGCAAAACAAAAGTTGAACAGTCTTACTCTGACATCAGGAAGAGTACTCCTGATGGAGTCCAAGTGGGAAATCAAACCATCAAGTTGGGACTGAACCAGTTTATAGTTACTTTGTGATCTGAGGTCTTTGGACATCCTCCAGATTTAGAAGAGGGGAAGGCTAAGAGGGTTGTAGAGAAATTACAGTATGTTTCATCTTTTTTCCTTCTTTTTCTTTTATTTTTTCATTATTTGTCCAGCACTTCACTTTCCACAGTATAAGTAAGAAAAGTAGATTTTGCAACACCTCTGACCTGACAGTTGCAAAAATCTGATCTGCCTGTGTCTATAACAGTCACATTTGAATATGCTTTTTGTACATGAATTCCAACATTCATACAGTTTAAAACCCAGCGCTACTTTTGAAAACTACCTGCCTCACAAGATGGGAAGCAAAAGGTACTTAGAATTTTAGTTTGCTAGTAGTATAACTGCAATATGTTAAAACAGGCTGGACCACAATTAACAGAAGAAAGCAATGTTCTAGGACTATTCTCAATTTTTAGAATGTATCAAACATTAAGAATTAGTTGTTAACATGACACCTAGACACTTGCCTGTAAGACAAGGCTGCTGGAATCAGCTTGAGGCCTAGAGTGAAGGGAAAACGAAGATGAAATTCATTTTTAATGTGATACAGCGAATACAGTTGTATTCGCCATAGTAGAAAAATTGATTTAAAAAAATGAAAAAGAAAAGTTAGCTTATAAGTAACAAGAAGCATTGGAAAGGTAAGGAGTCAAGGGTCATGATCTGTTTGACTGCTTATCAATTGTTGTTCAAGACTGTTAGTGATGGATCCTGACCAGAAGAGTCAGAGGGTATTAGAAGCCCTCTCCTTTTTCTGTTAGTACAGACGGTTTTATGACTGGCTTTGAAATTTTGCACATCTTGTTTGGTTTGGGTGTTACTTACAGATTTCACATTGCATAGTTCAACTGTATGAGACAATCTGAGAAACTGGAGAGCTTGTGTTCTACTGTTTCACAGATCTTGGGGGGAGAGAAGAACACCTGGTCTCAGAAGAAGTGTTTAACAAGAACCTACTCAAATATTGCCAATGAGAAGACTTCCTATGATAAGCACACTTGAGGCCATACTGAGCACACAGCTCAGGTCTCTACCAAAGTGAGGCATGTCTGAATAATGTTCAGCAGCAGAAATGTGCATTGCTGCTCTGCCTGTGCTGTACTGAGCATCTTGCAGATTACTGTGACTAAAAAACTTAGTTAAAACTTGTAATAGTGAAGTGCTAAGAAAAGAGCGTCTATAAACTACCTGGAAACTCCGTGGCTGGTAAATTCCAGGTGTTTTGTTATTCTTAATTTTCCATTGAGTTTGAGGTGAAATGAATTTGGAAAATACATGTTAAAGTTGGTGGTTAAATGCTGCGAGCCACCTAGGTTTCTCATTCCACCTGTTGCCATACAAAGGTCATCCTCAGAATGAAAAACATGAAAAACATTTTTCCATATGATGATTTACCACATGAACAGTTGATAGTTTAAATAAATATGCCTAATGTAGCAGTTTAGTACTGAGGCAGTAGTGATTATCAGAGTACATTTTTCTCAGTTGATTTACAGAAGTTCACAAACCTTGTCAGCAATTCCCAGAACTTGGTATATTTTACCTGACTTTTTATCAGCTTTCCTGACATTTTCCAGCAGCTTTAATCAAGCTATATTTAAATTTACAAATTAATCCGAATTTTTAACAGGACTATACTAAAGCAAATAGTACTTAAATACCTAATTCTTGGCCAGTAATGAACACCATAGCAGTTCTTACAAGTGAAGCATGGATAACGAGGCATGGATAACAAAGACACAGAGTTCATTACACAGATATTACAGTTCTGACTCTATGAAGTCTGGAGGCATGTGAGAGGGAAGTAAAATTTCTGCCATACAATTCACTGGTATATGAAATTATGACAGGATCTGTGCTCCATCAGTTACTCTGTGTTCAGCTCTTTTTTGTGAATCTGGAAAGGGTTCATGTTCACACAGAACTCTGCCCTGAATTGATATTATAATGATTCTTGTAATTTTGGTCTTTCTCTCTATCTGATCTGATATGTTAGCTGTTGACAGTAAGTTGAACATATGTTTCTTCTGTAGATTTTGACAGAGTGCTGTTATTTCCTGTATAATAACAGTTTCAATTTCCTGTTCACCATTTTAGGTTTTCATACAATGATCACAGAATAAAACCTTCATGGAAGACTGAATATAGTTTGATCTATAAAGATGGCTGATCAATGAAATGATTAAACTCATTCTTTGTACCTAATAGATAATTTGAAATTATTACACGTTCCTCTTCCTTTTGTAGGGCTGGTTTTGTGACTATCAAAAATAAGAGAATCTGGTTAAGAAGCTTCTGAGTTTTTAAAAAGTTACAAACACTAACTTGATAGGGACTGTAGTTAAACAACAATACGAAAAATTCAACACATCTTTGCCATTTATTGACTTTGGAAACTAGTAGAAAGTTTATTTTTATGACTGAAATATTTCTGTAAGGTTTTAGAATGTTTTTCAAACATTCTTCTTGCACTGAAAAGACCCTTCTGCCAATACTATACTATAGAAACAGAATAGTTCAGATTACCTTCTATTATGAGTTGGAACTCATATAGTCTACTGATAGCAGTGAAGCAATTTAGCCATGCTGAGATATATCTAAAACAAGAAATAGTGCTGTACACTAAGAATGGGTCTGTAAGATGCCAACATGAGCTCTATGCATGGGAGACTCCTATGGAGGTCTGAAATGGTCCTGTGAACTGAAAACCTGTCAGCAGCTAAAGCACAGCTAGGTTCCCTTATGAAGCATTCCTTCTTTTTGAGTTTCATCTGAAAGTAGTTCTGTTTGTGCTTCTGGACACTCTTTAGTATGAACCAAAGCAACATAAGAGGTGCAATTACAAGGATTGACTTCAAAAAACACTCCCGATCCAAACTACACTGACAGAGAATGTCTCCCACATGATTCTGAAAAATAATTCTGTACAACTTTGGAGATTAGGATATCTGTTAAATCAGCCTTAAGTTACCTTTTTTAATTCTCTGTTAGTTTACATGCATAGCTCAGAGGTAGGTTTTACACAGCTCTTTAGACAGCCACCAGTAATATCTCAATTTGCCTTGCAATCATGACAAGGCAACTCATGGCACCTTCAAGGCAAACTTTGAAGTCCTAGGAATACCAGGTTTCCCTGCCTGTGGAATGTGACATGATGACTCAGATATCCTCAGAAATGCACAGGAAGATGAGCAGTTGGAGAGATATGGCAGTGACTGTTAATAATATGTTATTAAAAAAAAAAAGAATTACACAGAGTGAAGCATAAAGAAAACAGAACAACCCTCTTTTATGACCTTATTACTGCTTCTGTGGAAATGAAGGACAAAATTTCTACTGGGTGCATTTAGAACTCTTCTGTTTCCAGCACAAAATACCTAAGAAGATTCTGAGTTTTGAAAGTATGCGTCATCCCTTGGGTTCAGTCAGCCCAGTCACATTCTTCAAGTTAATCACGTGCCTGACAGTTCATCCTGATTGTGGTAGACATGCTGCTTTGTAGAATTTAATAAATAACTCAGAAATAGTAACTTATTCAACAAATGCAATGTTTTACTCTGCAGAACACCAGTGAGCTAGTCGTGATTTCTCTGAATGTATTCATTATTTTAACTGATTTGCTGGATGTTCTTTAACTTAGAAGACCATGAGCATTTCGCTTTATGAGCATTGGAAATTTGGTATTTTAAAATAAGTTGAGCCTCCCAAAATTTATTTTGTTTCCTATTATTACAAGTAGGTATATATACAGCCAATTAGATTTATATGAACATTTACAGGAACATATATTTACCTGTTTTTATTTTCATGTCTCTCCTGCCTTTATCAGGAGAAACAGGATGATAATTTGTTGCAGAACACCCATGATAGTGCTATATAAACTGCCATCATTATAAAAAAGATGTTTTTATATGTGTGGCTATGATGTGCAACCTGCTCTATGCAAAGAACAAACTTCTCACTGGTCAAACTCCCTAGAAATCAAGCAGAGGGATTTGATCCCCAGCACTTATGATTAATGCCAAGGATCACAGATAAACCAGCAACTACATTTGAGGCTCAGCTGCCCTTTCCTTCCTTATTATATATTTTAAAATAAGTAGGGCAAAATGAGATAATATGCTTTAGATTTCCTATGACTTAAATACCTACCTACTTAAGCAGTTCAATGTCTTTTGATATTTGTCCTTTAATATGTTTCTCTAACCTCCTGCTGTAACTCCAATCATCTTAGTAATACTACTCCTAAGCTTTTTTTCTTTTTTTTTGCCCCAGAAGTTGAAAACTCTTCTTTTTTGCCTCTTTGTTTCAGCCTTCTGACTGCCCACTTGCTTCGCCTTGAGGTCTTTTTCATGGAGTACCTCCTTTTAAGACCCCTTACAGTTACAGTTAAATGGTTACAAGGCAGACTTAATAACAGTAGATGCCGTCTATGCTTTTAAAAACGCATGTCATGCCTCTAGCCAAAAGCAGGGGCCCATTTCTATCAGGTTGGTCCAATAACATCACAAAGAAGTGTTCTAAAACCAGGATTAAATGGCAACTTTGCTTCAAACCTTCTTCACATTCTTTAAAGAAAGTGTACATTTCCTCTAAGAAATTCTTGTTTAAATATCTGCCAGTTAGAACTTTTTATGAAGCAGGTGTTCTTATATTACTAAGCACTTTTAGGGGGCTTCTGTGCTTTAGAGTGTGACTTTACATATTTCATTACACAGTGTGAATAAGCCCTTAAAAAAAAACACACAAAAATATACCTTCCTTCTGCTGAGCACAAGAATTAGCCAGCTATTTGCCTCCAGGACCAAGATTCAGCCATACCTAGAAATCATGAGGGGAAAACAGAGCTGACCCTCATTGTAATTTGTGATGACAATGAGGCCTTTTACTGCATAAGGTCTGGTCTTTGAGCCTCTGTTAATAAATTCTTTTGTTCCAGGGATACCCTCTAATATAAACTCATGTATTTTTTATCTATCACAATAAAGTTACAAAGAGCTTCCAGTATTTTAACTTGCTGTTGTCTTCTCTCTGTCAGGAAAATGGAAAGTTCTAGGTCACTCAGATTTCAGGGTTAATGTACATATTATGTAAGGGATATTAATGCTTACTTATTTTCATAAGTTTGTAGGTAACAGCACCAGCAATACTGGTGTTTCCTTGATGTACCCAGTAACTCTGGGCAGTAACAAGAAGTATCTAAACCTCCTTTTATGGAGGTATTCACAGAAATTGCTGCTGTATTTTTTATGATACATTTGAAGAGCACCATCATTCTCTGACTTGTGCTGAACTCACGTCTCCCATGCTGCAAATTTGGGGAGTTTTTTTTTCTTTAATTTTCTATTTTTTTTTTTTGATTACATTACTTACCAGGATTTAAAAAACAAAAAACAAAAAACAAACAAACAAAAAACCTTTCAGATTTCTGTAGGCTAAAAAGTTGGCTGTACATCATTGTGACTGAATATTGAACTAATCACTTCAGTTAACTGTTGGCTATCACTGACAAGAGGGGAACTCAATAAACCATGAATTAGTTCAGAGCTCTATTCAGCTCAATTTGTTGCTGTAAGTTACCTTTTGTGAGTTACAATATCCACTTCCCAACTGAAAAGCTCTTACTAAATCACAGCAGCAGCCAATTTCAGTCATGACCCATGCAGGGCTGCCCTTTTCTTTGTAGTATTCAGCTGTCATTCAAGTCAACTCTTTTCATTAAATACACTGTACCCCATCCTATGAAGGCTAGTTCAAGACAAACCTTGCAACTGCATACTACTATTAAAAAAAGTATGTATGCACTTTAATCCTCTATTTATTTACACTCACTGATAAATAACCAGAGTGCTTATCCTTTTGAAAGGTGAAAACCCAGGAAATATACTTTGTCCCAGTGCATATCTGAACACATCAAATACCATGACTGTTCATTCAAAGGCATCTAGGTGTGCAGTGCCAAATTCGGTATTCTGAGATCTCATAGAGTCTTGCATATTTTTTTACAAGGAGACACAAGAAATTTTACTTATAAACAATTCTCCCTTTTGGAAAAAAAAAGGCACAAACCCCAACAAAATGTTTGGCATTGTATTGCAATTAAATAACTGAGGAGTTGTCGTTTGTGCTTGCAGCATGACACAACTCATAGGTTTTGTCTCTATCAAATGTGGGATATATTTCTGTATGTAAGTATGCTGTCATCTTACACAAGTTCAAAATATGACAATTGTTTTCATTTTTAAAAAGTGATATTAAAAAGAACCTAGGTTATTGCTAAAACAAATGTCTGCAATTCTCTATGATTCTCTTCATGTGTTATCTGGAAATATTCCATAAAACATGCTTTCAGAAAAGTACATGTATGACACAATGCACTATGTTTTCACACCATGAATGGGAATGTTTAGGGAACTCATCCTAATATTCCTGATGAAGTTTTGTATCCTCTGCTTGAAGAGTGAAGGCGAAGTAGTCCTTGTGGGACTAATAAATGATGAATCCAGGAAAGCTTTGAAAAGGATCAGAACTCGGCCAGCCACCTGAAACAGACACGTCATGTCCTTTTCAGTTAGGTAAAAGAATGTTTTACAACAGAAAATGAGATAAACACATCATAAGCAAAAGTATAAGTAATATAACCAAGCTGAGATCAAGAAATCTATACCAAGTAGTTCAGAATTGATTTAAGATTTTTTCTTCTTTAAGAAAAGACCTAAACTGTTAGTCTGGTTTTCTGATTATTTTATTTATCTTTCCTTTTTTTACTCTCCAACAATGAAAATCGTAGCCTGGAAAAATCATAGTTATCCATATTTGGCAGGTTTTGGTGAAGTTTGCTGCTATGAATGCCTCCAGAAGTCCTTCATAACAAGAAATTACGTGCAGAATGTTCTTTTTCCCATGCAAATTGGATGAGTCTCCTCTGCAAATTAGCATCTTGTATTTTTTTTTTTTTTTTACTAGATGCATTTCTGTAGGTTTATCTATTTGTGGTAAAATCTCTATCCATAAGTGTAATACTTTCCTATTCTTAATTCCACCATCAAATTGCAGAATTAAGCACTCTTTGTATCTTCTTATTTGATTTTTCATCTGTAAACAAAAAAACCTTGCATATGATTTTTTAAGAAGTGAATATTCTCAACATCTGAAAGAAAAATACACACCTGGGGTTTTTTTTTATACTTATAAAAGCAAGCATATTCAGGCTGCTACATATACAGGAACTTTTACTGGTAGTTTGTGAAGCCTCCAGTTTCAGACTGCCCACCACTGTGAAAAGAACAGCTTTATGCCATTTAAGTCAGGTGGAGAGTTGAAGTCTGTGTGTAATAGTTATGTTGTAGACCACATAAGCTTTCTCAACATGAGAGACTTACCTATGCATCTATGTTAGCAAAACTGCAAAAATCATTCTAGGCAAGTCTACTCCTGAGTGACAGTTCTGTTGATGGAGCTGTAGGCTTCCTTCCATATGCTATTGTGTCCATGAACATTTTTCATTCGTACTTATTTTTAAACTGAAACTAGTTGCAGAAGGAGTCGCTTGGCAGCAGCCACCACTACACATCATCAGCCTGCAAATGTTTCCATACAGCCATCCTGCAGCTGTCAGAATAGCTCATGAGCTCGCAAATAATTCCTGCACTGTCCAAAACAAAATCTTACTGTGAACTTTACACCAAGGTAGCTAACAGGACAATATAAAGCAGTGCAAATAGCTTATTTAACAATACATAAAAAGGGGAAGCGGTGGACTAGATCTCCCACTAGCAATTTTTGTGCAATTTTTGTTCTGAGTAAACAGGATGATCAGGGGAAAAAAAAAAAAGTTCTCCAGAAAAGAACTCCTGGGACACGTTACAGACACTCTTAGTGCAAATTACTAGCTCTCCCTTTTGAGCCCCTAGATCTAAAAAGATAGCAATAATGCACCCAGAAGAGGAAAGCACAAATCTTTCCGTCAAAGCAAACAAAAGAAAAAAAAAACTCAAGGTAAAGCACTTGGTACCACTACAGACTGGTTCACACTTTGAATAGTGCTGTGAGTAGTGCTACAGGCCAGTAGAGCTGTCTGGAAACTCACTGAGCTTGACTGGCACTGTCATCTTTAACACCAAGGGACTTAAAACCCAATGATGCTGCCAGATTGCAGACTCATTGATTTCATGCTCAAGGAGCATTACTGAAAATCTGGCTGTATGACATATTTCTACTCAGTAAGATTCAATTGGCTGTCCCAGAAGCCCAGGCAGAGTATTAGCAGAAAGCTGTATGTTATCATACAGGGGGACAAACACACTCCTGTGCACAGTGACATAGGGTTCTTGTCTTCTCACAGACTTCCCTTTTATAACATTGACCGACCCAGTGCTGAGGTAACTGAAGTACTTGTATGCTTATTTAAAGGTACTAGCATATATGTTTCACAGTGTGCTCCTCTCTGTCAGTTCTACTAATTAGTTGCTCAGGACTTCACAGTGTTACCTTACTTTCTGTAAAGAATTATTCTGGTACTTTTTTTTTCCTACTTTTTTTTTTTTTTTTTTTTAAAGTTTAGCTTCAGCCATGGTATCAGAAGTTTGACTGCTAGTACAGAAGATCTCCCCTCACAATGCAATGGGCACCTGGATTTTTTGGTAAAGATCATTTATCTGAATAAAATATGACTACATGAATATATAAAACATATTTTCTTTTCAAAAGCAATACAAGAAAACCCTCCTGGTATGTGACAATTCTAGAAATATAAAATGAAAACTGCGTTTATCTGAATAAATAAATAAATACCTGGAGTACACCATAAAACCTCAACTCAACCTATGCACTCTAATCATCCCACTCTGTCTACCCTCTGATCTTTCCTTCACTGAAAGTAAAGACAGCTCATTTCAAATTCCTGTTCTAAATAGCTGTGTTCTTGTTGTTGTAAAATTCTTACCTAAAACTCATGAGGAGGTCCTCTGGCAGAACCTGAAGGCCAGTTATTTTCTTCCATTTCCCTGCTTTCTTGAGTGAATTTACAAGAACTAAGGCTAGTGAATCACTTTCAAAATTAGCCTCCTTCCAACAAATGCATTTTCAAATGAGTTATATAAAATAGGAATTTTAGTGTGAGAGAAAAATGGTTTCATTTTCTAGCCTTAGTGTTTAAAGAGTGTTGTTGGGAGATGAGATACATGGGTTTGAACTGCTTCCAGCTGAGAACTACATCTAGTCATGCCATTTTCTCTAGCCACTGACTAATTACATAAAGTTTTTCTTGCTTTATAAGGACTTTTACTTGTGCTGCAATTTGGAAGGGAACCTTTGTGCAGACTGATTATGAGAGTGTCTACCACATTACAACCTTAGGAGACAGTCAACAAGACCAATGTGGACTTAGTCCTCCCAAATGGGACTCTGCATTATGAGAAGGAAGGTGCTAGGCTTGTTGCAGACTGAGGAATGTACGCCAGGAACAAAAGTTTAGGTGCAGTAAATGCCGGCATGCAGGGACATTAAGCATCATCTCTGCTTTATCCAAGGACCGAATGGGTTTGAAGGGTTTCGTTGAACCAAAGGGACTGTGCCTCAGACTTGGTAAATAGAGAATTATAATTCTGTGGTTTGTTTTATTATCCTTGCTGGAGACTACAAAGAAAAAAACTTTTTTCATGACTATGAGCTCTCTGGGCCTTATGATTTATTTGTCTTTCCATTTTTCCATTTTTTTAAAGAAAACAGCCTTTGAAAAGGGTAAGACTTTGCAGAAGTCATAAGATGTAGCAGATACAAAGAATTTCAGCAGCAAGTAGTGCTCCTCAGGACTATGCCTGCCATCTATTTAGAGAAGCAAATGGGGTTCCTGCAGTTTACACAAACTTTTCACTAGTCTTCACCAGTGTCATGTTTTCAGCTGTGATACAGTTAATTTTCTTACTAGCAGCTGGTACAGTGCTGTGTTTTTCATTTAGTATAAGAATAATGTGAGGAGGAGCACAAGAAGTCTGAGGAGCGGAGACAGGACACCTGACCCAAACTAGCCAAAGAGGTATTCCATGCCACAGCATGCCATGCCCAGTTTATAAACTGGGGGGTTACCCAGAAGTGACTAATCACTGTTTGGGTTGGTCTGGGCATCAGTCAGAGGGTGGTGAGCAATTGTTTTGTGCATCACTTGTTTTTATTGAGCTTTATTATTCTTTTTCTCATTTTCATTATTATTATTTATTATATTTTACTTTATTTCAGTTATTAAATTGTTCTTATCTCAGCCCACAAGTTTTACTTGTTTTGTCAATTCTCCTCCTCATCCCACCAGGGGGGAGTGAGAGAGCAACTTCATGGTATTTATTTGCTGGTTGGAGTTAAACCATGCCAATGAGATTGTTTATCAGCCTTCTTCCTTTGCATTTGTTTAAACAAAGGAACTTTATCAGATTTTCATCTTTTTGGCTGTGCATGTATATGGCCTGTGCAGGCTTCTTGTAGTTTGTACTATCTCAGATAAGTCTTAAAGGAGCCGAGAGAGACCTACTGTGTCATACAAATGCATTCCCTCTGTATTCACTTTGCTATGCTTCACTGCAGAATTTCTGAGCAACACCTTTCTTCTATCCATGCAGTTGACAAATTAGTGAGAGCACCACACCTACCATGATGAAATTAGAAAGAAACATTGAGGCCCAAACATTCTGGAGAATTTAAAAACATAGCAAATTAGCAAAACCTCAAAAATTCAAATTTACCTGAATTTTTGCTTGCATGCACCTGGAAAGCATTCTGTGGGATAAGCACAAGGTTTCACAGGGAAATAGCTTTGGTAAAAAGTTCAAGTAGATTGTTTCAATTTTAAGTGAAATTAGAGATGAGGCACAGTAGGATCCAAAAAAAGAAAATTATGCTGAGCACTGGGGACTGAAGAGAGATTCCTTTGGTATCCTTGCTCCATCACATTTTTTGAATGTGTAAAAGACTGATGAGAGCAAAGGGCAGTTGTTCTTTTCATTGGAATGCATGTACAATTTCAAATAAACAAAGATGCTTAACAAATGGAAAGATTAGTATTTCTGCACATTTTGAATGAGTCATGCATGACAGTTGCCTAATTCTTTTTATACAATCCAAGTTCACACAAAACATGCATTAGAGAAATGCATGGATATTTTTATATATTCGACTTTTCAATGGATTATGAAAGCCAGAAAACGTTCACAAGTATGGGACTCTGGAAATATACAACTGGGTTTTTCATAATATCTAATCCATCTTTTTTATCATAATAAGTTTTTCTTTCATGGTGCACTATCTGGAACATTGTTTTGGTCTAGATACAACAGAAAATTGAGCTTGTTGGATAGTTGTTGTTAGAAGAATTGGGAAAACTTGCCTCTTTAGTCTTAGACCACATGTTCCTTCACTGGGTGAAAGTTTTTAAGAAGTTTAATCCCAAAAGAATTTTATGAATATAAAAGCGATAGAAATTATGATGCCTTGTACTCAGCCTGTATCTATAGTATGTCCAAACAGCAATGACAGATTATGCAGTAAAGTTTTCTTTATGTCTTTCAGAGTCAGAGCATATTTTGATTTAAAATTTTTTACCTGTGACAATTACATAGAAATGACAAAAGGAAGTCTGAGACCTTCCTTAGGTTTCTTCTCAGGCTGGCTCTCCCAATACTGTGATACCTATATATTCAACTGGTCATCCAAACCAAGATTTCCAATATTCCCTCTGTGTTTATGCATTAACTAGTTTCCCAGTAACCTCCTGTATTTGCTTCATTTAGTGTTTTCTAGCAATGGGTTGAAAAGACTAAGACAGTTGTAAATCACAGATATTGGTGTTTGAAATTATTTATCTCCCTCATAGTGACTCTAGTTAAGTGGTTGACTTTTTATACTTTTTTCACCATAAGTGAATCTTTGTGGCTATTTGGTTAATCTAAGGTTTAGCCTTCTTACAGATGACATTGTGTAACTGTGGAAAAATTACTTTTTACTATTACTTTTGTGGCTAAAATGGTTTAATGTTGCATCTCTGTGAGTAGAATTTATGTTTAAACTAAGTAAAATCTAGTGATAGGGAGGCAGAATTCTTTTTGTCAAGTTTTGAACTGAACTTGGAAAAGCCTGTATCTGGGACCTGGCTTCCTACATGATAGTGTTGCTTAGTTTCATGAGTAAATTTACTCTCTCTATTGCATAAGCAGGCAAACTCATAAAAAGAATTTCACTAGTTCTCTGTAAATATGTCCCATTATGTTCCTATACCTCATGGCACGTTGTATCTTGAGCTTTGTTAAATCTTTTAATTAAAACATGTTAACAAAGCCTAAGAAAAATAAATGAAACTACTCACAAGGAAATTAAATTGAGAAACTAAGCTCATTTATAATTATTGTATTTCAATTAGGTTTTACTAGGTCTGGGTGAAGGGAGAGATAAAAAGAAACTACTTTGATGTCTGAGTTTCATAAATATTTCTAGTGTCCTGTTTGTGAAGTCCACAATACTAATGATAACAGTTTACAGCATGCAAGCTTTTTCATGCTGATTACTGAATAATTCAGTTTTAGTATTACATCAAAACATGTCAAGGCTCAGCCCCTAAATTTGTAAGGCAGATTTGCTGAATTGTACTCAGTGTAAATACAACTACTCATGCCTCTGATTCACAGATTCAATACACTGTAGTCAGAATTTTACCAGGTGATTCTTACAACAGGCCCAAATCTCCTGGTTTGATCAAAACACATTTATTAGGTAGTAAAAGTGTACCTTATTTCTCAGAAATAGTTAGCAATTTTCCTGCTTTTCCATGTGCTATCATTTTCCGCTTCTAAATTAAGGACTTGTGAAAGACCAGGAATCTTTGAATGATCAGATACTTATTGCTAGGAACTTAGTCATCTCTTCACTTTCTCCTACCACTGTAAAATGTTTTTTCCCAAGCTTTAAAACACAGAAGTTCTATTTTTTTTCACAAGTCAGTCTTAATCTTTCACTTTTTTTTTATTAGTTCATGAATTAAAATGTATTAAATCTGGAAAACATAATAATGCTAACCAGCTCATTACACACCATCTTCTGTGTAATGTTTTCCTAAATTACAATATTTTTAATAATAATCAACAATAAATTACCATACAAAGGAAGTAGTGCCAGACATATTAAAATTACATTTATTTTTCCATCCAAGGTTTCTGACTGTAAAGATCAAATAAGTTCCAACAGTTGTTGCTGATTTTATTTCTGAATTTCTTAAATCTTCTAAGGTAATGTTTGTTCCAAATGTAATTCTTTCTTAAAGCATGCAAAAAAAATGCCCATTAATTTTCATACAGATAACCCTAGATGAGCTAAGTTAATGGTGCACATATGTACTTACTGGAAACAGATTAGGAGCCTGATAGATACTACTGTGCATTTCTCATCATACTATTATGTTCATCAAAAAACATCCTTTGTTTAAGAAAATCTTTAATTTTATCATCAAGTCATTGATTTTTTTTCCCCAGTGAGGGAAGGGCATTGAGTGATTCACTCAAGTTGTTTAGGTTAATTAGTCCTAATGGATTTCTGTATATTTGTTTTGCTAGCTCCTGTCACCACGAGGAAATGAGCTCATCACTTAATCTGGAAACCCAAAAGCAACTTTCAGGTATGTTTCATGTAGACAAGTGTTTATACAAATCATCTGGTCACAATAATCTGGGAAAGAAAACAATGTCATAAATGTAGATTTTAAAGCCAAGGCTGTGGTTAATTTTTAACTTTAAAAAGCCACACCACCAAAGCTAAGCTAAAGCATGAATTTATCACTTACCCCCTTCTTCCACAGGAATGGAGTGGCATCCCAGAATCATTTTCCAGAAGAAATTGTTAGACAGGTTTAACACTTGCTAAAAATACTAGTTGACTGTTTGCCAGTGATTTCTTGGCCTCCCTGGCAGCCATGATACTATCCCAGGCTTCTTCTCCCTCCAACTGTACAAAATAATTGGTTATATTCAGCATATATATATATTTATATATATATATATATCAGCATCGCACAAGGTATTTTTTCTCCCAGTGTGTCTTGATGTGTTAAAGGTAAATCATAGCTCTAGAAAACTACTGAAAACCTAAAAGAATTTCTGTGAAAGACTGAAAAGTAATTTTTGTGAAAAGTCTGAAAACCATAATTGTTATTGACATGTTGTAAATGCCACATATTCTGTTGATGTGACTCTCATACTACCTACATGGGTCAAGAAGAAGTTACACAAAAACCCAAACTAAAATCACAGGTAGAATTATCAGGTTGGAAGAGACCTCCAGAGGTCTCCAGTTCTACTGCCTATTCAAAGCAGGGTCAGCTAAGAAATCAGGCCAGATTGCACAGGGTTTTATCCAATCTACTAAGCCTTCAAGGAGGGAGACTGCACCACCTCTTAGGGTAACCTCTAGGCAACCTCTTCCAATGCTCGAATGTCCTTTGGTTGAAAATATTTGGCCTGAAGTCGGAACCCTCTGTTTCAATTTATGACTATTGTCATTTGTTCTCCCACCATACAACTCAGTCAAAAGCTTGGCTCCCTCTTCTTAATAACCTTATTTTCAGCACTGAAAAGCTTCTCTTAGGTTCCCCCCCAAAGCCCTCTCCTCTCTAAGCTGAACAAACTGTAATGCCCCAGTTTTTTCATAAAAGATCAAGTATTCCAGAGCCCTAAGCATCTCAGTGACCTCTGCTGAGCTTACTCCAGTTTCTTAATAACTTTCTTAAGTGGGGAGGACAGACGCAGGAAAACAAGTGCCATGCAAAAGGAAACAATCACTTTCCTGGATCTATTGGCTGGTAAATCAACAGTAGCTCTTGGTGAGTGAAGTAATATTTACTTGGATATTTTGTGATCACAATTATGTTGATGAAGCACTTTCATAGCATAGACCTGTTTTGATCAGTGCTACAAGAATATGTGATACAAATGAGCATAAGCTACAATACGATCTTCATTTTTGGGAACAATTCTGGGTGTTGGAAATAACTTTTCGATGCTGGTAATGTTTGCCTGTGAGCCTGCTGCTCTGTCAGCTGCTGGTGGAACTCGGAGCTTTTGGGACACAGAATTGTAGTGAGCGCAATGACTATGTTTGGGAGGTTAAGAACGATTGTCTTTAGCTGGTTATTAAAACAATAAATTTCCAGTGTCACTTTAAATCCTTCTTCTAAGTTTGTATTGAAACAGGTGATGACCAATCATGCCAGCGGTTCCTGCATCTCAGTGGATAGGCAGAAACTCCTTAAACTTGCCAATATTGATCAGTGATCATCAGACTGGTCACTCCAGTTCAGTGTACCAATAGCAACTCGTTCTTTGCAGAAGTAATGAAATAATCAGACCAGGAGAGAAAAAAGGGTATGGAGTAAAGCAGGATCATGCATTTGCAGGAAATATGACAGAATTTCTGATTCATTATATTTATCATTCCAATATTCATTTTGCATACAATATTTTAACATACAATATTTTTATCTAAGTGTTTATTTTGTAATCAGCCATAGGAATCAGGGGCACAAGAAATAAGTATATATGACGATAGACAACTGAGGAAATGATCGGGAATGTTCAGTACTGAATGCATTCATTGATGGTTAACAAATATATTCTAATACAAGAATAATAGCAATCATGCCTGCTCGTTAGCCATCTCAAGAACATTGTTCCCTATAACATGTATTTTTTTTAAGTTGTATTATATATAACAGTAACTATAACCAATGCAGTATCATACTTTACTTCTTCAAAGTGCAAAGTATATTTATTAATTTCAAAATGTGCTTCTATTCTACAGAATTAACTTTGTCTTTATTCCCACATTATTTATTGTTTACTTCTTCAATAAGTGGGTCGAGCGGTGATCCCTCAAGTGTTTAAATGCTATTTAGCTGCTGCCTCAGCACAGAACACTTTCTGTTATAGACACACGTATTACAAAAGAATAGGTGAGGAAAGCTCAGCTCAGACCATATGCAGCTGAGGGCATTGCTCTCCACTGGAGAAAAGAAATACAGAGAAGTACTGGTTTAACATACCAGCCATCAAGCTAGGCCCAGTTTAAATTCCCCCTCCCCCAGCTCACCCTCTTTATCTCTCTCTCTCTCTCTCCCTTTGTTAGATTCACACACTCTGCTTTTCCAATTGCTTTAGCCTGAAGCAGTTGACATTTACCCCAGCTAGATAATCGAGGAATAACATTTGCGTTACAGTTTAACATGACCTCTGCCTCTACAGCTCTTTCTAGATTACCTTCCCCCCCCAAAAATGGTTGCTGACACCATAGTGAGGCAGGAGGTGGGAAAAATAGAAAAGAGAAGCTTATTATTGCAGTGGCACAGTCAATGTCATGAGAAGCTGCTCTGCCCTTTTCAGTTGTGGGTGAGCAACTATTAAGGAAAAGGTATTAAAAGGAGGAACAACTGTGATGTGAGGGACACACAGGTTAAGCTCAAAGCAAAGGTTAATGGATTGACTGTTACCTGTATATGAGGCTTAATGTTGGTCTATACACAAGAGAATTGCTTCTAGGTTGTATTTTTTCATGAAACTAAATTAAAGGGCTAATTTATTCCAGCATAAAAGAGTGAGATGCTGCTGTTGTTGTTGATGTTGTTTTAATCCACAAGGAAGTATTTCTGATTCTAAATGTTAGCTGTTTGTTTCCAGCACAGTGTGCCGTAAGGTGATAATGCTTGTGAAAGGAAGAAAAAATGACATATTCAGCTGGAAGAATTTTGCTGTTGGTCAAGGAAAGTAGACAAAGTTTACAGAAATAGTTTAATAGTTATATCACATTTTAAATGCAGTAAGTTTGGCTTAAAAAGAGTGTACTTTTAACAGAAGCAGTGATGTTTTCTGAAGAGCAGAAGAGAAAAATTATTCAGTATTACCTCCAGATCTCCATTTTTGTTTTAAAAATTGCTTTCTCTATTATTTATAAAAAAGACATTAGACATCAGTTTCTGCAAATTCTTAGAAGAGGTTTAAGTAAGCAGATCAGCATATAACTGGTCTATAAAGACTTAACATAAAAGTAGGAAAGGAGTTCCTTGTTTGTAAATTACTCAGTCAAGCTAATGTCTATACAGTAAGAACAGATTATCTCTATTAACTCCAGGAGAAAACCAGAATAGGCTGATGTCCTTTTGGGGATTTTTTTTTTCAGTTATGCCATCCTGAATATGCAAAAATATTTGGTGCTTTTAATGTTTGCATTACTGACAACAACACAGGCATAATATTGTTGAATAGAACTACAGCACTGCCTTCTCCCCTTGAGTGAATTTAGTAAAATCTTCTTGTCTGTAGAAGAAACAGTGACAGAAGACAAATGCATTTAAAATGAAAGGAAAACAACAAATATCAGGTTTAGGCCATCTGTGGATTTTGAACTTTGTAGAGGCTGTTTCATCATGATCAATTTCATTATCTAGACTTTTTCTTAAATGCCACCTTCCACTTGATTAAATAATGTTTTCAGGGAAAAAACTAAATGCATAATATCAGCATGAAAGCTAGAAGCAGAATAAGAGGCAAATCAGCCAAATATTCAGATACTGTCACTTAAAAACTACATCCTTCTCTGGCTTGCTTATAATTTTGGAAAGGAGGATCACCCAAAGAAATACATAACAGAATTCTGAACCATAATTACTGGATTACCAAGAGTAATCAGCAATATGTTAGTATATTGGAATATCAGCTTTCAAAAACCTGACATTTAAAAAATGGCTTATTAACACATTCCTTAAAATATGACCTGTCATTCTGCTTCCTTGGTGGTGCTGAATCAGTCTCAGCTATTCATTTTGCGCTATTTTGTCCAATTTTAAATTTTTCAGGTGACTTCCAGTATTTCTCATGGGAGACTATTCTGAAGTTCAATGTATTCTATGGTCCATAAATTCTTTCCCAATACTCATTCTTATATCCTGTCTATTATATCAAATTATTTTTCAGCACAAAGACAGGGTTATATCCTTATATATACACATTTATACCAGCTGCAGCCAGTAAGATTGTGTTATAAGAAATTGCTCCCACCAGAAGACTTTAATCCTCATTTATAACCAACATGGGTCTTAAGTATCATTTCCTCAGGTTATTTTTTATTATTTATAAACAGATTTATTTCTTAAAAATTTGCTTATTAAACACAGAAAACTACCATATATTGATCACAGTTAAATTAATGACTAAAATTTTTAATTCATGTTCATGGAATTTGGCCCAGACACAGGCTGTCAGATGACACTTAAATAATGCAATATAAAAAGATGTGTGCCTAGCTCCCTACTGTAAGAGGGTAATGTCATATATTACATAAAAAAATAATTCTTTAATGCTTAATTTTTTTTCTATTTATGGAACTTATTTATGTAATCCGTGACTCTTCCTGTGGCCTTCAGGACTTCAATGAAGGGACTCTTTCCAAAGGGATCTTTTGGTCACAGAGCAGCACAGTTTTGGATGCTACAAACATCAAAAGACATTTTGAGGATAACACAGGATTTCTAAAAGCAGCGCTTCATATGGGCATACAACCTGCCTGACCATGTTGATAAAAGTACCTTGCTTTCATGAAAGTTCCATACATAGCTGATGGGTCATTGCCAATACTGCCTCCACCCAGTAGATGCAAATCCTTCCCCCTAACAAAGGAACAGATCATGAGGAGATGGACAGACTGCTCTGTATTTACGACCAGGTACAAAGAGTGATCTTGTTTCACTGTGGTATGAGCAGATGCATTAATGACCAGGCCTTCATTTTTGAAGAGTACTACCAGATGACTTTTCATTCAGCTCTTTTCTAAAGGGTGACATCAGCCAGAATAGTCTTAAAAGTTAAGCAGGGGAAAAGGAACAAAAGTCTTAAACTGATGCACCAGAAGAGTTCCTGCCTGAATAGAATTTAACAAAAGTTTGCTTACATTAGCTGCTAGGAAACCTGCAACTGCTGAAGACTTCCCTGTGACTCTACCGCTCCAAGGTACATGGGAAAGGCTAGAATCAAGTAACAACCAGTGTTCTTCATTGCCCCCCTGCTCCTCATCCTCCCAGTGTCACCCTTCCATCATGGACCATCTTCCCACCACCCGTGTGATGCCAAAGAGAAGTAAAGGCAGCTGGAGGCCTCTCTCAACCACCATCTCAGCCTACAGTGTTTATCCTTGATCCAAACCATCCCCAACAGGGCTATGAGCAGGGCATGGAGTAAATACCAATTATTTTTTAACATTTCAGTCTCCAAAGAAGTTCTTTAGAAAATGAATGATGAGGTAAAATGAGTGATTGCAAGTGCCGCAGAGAACAACTACAGATGCCATTTCTATGCACACAGGCAAATTGCACCCATCCTGCAAAACGCAAGAATGCTCTGTAGTTCTGAGATGGCCAATAGCTCTCTCTGTAGTAACACTGTGCCTATAAACAGTGACAGAGCACTGTACATCAAAGGCAGGCTAATTAAAATGTTGAGCCCATTGATGCTACAGCAAGCATGACCCTGCATAGGGATGCTCCTCCAGTCACTTTGGATGTAGGTCCAGGAGTCATGATTGATTGCTGGGGAATCAGGACCATGATGTGTTTTGTGATTCCCAGAGATTAATGGCAGAGAAAATCTGAAGGGAAACTAGAAGCAGCTCTCCCATGCTCCCATGCCATAACACCCATCCTGTCACTTCCTTGTGGGATTTTTCAGAAAATGGATGATACGCCAGGGCGGCGAGGGATGGGAAAGTGAGAGCAGTAAGATAGCAGAACTAGCCATAGCTCATGGTTCATCTTCTGCAGGGGTAGCACTGTGTACCCAAAGCTCAGCAGCAAAGAGGACAGGAACAGCACTGAGGCAATGATTAGAAAACTTTGCCCTAAGCATAGTGTTAGAAGCTGATTATACTCAGACCATTTCAGTTAAATACTTCTTGTGTTATGCATGTAACAGGATAAACTCTGCAGTGATACCACACCAAAAGTTGTAACACTTAGAAGAATCAAGTCCCATGTTAACACAGTGATTCTGGAAAGGTTTGCGTTAAAAGTGTGAAATCTGGCCTTCCCATTCTTGTCTGAGTAACCCTGTGAGTTAAAGTCTACAAATGGGCAATGTCATATGAATAAATGGCAGGTTAAACACCCCACCCTCAGTTCACCCATGTCAAATATGGATGCTCAGCTGCAGAGAACTAACTCCAAGTCTCCTCAATCTTCCTTCTTGCACAAGTCCTTGTGCTGTCATATCCTGACCAGGCGCCTAAACCGTAAACAAGAAAGAACAGTAAAGTTTTAAAGAATAAAAGAATATAAAAAATGCAAAACTATAAAAACATTTTGAATTACATTTAGTTAAAGGTGGCTTCATTCACTAACGCTTTTTATCATCTATAAATTTACATTTTTTTATAAAAACAATTAATTTAGAAATTATAAATGGTCATTAAAATTTGAGCTAGCTTCTATGAAACTGAAAGGAAAATATACTGGGAAATTTGTTATTTAGGTGACCACTGTCTTTGAATTGCTATCACACAGAATGATGGTGATTTTTCTCCCCTCTGTGTGCAGGTGAATATTGTAATGGTTGGTTTAAGCTTTAGTTTAACAGCACATGAAGTCTGTATCTTTCAGCTGGATACATTTATTTCAAGGTACTTAGAAGCTGACTTTTATGAGATTATTTAGGCAGTGATTATTTTTGTTGAGAAATGTGTCCTTTATCCTTCTCATTCATCCACTGCTAAGATATTTCTGTTTGTCAGAATGCCTCCATTTCTGATAAATGACTGAAGACTGACTGCTACACTTTATTAAAAAGTAATAACAATTTTTGTACGCACCCTTCACATTGTAAGGGGGGGACCATGAATCAAAGGACACTGCCTGTCTGGGCCTGATAAATGCATCGTTTACCAGCTGAGGAGTTATTTAGGACTGGCTATTAATTTAAATCACATTTATCTTCCCTGAATGGGGGGAGGTTGCTGTGATAGGACTGCGAATGACCAATAGTGCAGCTAAGTGCACATTATTTATTACTACCGCCTGCAAAGCGCTGCACAATATGTTAAAAAAAAAAAACAGAGCCAATTACCATGGTTAATCTAGTCAGGGCAGTAACAAATTTCTTTCTAACATGAGCCAATTTCTACACTTGTACTTTTTAGTCTTTAGAAAGTCAGTGTTTGCTCAAAATTCCTGATCATTAAAACCAGGTTATGTATCCTGTCCTAAAACATGATAGCCAATACTAGTACCCTTAAGTCTTTTATCATTAAAAAAAATAATAATAATAAAAGCAAAGTCTTCTTTAAACATTTAAGAATATAAATTTCTGGACTGCAATAAAGTCATGCAAACTATGTTTTCTAGGAGATTTTGGGGTTTTGTTTTGAGGCATCTCAGCAAAGAGAAACTTTACTGAGGCTTAGGGAACAGTTAGGCGGAGATGCTCTGGGTCACTGCCTTCTAAACTTTTCAGGAAATTTCACACATAGCACTAAGGGAATTCTGCTGAAAAACATCATACATAGGGCTTTGTAAAACCTAGTATATGAAGCCAGCCTAGTGTATGTGTTTTTGAGAAAGAGTCATCTATCCCTTGTTGCTATGGGATAAGGTAGAAGTTGCCACGGAAAGTACTTCTGAAATTTATAAGCAAAACTAAAATAAATGGGTTTTAAAGAACAGCTACTGAATGCACTAAGTGCATCTGCAGTGGTGGATGGTTACCTATGGATAACTTGCTAAGGACAAGAAGTTCCTGAGATAGCCAATGTGGTCTCCATTTTGGCTAGCATCCCAAGTAACTCACAGCACAGGGGCACAGTAAGGCAGACATGGACACCTGGAGAAAAGAAGGAACTGCAGACACTGAAACCACAGTTCTTCTTCTTGCCTGCAGAAGAATATCGATGACACAGATAAGAATAAAGCAGTACTTTGTTTATCTTGACTCATTTACATTCACACTCACTATTCTTGTTCCACACTTATTACAACACTATAGTCCCTTCTGGCATTCGGTGGGAATGTTTTTATTTAATGCTGGCTGGTCATTCATCTCCAGCAAACAAAACCTATTTTTTTTCCACTGGTTATGAGAATCTTGATAATAAGCAGGTTTCTATGAAATTGTACTCAACAAGCAGCAGTGATTGGTAGTTGCTACGTTGACAGAGTTTTAGCCATACCTCATGCTCTGACAAGTTTATCGCTACTGTTGCCTTGCATGTCAACAATCCTATAACTGGAAGAACAGGTAAGTAATGATTGCCAATGTCTAATACCATCCAGTGTTATATATGAGTAATGTTATTCTTGCACGCTTGTTGCATCGACTCCCAGTAGCAATTAAGCCTTCATCATTAAAAGAAAAAAACAAATGCAGAACACCATGTTTGGAGAAAGTGTTGAAGTTTCCATGCTGAAATATACAATCCTGAAATAAACAAACAGAAACGAGAATAATACAGACACATTATAAAAGAGGATTTATTCTAGCAAATTGCTATAAATACAGGTCTATGGAAACCTGAATCATTTGAATTAGACATAAGACTTTCACAATTTTATTTAAACTGTGACAGCAATTAACTAACTGAATAATTAACATACTGATTTTTCTATCAAGAGACTGTTTTAAGGTAAGATGGGGGGGGGGTGTTTGTTTGGGGGTTTTTGGTTTGGTTTGGTTTGGTTTATCCTTGAAGTGTATCTGATGCTCTTATTCAGCTACACAACAGGAAATATCCCAGGACAGTTTATTGCAAAGGAGATTTTCATGATTGTTTCCTCACACCTAAAAGTCTGTACAACTCTGGAAATCTGTCTTTCTTACTGCTATAAACCTCCTGCTTATAGCTCTGAGGATTTGTGGCATACCTTTGGAATCTAGGGCTGGAAGTGAATGTGGGGACTATTCTATGTTCTTGCAAGTAACCGTATCACATGATCTTTTTACACTTACCAAACTCCACCTTTAAAACAATTAGTTTTTTGTTCCTCATCCTCTACACCCTTACCATGTTTAGGAAGGTCTTCCAGGGATTGATTGCTGCTCTAGATAAGATCCCTTTTTCTAATTTCCAGCATATATGTACTTACCTATTTCTTTTCATGCCAAAACTGGCATTGAGCTTAAATAACTCCCTCTCTCCCTTGTATTTATCTCTGCATGTATTTGTAGACAACAATCAAATCTCCTTTAGGCTCCAGTTTGTTAGGTTAAATATGCCAAATTACTTAGGTGTCTTTTTGATATTCATACACCAAATGAACTTATTAGTGTTTCTCTGTGTTGTTTCCAGTAAGAGTTCGACTTTCCTTTAATATATACACAGTCCTCAGGATTAGGTTTTATTAGGGTATTGCACAGTACTACTAATGCTTTCCTATTCTTTCTGGAAATATCTCCATACTATACCTCAGAAAAACATTTGCCTTTTTTCACAGGTACAGCATATTGTCAGCTTACAGTCATACTATGGTCAACTAGAGAGTTTAGGTCTCTCTCCTCTTGGTGATTTCTGACAGATGAGCTCTCAGCTTATAGCAGAGTATTTGTGTTATTAGTCCCTGAGTGACTGACCTTGTACTTTGTGCTATTGGATTTCATCTTACTTCTATTCCTGTCGATCTCAAGGCTGTCTGATTCTTCCATTACGATATTCAGATCCTCCTCCGTACCAATGATGTATCCTGGCACCAATGTTATCAATACTTCTGTGCACTGGTAAGATCTCTAATAAAAATACAACCACTGCCTTACTGAAATGTCTTAAAACTGGATCAGGAGAAACTACTGCCATACTCCATACTGATAGTCCCTTTTTTATACACTCCAGCCACTACTCTTTTTAGCCAGTCTTTTGCCCACATTATATATCTCCTCCAACAATCTTCAGCTTCTCCAGCTTTACCAGTTTTACTGGTCTTATTTGCACCTCTGGTTTGATGCTTGATATCCGAATATCTTCCATTTGTGTGATGCCAGAGATGAAAGGGTGGACTCTTGTTTTCTTTTGTATCTCTTTCTTGACACCCGATTTTCAAATCAGTGTCTTACTGTGCGTCAGATAGATAACTCTTTCTGAGTATATAGATCTGAACCTTTATGAAACTGCACTGGGAAGAGAGAACAGAAATGGGACAGACTGTCTGGTGGGACTGCAGCTTTATATCCTCTGAGACAAAGCAGTGAAAAAGAACATGGGCACTGAAATGAACAGAAGTGCATGACTCAACTCTGTGCCAAAAAAGAGTAGAGTAGAATAGAATATAGTAGGATGAATATTTTTAGGTCAATAGCTGCTACCATTTCTTACAATTTTTCATTGCCGAGAGTAGTACAGACTGAATATTCAGGGCAGGAAGATTTGCCCCGAAGAGTTTGCGTGTCAATCATTTGTAGTGCAACAAATGGGTCATATTCACATTGGGTCACATTTTACTTCACTTACTACAAATTCTCCAACCTAATACTTAACCTGTGTTATACTAAAAAATATTTTTGATCATGTTTGTGCCATGTTATGACTCTAAGCATTTTGTTTTCTACTTACTTAAACTATAGAAAAATCCTTGACCCACTTAATCCTCAGGCTTTGGTCTTTCTCTGAGTAAAAGATATACAGACATCTCTGGAGTTAAACACAAAAGATCACACTACTTGTTTTATTGCTTCGGTTCTTTCCTTTTTGTCAAGAAACATTTGTAGGAGCTCAGTCTGTGTTACTTCCCCTGCTTACACTACAGGTATTCAAAAGACAGTCAGTCTTAATTATCCCAACCCCCTTCACACATTCCCACACTCAATTAATAATGTTCACTGATGTATGAAGCTGAGTTTACATTAATGTAATTTTTTAATACATTAAAGTGGTGCACATCTCAGGCATTTTATAAATAAATGTCACTAATTTATAAATACTCATGCTACCCGGGGGAGCATGGACTGTGAAGGGAAAAGGGCAACAGGGGTGCAATCCTCTCTCTTCCCACTCCCATTTGTAGCTCCTGGGGATGCTCAAAGAGATTAAAACTTGCTCTTGCCAAATCCCAGGACATGCAGCTATTACTTACTGTGCACAGAGCAATACAGCCTAGTCTCAGAAAAGAGCAGCTCTGGATCTTACTGTGCTGGTACTGTTATAAAAATTGAAGTTTTCTTTAAACAAGGAAAGCAAAAAAGGTCCAGATATATCAGAATCAAAATTTCTCTCTCAAACTATATTCCTGATGCCTTTGCAAAGCCTGGAGCTCTGTAATAAATATATGTTTCAGCATGTGGGAAGCTACAGGACAGAAAGGTTTTAAATTCAAAGTCACAGTTACCAGATCAATTAAATGAAGATTATCTGTCACTTAAATCACAGCTAATTGGAGTTATTTCATGAATTTAATTCCGCATTGCAACTTGGGCCAAGAGAGTAAAATGGTACAGAAACACCTAAAATGAGAAAGTATCAAAACATGAAAATTCAAAGGTAGCCATGTTGTTTGGCTTGGTCTCGAGCTTTACTTGGTTATGTATGGGGAGAGTCAACAAGATGCTCTTTGAAAACATTGTTTTGTGGTCAATGCTACTAAATTTCTGAGAATTGTGGCTCATTTTTATTTCAGTGATTATTTAAGACTGAACATTTCTAAAACAGGAAATTATCACACATTCGTACAGTGTCTAGCACATGTGTGTAACAATAGCCATAAACACTTCTCCAAACCAGGACCAAATTATATGATAAAACAGGAAAAAAAAAAAAAATATTTTTGACATGTAATACACTGAAGTACAAAGAGAAAAAAAGTTCTAGTTGTCTCCTCAAATATTTGCAGGAACAAGTTATCTATGGCAAAGACAACAGAATTTTACAAAATGAGCCATAAGATAAAATTTATCACTTTTGTTCTTTATTGCTGACATCTCCCATCTTTATTTTTTTAACAATTAAAAGAGAGTCTTTTCTTCTTAATTCAAGCTCAAGGTGAAGATACTATATAGATAATTGTATGAAAACTTGAGTTTTAGTTTTAGTCAGTGTCTACAGTCCTTTTCTCCTGCTGCGTTTCCTGTGAGATGGTCTCAGAATATGCAGCTGCATTGTTCTTTTGGGGCTATGTTTGCAGACTATTTCTAGCCCACATCAATGCAATCCAAATAATCCTCAGAAGTTGCTTCATTATTTATTAGAAAAAGCAATCTGGCATGCGGTGTGTTATCGACAGCTGAAATCCAATACTCAAAGGTCACCAAAACAAATACCAGAAAGAAAAGGTGTTAAGGCAAATAAAAATACACCTTTTTAATTTTGACTGAATTGATTAAATAACAATTGAGTGGTGTCACAGGTCATAAGGCTTTGAGACATAAGGTCAGCTTAATAGAAAAGAGCCTGGGGCCATGTCACAGGGTATGCTCTGAGGCCTAGCACTGAGGCCACATCATTGTGCTTGCTCCTGCCCTTACCCCATGTAGTCTGAAATGAAGAAATGCCTAAACAGAATAGAGAACAGTCTAAATAGACTAGTGCTTATCGCTGAGGGCTACCCCCTGAGTCAATGCTGTTTAGAGCTGATTGTTTTATTTGAAGTGAGAGTACTGGGCATCTCCCAGTAAACATTTTATGAAATTCAGTAGGCTGAGAGAAAAAAAAAAAGAAAAAGAAGAAAACACAAAATCTCAAACCAACAAACAATCTTTCTACACCAACAGTACTCTACAATATATGTCCATCTCATTATGGACCCACAGCTCAGCCCATATATTTCAGGACTGACACATGATGAGTGAAGTAGAAAGTGAAACACCTTAAATACACTGAAACAAAAAGAGCTTTCTATGGGATTTTGAGGATGAAAGACTGTGCAGTATTTTACACACACTCATACATTCACACTAATATTAACTAATGCCATACCATTTGTGTAGCTGTGCTGGGGTTTTGCATGCTAAATTGTTTTGTTCCTAAAAGTACCTAGCCCAGGGAATCTACTGCCACAGAAATGCACACATTCAGATGCTGTGACCAATCTTTTTGAAAGGGTTTGATAATTTTATTTTTTGTAATACAAATGAAAAGTCTTGGTCTATGTCTACTTCAACCATCTACCTAAACCTATGCTCCACCAAAGCATGTGAGAAACTGACTATGACCTCAGCAAGATAACTGGAACACACATGCAAATATTGTATTCAGAAGTCTGCTCCTAGAAACCCAGCATACGGGAAATTCAGTGTAGGAAAGTATAAACATATCCAGACTATTTAACACTTCCATGACTATCTGCTGGCTCCAGCAGAGACTAAGGCACATCTCCCTGTCCTGTGGCTGCCTCTTCTTCCAGCACTCTTCTCTCTGGTTTTCTTTACATTATTTCCACCTTGTACTTAAGGTGCCAGTGAAGTATATAACAAAATTTCTCTATTGAAGAGAGCTGATCTGGAAATAGATTTTTTTTTCTTGCATGGACATGTGTAGTCTATTTTGGTTCATCAATGCTTGAGGATTCATTTGAAAATGAGCTCCTGCAATTACATTAGTTCCCAAACTTCCCCAGGCAATGGTGGTGTTAAATTTTGTCCTAGGTTTTGGCTCGATCATGCTGCCACTTAATTAATGGCTAAACTTCTACTGGTTCTCAGGAAAGTGATTCTGATTTTTATTTATTATTTAAATTATAATTTTACAGACTAGTACACTGACTCAGTACATGACTTGATAACTAGGAAGTTCTAGAGTCTACGTATCTACTCTTCATTTTTCAAAATCAGTCATTATCTACGAAACATAAGACAATGCACAAACCCAATGATATTTTAATCCCATTCTACAACTATGAATAAATTATAATTTTTAAATGTAATAAGTATTTGAGAAATTAAGGCTTCGGATCAATTACATGACAACAAGAAAGTGTTTCATATGACTTCATGGTGGAAAGAGTGCTTTTCACCACTAAGAATCTGACACTATTTTAAGTGTATATTCTTAATGACCACTTGCTACAGCAATTTTAATTGTTTGGAGTTGGGGAAAACTAGCTTGTGTTTTAAAATTCCTAGTCTATCTATTTTCTATACTTCTTGTCCTGGAGGAGTTTGTTTCCTTTTTTTGATTAGTTTGTTTTAAAAAATATCCTATGGCTTCAAAAGATAATGTTTTAAAATGTAATTATATAAGCAGCGAAGTTCAGGACCTACTCTGTCTACAAACATCAAAAGCAAGGGTTTTAATTCACCAATATCTTTATCAACAGTGGTAAAGCCTATAAATCACTCAGGGGTACAGAAAAGGTTTAGTACTCTTAAGAAAAGAGTCTGAACAGATCAATTATAGAGACTAGAAATATAAAAATGCATTTTCTTAAAAAGGTCTCTTTTTGTGCACACAGAAACATCTGTGTATGCAGTTTTCAAGTACATGGACATTGACAAAATGGGGCCTATATTTGCAGGAAATAAAATGTTATTTATCAAAAGTCATTTGGAGAAATTGTTTCTTTCTGTTCAAATTACTCTTAAGTTCTGTATACTCTAGTCCTGTAGTTAGTGCTGTAGTTTGTGTACATATAGAAAAAGGCTGGACTGCAGACCTTTTAAAAAAATATTACAGACTGTGGTGGGTGGAAAATGGCAATGGAAAAGAAAAAAAAGTGTGTTTATGTGCAGAATAACACACAAGTGCTTAATGGCTGGAATGTTCTTTCCTTTGCAGCCTGGACAAGGTCCTCCCAGGCAGCTGTGGTGCTTTAAGGTAAAGGCAAGACTCTACTGTTCACCAAACCCCATAGCCAAAGAAAAAGCAAGGAGGAACTGTAAAGTGCCAGTTGAGGAATAGCCTGAAGGTCTCTGATCATTTACACTGTACGGTTAATGCAAACAATACCAGTTCCCAGCAGTGGTGGATTTTTGATGCCCCACTGCTTTGCAGGTCTATATAATGGCCTTCCCATCTTCATAACTCATAGAAGGATTTTTGTTGGCAATCTAAAGAAAGAACCAGACAATCTAACGACTGATCTTATACTTTCAAATCTTTCCCTTTTGGGAAAGAACTGAAACATATGAACACAAAGGCTCTGCAGTACGTGCCCCTTACACACCTTTACTTTCTGGGCTGGAAACCAGTGCTCTAGGCAGATTATAGCAGTTGCAGTATTTGTGGATTCAGTCAGAACATTTATTTTCTGGTTTACTTTCTTCTTCTTATGGTAGCCTCAGTGCCTTGTGAAGAATGGGGAGATGCAAGTGGTTTAGGTTTTTCATTACAATTCTGCAACATTTCTCATGTGCGAGCAGTCTTGGATTAGATTCTTAAATTTCTTAGTTTTAAAGGATTTGAGCACCTAATAACGTAGGTTTACCTAAGGCAACAAGGTCTTGTACTTCTGACATAGACCTGTTAGTTTAGGTGGGTGACATTTAGAATTTTAACTGGCTTCGATAGACTGAGATGATCAGCTTCAAAGAAATGGTCATGACTACAAGTGTCTGCATTAGGCAGCTTCAAAAGTATTGGCTTAAATCAGGATTCATGAACCCTTCATTCCCCTTGGTTTGCTTATTTACATTTATTAACTGCACTGTTTAACCTCTCACCTCTTCCTTAGTAATGTATTTCAAATTACACCTTTTATCTGATTTTGTATTAGGCTAGAAAGTCTGCCTAATGGTAAGCATTTACACTGAAATACTGGCATAAATACTCCTAATTTTGCCCTTTCTGGGTCATTTTCCCCATTCCCATTTTAAAATCTATATTAGTTCATGTTCTTGTATCTTATCTGGCATGCTTCAATTCTACTTCATAGATTAAACAAAATTGGGTAAATTCTCTGAGGTTTCATTCAGTCTTTTCTTCTCAGCAAATTAATCCAGGACACAATGTCCTGCAAGTGGATAGAGGGTTAATCAGTGTTTGCATAACCTTTCCTTGAACTTTCCTAAGTTTTCCAATTAACGGAGGTAACTGAAAAAAAAACACAACGTTTTGTGGTGTACAATGCTTCCTTTCCCTATTAACAAAGTTGCTTTAAGCAGCCATGCATATTTCTAAGACTCTAACACATGGAAGTTTAAATCGTTTTTCATTGTGTATGTGAAGCACCAGCTAAGATGGATTTCAGTGGTAAGTCTTACCTGCCTGCTCACAGCTCACCTTCCTATTAGCTTGTTAGCAGTAATAAGAAACAAATTTCTTCTCTGCAGAGGAAAAGGCCTTGTTATGCAGAAGCACTTTATAAAAGCTCTCTTTCAACTGTCTGCATTGATGGATGGTGCCACATGGCCTGAGGAGGTATGCACACCTTGTTGAACTGTACCAGTGAAAAACCTACATACTGCAGGTACATAGCTGATGTAACACTTGCAGGCAAGGCAGTGCAAAAGTGAAAGCTGTAGTGGAACACACCAGAAGGACAGTCCATCCCAATGGGCACACTGACAGAAGTTAGGGAAAGGTATAACTGCCCTGGAGTGAAGTGGTGGTTTAGCCCATCTTCTTGAATAGGAAAGGTGAAAATTGACTGATATCTGCAAGGTAGAAATGACGCTGATACTTAAGGACCAACAGATTAAAGTCTGTGAGGAAAACAAGTCTGTCATAGTTAAAAGCATTCCACTTTATCCAAAATCCTTTAACTCCAAACCTGATTCATTAAGCATTCCATTCTCACTACTGGAGATACGAACAAGCCCTCCATGAACGATGCCTGAAAACCATCTTTATCACAGACAAGTATGTGAAAGGTACAAAATGGGGACTATAAATTTCAATGACTTGGATTCCTATTATTCTATAAGTAAAATAATATTCCTACAAAAATTCAAGCAAGTAACCAAAAAATGCTAGCTACATTGTCTTGGCAGTGACAGAGATTCTCTCATTTGTCTCTAGCAATATTCATTTTGTTGGATAGTTTTAGATGCACCTGATAATATGCTCAGACAGCTCTCTGCTGCAGAAATGGCACTGACTTTTCCTTGCCTTCAAGTTTGTCCTTAATTATAAGGAAACTTCTGACTTCCCCAGTTCCAAATTCATCAGTGTTTCATTGTGTTGCAAACTGCTAATGTGTGCTAAGTAACGGAGAGGCCCATCTAGGTATGCCTGTAATGTGAATAATTAAGAGACATTCCTATACTCATATACATTCACAAAATCAAGAAAAAAAAAAGGTCTTCTAACAGGCCTAGTGGAAAGCTAGAACGTGTTTAAATAAAATATTCACCACGACTCCTTTATTTGACAAAAATTCCCAGACCATGACTTCCTTTCATAGTTCAAATGTCAAGCATCCCTTCCACTGTCGTTAGGGTGGCATGCAGGAACAGAGGGAGACCCTAAACAGAAGTCTTTAATGATGACAAGCCTGGTTAACTCAATGACCCACAGCATCTTTTGTGTCCCTTTCTCTCCATGTTGGCTCCTGCTGATTCAGATGGGGGAAGCCAACTAGCAGAGCAGTTGCTCATGCATAGTCTAGGGAAAATGCTTTCTTCACCCTTGTGCGCAGAGTGCAAAAGGCCCTTCAATTTCCTCTGCACTGTTTTTCGTTTTTTGTCTTTTTCTCTGATTGACTAGCTTTATATTGATTGAAAAGTCATTTCCTTTGCCCAGTCTTCTGAAAAACAAAATAAATGTTTTCTGTGACCCTAACTCTTAGATTTTCCTTTCCACAGAGCTAAAGAAAAAGTTTCCTGTCAATTATATCGAAGGAAAAATTATATTGTTGTTTTGTAGCACTTTTTTCTCCCTAAGTGTCAAAAGGGAGCAAATGATGCATTAAGAGCCTAAAAGCTGAAATAAAGATTAGGTGTAAAGTGCTATTGATCCCTAAACTAAGACAGATTCCACTCTGCTGTCAGGTTACATTTTCAGTAAGTTGCCCATATGCAAGATTTGAAACTTCTACAAAGGAGTCCTTAAAGTGTTGTTGAAAGTATCAAATAAGACTACACCAGACACTAAAAACAAACATTAAAAAATATCAGTGGAGCAGCTGAGGTACTGTCAGGTTGCATTGTCTTAGTGTTCAATGTAGCCTGGTGCTTGAATGTTTAGGATGACAATATGAAGATCCAGAACTTTAAAAACATCACTTATTACATTCTTTCTGTGCATGCTCTACAAACATATATATATGTATAAAAACATATATATATATGTATATGCCTCCATGTCCAGAATCTACAAAGTCTTAGGCAAAAGATGTAGTTTTCATTGGATGGAGCAGAAGGCAGCTCTGGGTTTCAGTTCCCTAACTCACTATTCATCCAAAGAACAGTCCAAACATTTGGAGATTATTCCAAGCTATACTAGTTCTAATGAGAGAGCAAACTGTTACTGTAAGTCAGTACAGTAGATTGTTTTCTAATTACCTTTTTGCTCCTGACAAACCTTTCTTCCATTCCTTTTCTCCAATCAGGAACCTGGACAGCAGCTGAAAAATTATGTGATGCATTAGCAGAGAATATATGGTCAAATGTCACCCTTCTCTATGCTGCTTTGATGTACCAAAGTTCATCAGAAACCAGCTACTCAAGACATTTAGGTTATTTACTGTATCAATTGATAACCAAGTTTAGTAACTGTATGTACAAAGTGCAAACAAGATAGGCTATGATTTTGATTGTTAGTTCTACAAGATGGAAACACCAGAGATAGATTAATCTAAAGGATTAGGCAGCTGCTAATTAAATTCTCTAAGATGAGAAGAATTCTACAAAGCCAAGGCAATGCAATAAATTTCCTGATTGTCTGTAGAGCATCTTTAGAAAATAACCAGAAATTTATTTTTTTTTTAATAGAAGGATATTACAAAAGAAAGCAGATGTTGAACTTCTATTGTACTCTAACACACCTGGAAATGTACTGGTGATGGAGAAGGTAGACTCCGCTACTCACAAAACTCTAACAGTAAGCAACTTTTGTTGAGCAATAGGGTAAAAATTTTGAAAGCCTGAAATACTCATGGTAGGGGCATTAGTTCAACAGAAGGGGTCAAGTTTAAAGATGACAGGTTATTTGGGGTGAACTGTTTTAAACTAATACCATAAGAGGCAGGAAAACTCAGAGATGAGGTTTAAATTCAAAGTTATTGGAACATAAAAGAAATTTTTAAGTATGCTGTACACTTGTATTGGAAACCTGAGGAATAGAAAATATAAATTTATATTTTAAAAGTTATATATATTAAAAAGTTCTGTGAGTTTGTGAAACTAGTGAACACTGGCTTCACACAAATTCATGTCTTATGTCCCCATTTCTTTTCTATTTGGAACCATTGTCATGTGCCCTCTTACAACATAATGCACCTAGGTCATTCTGAGCCACCCATGTTGTACCCTAAATAAACAAAAATTTCAGATTGTCCCATGTCTCCTTGCTACTTTTTGGCTTCTGGCTATCCAAAAGGCAAATCTCTGTATTTATCTAGCTCTTGGACTAGCTTTCTCTAATCTAGAGCTCTTCTGTATTGGCAACATAGCTGAACAATGTGTGCCTCGTCCAGACTGAGGATTCAAACCAGGTGCAGCAGAATCAGAGGCAAGCAGTTTGAACATGCGCTTCATTGAGTTGACTGAAGAATACTGTTTAGTGTAGCCTCAAATGGTGAACAGTAGAGCCAATGCTGTGTCATCATTCTAAAAGGGGAAAAATAACCCAGACAATTATAGACCGGAGGGCCTGAAACAATGCCTTGGAAGAAATATTAGAACAGCTAATGTGCAATGCTATCCATAAAATTTTCAGGGATAGAAATTCGATTTATTCTAATGAAAATGAACCTGAAATTCTTCTGTTAAGCAGTCCTATGGTGCAAATAGAGATCTTTCAAGCAAACAGCTGGAGTCAGTATCGAAATGCATTTTAAGCTCGCTCTTTGGACTACTTCTAGTTTAATAGAATAAATGCCTTTTACCAGCTGGAAAATACTAGGTGAGCTTCTGCAGTGTGCTTACCAGTCTAATTTCTGTGAAAAGGAACCTAGTTCATGTGTTTGAGACTGATCTAGGATGCAAACTGGATCATTGTACATAAGAATGATGAAAAGATTTGCTCATTAAGGATTAATAAATCATGAACTAATCAATTCAGCTAGATCATATCTGCAATGATGCATCTTTTAGTGGTTGTTTACAGCAAAGCCTTTAGCCAGTGCACTTTATAAGCAGTGGAGGAGACAAAACAAGAGAATAAGCTGGAGCTCGGTTTCCATTTTGAGATGAGTTCACAGCTTGCCTACTTTGCTTGTAGAACTCAGACTATTTTGCCTGGCAGCTGACAATTCTCCCAAGCACCCAGCAACACATTCCTTGCTGTATTTTCCTGTCTTATGAGTTTCTCTTCTTATGAGTTGATTTAGACCGTGTGACACCAGCTTACAGGTACGGGCTATGAAGTGAGACCAGCCAGAAACACATCCTGGCAAAACAGCATATTTAATGAGTAATCAAGAGATGAAATAGGAGGAAAATAGGGGAATTTGTTAGAAATCTTACAGTTTTCAGACCTAACAATGCTCTTGCTGCCAGATGCTGCATTCGTTCACCTTCAAAAGCGTCTGCATTAATAGCAATTGTTCCATTTAAATGTTACTTGAAAAAAAAAAACAACTTTCTCCATACCACTGTCAGCAGCTCTGTGTGAGACCAGGGAGAATAGATTAATTTCAACGCACTGAAAGGAACCCACAGCCAGCCTAGTGAAGGACAGCTGTGAGTGAAGTTACTTGACTGATCACTACTCTCCACTTCTCTTAGGCTAGTTATGATTAACTATGTGATGAAGGTATAGCACTGTTGATGTGTAACATCCTGGCAACTGATATAGAAAACAACACTGGTAAAACAGTAGTACAAACTTAGCATTCATAGATCTCTACAAGACTTCTGCAGGAGATTCAGTAAGCACTAAGATTTTATATATGTGTCTTATAGTTAGCAGGAACATGTCATATAATGACACCAACACATTTTCAGTATGCTCTGCAGACATACCCTTGTAAAGAATAGGACAAGAAGAAGCAGGCTGAAGAGCTAAACCTGGGAGAGCATGACAGGAAATTAGAGAGCTGGTTGAATCCTGGAAAGTGCTGTATGGAAGCAAGAAGGAAGAAGGAGCTATCCACTATGTGAGCAAACTCCAGACAGCACAACTATGATATAATAACACAGCTAAAGAGAAATAAGACTTTGATTTTTTTGCTGATACACTTACTTCAAAGATAAAGGGAGTCATTCCACTTGCAGGCTCTGGACACCTTCAGAGGAGCTACACACACTGAAGAGGAATGTACAGATGTTTGCTTTCTAGTATTTAAGATTTTCTGCTTGTTGGGCTTTACATTTGGTCTGTCAAGGAAGATAAACAATATCATGTGGTTTAGATAGCTCACCACACCCAGCTGTTGAAGTACTTTTTCCTGTAGGTTGATATTTGTTGAAAAAAATGTATTAATAAAAAATAATTACAGCATAAAGCATGTAATTTATCAGAAATATTCTAAACAGCTGAAGCAGTGAGGAATATTATTGACTCCAGAACAAATAAAAACTATTTGAAAGACTTTTCCTTTGTTATAAACTCCTTATCCCTTTTTATTCAAGCTATTCCTGAAAACTTGCTTTTGCTAGTACTCAAGACACAAACAGCAAGGCAGATCATCCTGGTTTGCATACTCTATTTTAAAGTTATCCTGCCACTACTAACTAATGTATTTATTATCATTAAAAATTCTGTGTGAGGAAGAGCATCTTTTTGGTGAAATTATTCTTAATGTATATGTTGCACCACCTTAAACAAAAGGAAACAACAAAGTCAGATGGTGTTTGATGGCTGGGATCAATCTGGCTTGGAGAATTGATCCTTGGAGCAACTCCCAGAAGAGGAAAAGGCTGAGAGTCATGGGAAGCTTAAAGTGTACAGCGAAAGAAAAGTCTGAGATATCTCTGAGAAGGAAGTAAACACATTTACAAGACTGACAGAAAAAGAGGCATCCTAGGGACAGAAGGAATTATGCAGAATTTGCCACAGGTCAGAAAGAATGCTATAGAGTTGAATGAAAACAGACCTGGAAGCAAAACCCTTCCCTGCTAGGACACAGGAAGCAGAGCAAGATTTCTTTTGCTTTCTGATGAGTTTTCTCAATTTTAAAAACAGGCTTCTTGCCACTCTTCTTCACATAAAAAGTTGCTTTTGGACTTTGAAAACCTTTTTGGTCTTTTTAGAGGAAGAATCCGTTCATTCCACTGAAATCTCCATGTGAGAGCAACTTGCTCTTACAGTGTCTTCAGATGATCAGTGTTGTTGTTGGACCACTGCTACTGCTCTGCCATGAGCTGACAGAATGTAGGGGGGAAGGTATTCTGCTCTTGGCTGAAGGAAACTAAAATAGAAGAAGAAAAAGGTATAAGGAGAGTAAAAAGACAAGAGGGATCAACTTTCTGAAAAATATTGACTGTACTGAGAAGAAATAAAAATACTGAAAGCATTCTCTCCAAGTCTTTTCACAATTGTCAAGGAAGTGGCGCATAAGAAGAAGCAGAGGTTGCAGGAGCGTGTAAAAGGAGACCAATTGCCTACAGGAGACCTCTATTTTTAGATTTAAAAGAACACTGTCTTTATCAAGTGTCTTCTGTGAAAAGCAAAACAAAAAAAAACACCAACCAACCAACCAAAAAAAAAGTATTAGCCATCTTTTAAAAACTGGAGAAAAATATATATAAATAAAGATGGAACTGGACACATTTGCAGCTTTTTCCATATTAAACCTTTCTTCTTCAAAGAAATGTGTTAGAGGGTTCACTCTCTGTAACACCCAGCGTTTGTTTGTTCACACTGACCTAATTTTCACAAGGCTTTAGGTTTTCATGTGTATAAGTAATTAATCATGAATACATACACAGCAGTTTGTCATTAATGTACAGAACATAGTTGTCAAGGAAAAAAGTTGCTCATGAAAAAGATGTATCATTAAACCATTAAAGCTTTTTTGCACACAGTTCCCTGTAAATCAAATGCAAACTACTTAAATACTAATCTGTGCTAATGCTTTTACATGTAAAATAAGTAAGCATGTTTTTATTTCATTTTGGACAGCCAATACTTCTTCCTTGTCCATATTTACATTTTTCTCTTGTATCAAGTACATATAGTTTAACACATTTAGACGGTGATTCTTCAGCTGGGGAATCAAATGCTACATCAAAGCAGATACAATAGTTTCATCATGTGCTTAATGACAACATTTTGCAAGTGCATTAGAAGTAATAATTGCTCATCAAACAAAATAAAATGAAACTTGGAAAAAAATAAAGCAGCTTTAATAAAGTACTTGAGCTGCAAGGAAAAATATTTAAATTTGTAATCAACACATACAAACAAATCACTCATCAAATATCCTAATATTGTGGTGTTAAGTAAGCTAATTATCCATATTAAATATTATTAAAATAGCATTTTTTCTTTTGATATTAACACATTAGTTGTAATATAACTATCAGACATGAGAAATACAAAAACAACAAACAGCAAAACCATATGCACAGTATAGAATCATAGAATAGTTAGGGCTGGAAAGGAACTTAAGATCATCGTCCAACCTGGTCTTGAGCACTGCCAGGGATGGAGCATTCATAACCTCCCTGAGCAACCTATTCCAGTGCCTCACCACCCTAACAGGAAGGAATTTCCTCCTTATAGCCAATCTAAACTTCCCCTATTTAAGTTTTAGCCCCTTACCCCTTGTCCTGTCACTACAGTCCCTAATGAAGAGTCCCTCCCCAGCATCCCTATAGGCCCACTTCAGATACTGGAAGGCTGCTAGGAGGTCTCCACGCAGCCTTCTCTTCTCCAGGCTGAACAGCCCCAACTTCCTCAGCCTGTCTTCATATAAAATACTTATTTTTTCAGATGTTTGGGCTTTGTGCAGAAGACTGTCAGAGCATATCAAGATGCTGCTGCTTGCAACAAAACACTAGAAATACAGAGGACAGAGAGAGGTCTGACCTTCTAGGGGAACCCACTGAATTAATTCAAGGATTTTAATTCTGGAGACAATAAATGAAGAATTTAATTTTTTTTTTTCCACTTCTTTAAAGCAAAAATATCTCTCTCCTACATTCAGTGATGTAAAACTCAGGAGAGAAATTGAGGGTTTATTTTTTTAAAGGAAACATATAGGCAAATACAAAAGTGAAAAATAAAACTATCAAACTAAATGCACACCAAGAGTGAAAAGGTTAGATTTTTAGTATTATTGATAACTTTTAGTTAAAGCGGAAATTTAGCATTCAAAATATATATAGTTAAAGTAACCAAACTATGTTAACTTTGTCCAGTTAAGGCCTCTAGAGGAATAACATCCACCAGAAGAATAGAATCATAGAATAGTTAGGGATGGAAAGGACATAAAGATCATCAAGTTCCAACCCCCCTGCCATGGGCAGGGACACCTCCTACCAAACCATGTCAGCCAAGGCTCTCTCCAACCTGGCCTTGAACACTGCCAGGGATGGAGCATTCACAACTTCCCTGGGCATCCCATTCCAATGCCTCACCACCCTCACAGTGAAGAGCTTCTTCATATCAAATCTAAACTTACCCTGTTTAAGTTTTAACCCATTACCCTTTGTCCTGTCATTACAGTCCCTAATGAATAGTCCCTCCCCAGCATCCTTATAGGCCCCCTTCAGATACTGGAAGGCTGCTATGAGGTGTCCACGCAGCCTTCTCTTTTCCAGGCTGAACAGCCCCAACCTTCTCAGCCTGTCTTCATATGGGAGGTGCTCCAGTCCCCTTATCATTCTTGTGGTCCTCCTCTGGACTTGTTCCAACAGTTCCATGTCCTTTTCATGTTGAGGACACCAGAACTGCACACAATACTCCAAGTGAGGTCTAACAAGAGCAGAGTAGAGGGGCAGGATCACCTCCTTCAACCTGCTGGTCACGCTCCTTTTGATGCAGCCCAGGATACGCTTGGCTTTCTGGGCTGCAAGTGCACACTGAAGCCGGCTCATGTTCATTTTCTCATCAACCAACACCCCCAAGTCCTTCTCCGCAGGGCTGCTCTGAATCTCTGCCTAACCTGTAGCTGTGCCTGGGATTGCTCTGACCCAGGTGTAGGACCTTGCACTTGCCATGGTTAAACCTCATGAGGTTGGCATCAGCCCACCTCACGAGTGTGTCGAGGTCCCTCTGAATGGCATTCCTTTCCTCCAGCGTATCAACTGAACCACACATCTTTGTGTCATTGGCAAACTTGCTGAGGGCGCACTCAATCTCACTGTCCATGTCAGCGACAAAGATGTTAAACAACACTGGTCCCAACACCGATCCCTGAGGGACACCACTGCTTACTGGTCTCCAGCTGGACATTGAGCCATTGACCACAACTCTTTCTGTGTGACCATCCAGCCTGTTCTTTATCCACCGAGTGTTCCACCTATCAAATTGATGTCTCTCCAATTTAGAGACAAGGATGTCGTGTGGGACAGTATCAAACACTTTACACGGGTCCAGGTAGATGACGTCAACTGCTCTACCCCTGGCCATTAGTTCTGCAGCCCCGTCATAGAAGGCCACCAAATCGGTCAGGCAGGATTTCCCCTTAGTGAAGCCATGCTGGCTGTCACCAAGCACCTTGTTGATTTTCATGTGCCTTAGCATGCCTTCCAGGAGAATCTGCTCCAAGATTTTGCCAGGCACAGAGGTGAGACTGACTGGTCTGTAATTCCCTGAGTCATCCATTTTCCCCTTCTTGAAAACGGGGGTTATATTACCCTTTCCCCAGTCATCAGGAAGATGACTCATATGACTCAACTGGATTTGTTTTAGAAAAAAATATGTCTACACAAAGAAAAATAAGCATTATGATGATTAACCATAATTCTGTGAAGTATGGCACTAAAAGTTAACTTTAATTAATTACTTTAATTAATCTTGTTTCTTCAAATGAAAAATGCAACATAAAATATCATATATATTACATATATTTCATGGGAAATATGAAATGCTAGCATTCTCCTGTTTCTCTGGGCCAAAGAGAAACAGGAGGAAAGCATAGCATCTGAAGGAGTTAACACAGGTCATTCTCTTCAAAATAATTAAAAACTGTTTAAATCTTTTGCAGCATTACCTGATGATTCATGCATATAATCAGTACAGATGCTCATCAGCCTAGCTGTAACTTTATGAAAGTTGGAAATGTCCTTTACTGTTGTTAATTCAACTGTAAAGCATCTACAAGTACAAGTTTTAGACATTCCACCTAGGTTTGGTATGATTTTCTTTCCGGAGATATATCTCTGTTCCTCCCTCATTACAGACAGAACCTAGAAAACTTGATTAGATCAAAAATTTAAACTTTATCTGGTTAAATAGGGCAGACTCAACCAGACCCCATGATCAAATGAGTGCTGTTGTCAGTACAGGACAGAAAATAATTATCCGTACAAAATCCATCAGATTCTAATTAATGTGAAAGAATGGTTCAAGAGGTGTGATAAACTATATTGCCTACAGCCAGTCATTTACACTCCACCTGTTAACTCCTCCACTAACTTCATTACCAAACTGGGTAAATCTAGAATATTTTTTAACTGATTACACGAAACTGTCTTGAGGAAAGGTTAACAAAGAGAACGAGCTAACCTGGCTGTCTTTTTCTCCTGTAAGCCTTTCAGATGAACCAGTGACTCATTACAACATTTTATCATAATGACAATTCTGCCCTTTTTTACATCTTCACCTCTTCTTACAGGACTTCAAAATCTTAGATAAAATGCAATCATTCTTTCCTAAAGTTGCTCATAAAAGAGCAAAAATAAACGTTTCAGATATAAGTTGCAGATAAAAGGGAATGGATGGAAAAAGGGGTACTAAAGACCGAAGGCCGAAGCTTAAGTTTACAGACTATGTTTCATTTAGAAAGTGGGAAAAAACTGGGTTTAAAATAAAAACAAAAAAAGAAAGAAACACTCATAAGTGTTAAAGTCTGTTTAGGATCTTGTAGAAGAAATTGCCTTTTGGACCTCTTCCAGTTTACCTATATTCCCACCCAAATTTGAACAGTTGCCCTTGACCACATATACTTGTTCCTCAGGATATCATGCATTTTTGAATGTGTTTCAACTCAAGCATGAAGAAAAATACTGTGTAAATAAAAAATATTGAAAACAAATATCTCAGCATTTCTGATTTGAATTTTCTCATAGCCTTTCAATCTGCATAAATGCTCAGGGCTTTTTTTTCCCGTTTTCTATTTTATTTTGTGAGAAACTATTAGAAATGTTCAGTTCCTGGAATTTCCTTTTGAGAATAAAGCTGTCTTTCAAGCTGTCATGACAAGATGGAACACATCCAGGTAAAGTTAAAATAACTTTATGCTAAAATATATTAAATGTTTGTTAAAGGTATCTTGTCTTTTAAAATGTTAATCCACAGCATCAGTTTTTGAAATTTATATATCTCTGCTGAAGCTGGTTGAGCAATACTGTATACCAAAGTAGTCTCTGCCATTTGAGAGAATAAAAGAATCTTTACCCAGTTAAGTTAATTCATTTCAACTTTTATACCATTATATTAAACTTCCTAATACTTTGTTTTCATAGGAGTCTGTGATTAATTTATACCAATGTGATCAATAAATATGAGGCCTTTTTATATCTGTGTCTTCACAATATTTCCTGTAAGACTTTAACTGAGCAAGTGAGAAATAATATTTTATGTAACTGATTTTCAACTTTTATTATTTAAAGTGCTCTGTTAGCAAGCTTTTGAACATAACTGTGTTGAAAATTAGGCACATAAAAAAATAAATTTGCGTGTGTTGGGTGTTTGGTTTTTTTTTTACTCTCTAGCTGACACCACTTAGAACAGAATTTGTATCCCGTACATGCAGCATATAGAGAGTTCTGTCTCGTTATCATCCAAGGATTTGGCATAACCTGGGTTGGAGCTTCAAAACTTTGTCTTTAACTGGAATGATGAGAGGACTTCAGGGTTTTGTAGGAATACAACCTATCTCTGGATTTTGAGACATATAATAAGCATATCAGGACTTTCAAAACAGTGAGCTTCTAAGGTGCAAAGTGTAAGTGCCTGTAGGTAATATATTTGACTTCAAATAGAGAGGCAATAAAATTATACTGTCATCAAAATTGTATTTACATGTTTCTGTAACCTCTGCATCATAGGTAAGATACAGTTACAGCTGAGGGCTAACTCCACCACTGACCTTTTATGACATTCTGCAAAACTTACTGTCAGCATTACAAGTTGCAAAGTAATGGAAACAAAACCCAAAACATTTCCCAAACCCAGATCAATTTCTAACTACATGTAAGCTCAGGTCTGTTATGTGATAAAGTGATCCAGGGTGTATTTTTCATCTGTAATTATTTCCCATCATTCCTTACACAGACTTTCTGACGTAAAAAAGTCATAGCCCTATTTAAGAGGATGCTTCTTCCTTTTCACTTTAGAACTGATTCCTTCTTGATACAGACCGGCAGAGGCAATTTAATAGTTTTTCAGAACCGTTTTCTTACTGAGGTTATATGAATACTCAGTAAGATAGCATTCCCTCAGTTTTCACATATGTCACCTATGTTATAGCAGTGTAGGGCACAAATGCAGATATGTGCAATCCATTGAAGTCATACTTTGCCTAGCTGAATTTAGCATGGTATGTGAATAACTTTTTCACTTGGAATAAGCATGGTCAAAATATTTTCAGTGTGTCTACACTCAAGATTTAATTCTAAACAATGTGAAAACAACAATGCTGACTTTAAGTTAATTTAGATATACCTGTGTGAAAAATGTAAAAAAGGTTTTCAGATATGGCCTGTTTTTAAAAATGCATTCTAAATTCCTGAAAGCAAAGTGGATTGCAAAGAACTGAATAAATACCAATGCATTCTGAAATATTTGAACTGAAATTTTTAAATTTCAAAGTGATCAGTTACACAAGGGTCACTTTCTCTCCACAGAAGACATTCTTGTATACTGCAGAAAAGGGAAGAGTCACAAGAGCAACACTGAAGTTACTCAGTAGTAAGAAAGTGATTTGAACTTAGTCTTGATTTCTGTGGTGGTTCAACAGGCTGTACTGGCTGTGAATGGCACCTTTAATTACACTGATTGATTCAGGTGAGCTGAGACTGCATTTCAGGGGAAAGGGGAAGTTTATTGAGAGCAAGTTTGGATTTATAAACATACTGAATTTCTCTCAACTACACTTTGGTCACTGACTTAAACTGATGTTCTTGGAGTGAAGAAACATATGCTAAAGAAGAACTTGTCACGCAGGACATCTATAATTAAAGAAGATCTTCATTGAAAGCATTTCACAACACCTCCATTAAGCTTTGTCATACTGCAGAAAGAACATGAGCCTCTGTGTAAAGAAAAGTTAAACAATTGTCAGCTGAAAGCAGACGAGGGTTTTATTGAATGCCTGTATTACTAATGCATGAAGAAGTACCCAGGCAGAGCACAGCAGATACAATCATTGCTTTTAATTGTGTAATTTTCATTACCGATGGAACTACTAAACAAAAAGAGGCAGATAGATATCCTTTACTTGTAGTCATAGTTTATTTCAGGAGAAATCAGTGATCTAGATCACCAACTTGTTACTGATCCTAGTACCAGGATCACCTCCACATGAAGAAACAGGTAGCATTACTGTCTTGAAGACAGCACAGATCAAGACATTCAAACCACCTTACCTGGGGTTACATGAAGGTTAAAGTACAGATAACCACTGGGAAGGAATAAAATTATTTAATAAGGCAGTTACAAGACAAAAAGAATACATTTATATAATTTCTAAAGGAATGTATTAATAACAAACAAATGCCCATTATTTTAATTGATCTATGTCACCAGTTATCAAAAAGAGCTGTTGTCATTTCTATGCTCTCATTATTCAAGTTTGCACTAAGGCCACAGTGATTTTACTTTGAGTCATAGTCCAAATATCTGGATTACTGGAAAGTACTCTTTTAAAGGAAGCTAGGGAAGATACATTGCTGGTTACTCTTGATCAAGAGGCTAGTATCAGTTCTTGATTTTTTAAGTGAAAAAAAAAAAAATCTGAATTTTGAAAATCTACAAAGATAGTTGATTATTTTCACCTAATAATAGTTGTGTCCATTCATAATAATAGCTCTTTTAATTTATAAATGTACATGACTAGATCTCTCCAGGCATTTTAGTGGACACATTTATAAAATTATGTTGGAGAAGGGAGGAGTACTTTTAGAAGTCCCCAAGTTTAAAACAATTAATAAAAATCCTTCTATCAGCAGAATTCTAAAGAAAAATAGATTCCTGCTCCTGAAAGATAACTTCGATTGTTCAATCTGTGTGAAATGAGGATCACTAACTGGCCCAGATAATGACATTTTTCTACTTGTCTTTAAATTGTGACATGGAATACTTCATGGATTTCTTAGCTGTCCTAGCACAACATAATACTACAAGTCATGCTTCAGCTGTACATTTCTATTTTTCTAAATTATAACATAAAGATAGTGAAAGATAGCTGGTATCAATATGAAATTTATTTACTGTCCAGTGTAAAATTTTTGGTTATTTTCCTTTTTTTTTTTTCATTTTTTCTCTTTAGGTTTCACACAGTTGCAAGTACCGCAAAAAAACCATCACATACAAGCATAGCCACAGCCAAAGGAAGAATCTACTGACTGTGGGTACTGGAGATTTCCACTCTAAGAACTGCTTTTCAGACCTTGATTTTATTATTTTTTTTTTTTAGTGATCTAGTAAATTTACAAAGCAACTTTTAAAATATTAGTCTTGTGCAGTCCAGGACCTGATTCCACACATGCTGTCCAGTCAGAAGCTCTTTCATGAAAATAGGAAGACACCATGCCTATTTGCTTACAAGTACTGTTGAAATAATATACCTTGGGAGTAAGAAAGGAGAACTGAGTATTTTGTCTCCTTTATACTTGCACTTGGAAAACTGAGGCCAGAATACAGAGAAAAGACAAAGATCAAGATATATTTATTTGTTCATTAATTTGTGTCTCTGGGCCAACAGCACTGAAAAGGGCATGAAACATACTTTCATGTGTTGCTGGTTTTAACATATTGTGTGGGTTTTTTCTTTTTTTCTCTGTCTGCTGTTGTTTCATATACAGGTTTTCTCAAGTAACTTCATTTTTAAAGGGAAACCCACCTCCTTCCCATTTGAAGTGCTCGAGTCCTGCAGTGTCACTAGAACACACTCCCATCCATACTACTTTGTAGTGATACATTAAGCATAGTAGGACTCCGGCATGTCTCATTTTTCTGAATAGGAAAATCATTTATTTTAAAAGGTTGTATCACGCATTTGAGGTGAATATTATGAAAAGTCAATATGGAGTGAAATCACAGAGATGATAAATTTTTCAGCTTTCTCAAGGAACAGGAATATTAGATCTCCAATAAAAATGTACATTTCTATCCAGTTTTCAAACATCATCGAAAAGAAGCTATTCAAAAGCCGATGATCAAGCATGAATCATAGAATCATAGATTGGTTAGGGTTGGAAAGGACCTTAAGATCACCTGTTTTGAACCGCCCAGCCATGGGCAGGGACACTTTACCCTAGACCATGTCACCCAAGGTTCTGTCCAACCTGGCCTTGAACACTGCCAGGGATGGAGTATTTACCATTTCTTTGGGCAGCCTCTTCCAGTGGCTCACCACCCTATGTAGGTACAGAAACAGATAAGACATAGAATTCATTCAAAACATGAAAGCAGCAAAAACATTAAGGTTTTTTTTTTCATATATGAGGATTTGTAAAACAAGACATGGATACTACAACACTTAAAAGGTGTCCTGAATCAATTCAGAAGTGTGCCAATTTGAGCTTAAACCAAATGACTGTCCAACGAAAAGTAACAGATGCACCTGATGACATAGCATTCCAGTTCAAGGACGTAGCAGAAATATCACTCTGGTTCTCCCCAGTGACAGGCAAAACTATTGATTGTGCATTTACAGCTCCAATGACTTTTTTTTTTTTCCTCCTTTCTCAAATAGCAACGGAATTTGAAGTGTATAAAGAGCTTGTGGGTTTGGCTTCAATTCAAGGCCAAAGGGCTCTGACTTTCACCACAGTCTGCAGATGCATTTACAAGCTCTGTATTTGGATTTGTGCAAACTTGTTGATCTTTCAAGCTATCAAGCATTTTCAACAGCTGGAGCATAGAATAACACAATATTTCCTTTTGCTTTCTGATGGAAAATTTTATAGGTACCAAAATGCATCTGAGAAAAGGTTAACTGATAGCTTGAATCTAGTTACACCTTGTACGTTATGCACTGAGAATCTGAATAAATGAAAATTAATCTACTGCACCTGGTCACTAAAGAGAGCAAATTAATTTGGGTTACCTGAAAGCACGTTTGGGTTATGGGGGTTTTTTTGGTTTGTTTGTTTTTTTTTGGTGTTGTTTTTTGAGTTTTTTCCTAGGCACGAAAAAGAACTTCAAAAAGAGAAAAAAACCCAAACAACACAGTTCACATTTCCTTCAGTTTCAATATGTTCATTCAATAAAGGATTTGTTGAACATGTGAAGACAGCACTTTTTTTTTTGCTTAGATTTAGCTTAAACATAATCAAAAATAAAATACTTTAAAACCCCACCAAAACTAATTATTTCAAAATATCTTTTAAAATTATTTATTTATTTTCAGGTCTTTATCCAAACATTAATATTTATTTCCTACTTTTAGGTAAACTTTGAAAGAAATAATTATATCTTTTTTTTTCCCTTTCTCTTCCACTTCTACCAAAGGAGGGGAAAAATAAGGAGGAACTGCTAAAACTAGAGTGAGCGCAGGACTTCTTCCAATTTCAGTCATTGTTATTAATTTGATGTTTATGTTTTCAGTTGTGTGAATTATATCAATACAAAGGGTATGTAGCTTTTGTAAAGTAAAAATCACAAGAGAGCCAAACATCTGTCGAATTGTTTCAGTAAGAAACAAGAAACTGAGCAGAGAAGCTGTCTTTTAACACAGAATCTGAGGAGATGAAAAAAGGCTGACAGAGAAGGTAACTGGAAAGTGTCACTTCATTGCCTAGGACTCTAGCTGGAGTTCATGTAAGAGAGGGAGACTATACCTACTACATCAGGATCAGTTCTATACTGCTCATGAAGAGCCAGTGTTCACACCAGAACATTGTGGAGACCTCACTTCAGACCAGCTCTAGCTTGGTGCCATGAACTGAACCCCCATCAGCAACTGAGGTACATTTCAGGTCATCACAGGGCAAATTTTCCTGGTTTGTTTTACCTGAAAGGTTGTATATTCTGAGACGGCTATGAGATCTGAATCAATACATGTTAATTGCAGAAAACTGGGAATTTTTCCTCAAAAGCACTTTGCTGATTCAAATTAAAATGTTAACGTATACCCTGGACTCTCATCCAGAATATAGATACTGGTACTAAAATTATTTTTCTTTCTTTATTTCTAGCTAAACATTAAGCATATGCTTTAAATTTTCTTTTTTTCTTTTTCTTCCAAAGAAGCTTCAGTGTTACAGTTTGCCTTCAGAGATGAACAAACTTGCAGTTAGGGAGTTATGCAGTTCAGAGAACTGTGTAAATGGTGGGACTTCAAAAGACAGATTAAAAGACCTGCTCAATTTTTTTTTGATTATTTTTCTTGGTGCCTTTTGTGATCTCAGTACGTCAGTATGTAATATGACATCAACTTCTGTTTTTCTTACTCACTAAAGCGTTATAATTTGTGCAAATATTTTAATGTGTGTCATGCTGGCACAGAAACTCTTTCCTCTCCTGTGCACTATAGTGTTGGTGAAAACCCACAACAAACGTTCTACATGTAGCAATGCTGCATGTGAAGGAATGTAACAAACTTGAGTCCCAGTAAGATTCGATACTATATTGAAAGAAGTCAAACAAGAGTAAAACCTGCAGTTATTTAGGCTGTTGAAGCTGTCTTTGCCCAGAATACACCTTCTGATGAGCAAAGATAATTCTATGGATTTTTTTCTAGAATGCAAAAAAAAGAACATGACACATTATGTATAAAACCTGCATTTAAAATTAATGTTTCTAGCTTTGGTACAGCAGTTACACCAGAAATACAGTAGTATATAGACAAAAAAGTCAGTTATAAAAGGTTCATAAGTTATTTAAGGTGGGATTTATTTTTATTTTTTTTTCCTAAACTCCTGGATAAAATTATAGATGACAAATTATGTTTGTTCTTTTTTTGTTCTTTTTTGTTCATTTCTTGTCAGATTACATTACATCATCAATTGTCTCCTGGTTATTCCATGCAGGGTTGCTCAAATTCTGTGGGAGAACAGGCTCACCTGGTCATTGCTGACAGAATGAGGTTATTTAATGCACAAAAATAGCTAGCAAAAATTAGGAATTTCTGTGCATTTTCTTATTTTTTAATAAAATACTGTGATGGGATTTTTTTTTTTTGTTATTAATTTCTGAATTTAGAATTTAGTAGTTATTTGTAAATTATCCTTCAGTTTTGTTTTTTGGTTTTAAGTTATAGCTTATGCATATGCATTACAAAAACTATTTTAAAAATGAAAGAAAAATAATTTTAATTTTTTTGCACATGAAAATATTATAAGACATTCCACATTTTTTTCTTGTAAAACTAGCTAACTAAATCTAGGAATCAAAAAGGAACCTTAATTTGGTATATGTGGACCCTCTGGGTTTTGGCTTTGTAACCTCAATGATTAAATATAGATCATTGAAGTATTTGGGAACTAGGATTTTTGTTTGCTTGTTCTCATATGAAATACATACACATTTTAGATTTCCTGTGTTGGTTGTTTTCTGCTAAAATAAGGTTCAGTTGCTAGAGTAGATCAATTGCATTCCTGTTTCCAGTACTTCTGTACTTCTATTAAGTAATTTTGCCTTTTTTTCTTATTAGATTATATGAACAGATATTCTCCATTTTTCGATTCCTCTCTCTCTCTCCTTCCTTCATTTCTCTTCATTGCTTTTTATTTAATATTCCAAGGGTAAAGATGGTGATTACCAACCAGCATCTTGTTTGAGCTCCCATTTTTTCAAACACAGCAGGTCAAAAAGCTGTTTTAGCTGGGCTGAGATATATGAAATTCTGGTCCCAGGTGAAGCTCTCCAGGCCACAGAAAATGAAGACTTGAGGTGCACAGCATTTCTTATGTGTACTTTGTGTGCCACTGATTTCCATGACCCTTTCAAGCCTTCCACATTTAATAATATTTTCTCCTTATCCTAACTCCCTTTGTTTCCTTTCCCATTAAACAAGAGAAGCTTGAAAGTCCGAATTAAAAAAGAAATTAAATAAGCCTACCTCTAATACATACTTTCTATTTTTGATGTTGAACAGCCTTCTCAAGAATCTCAAAACAATATTTTACCTTTTAATTTATGCATTGTTTATCTCATTTTTTTGCAACACATATTTCCAGAATAATTTCACGGGAAACCCAAAAAAATCATGCACCAGAATAAAATGAAACAGAGAGTAAGCTCATAAAATTTTATATATCTGTTAGTTTCTACACAAAGCCATTACATTTTCTTATTGATTATTGATAGCAACAGTTTTTACTTTCATGGCCTAAGAACTCTTTCCATTAAAAAGAGTCCCAATTAAGTTTCCAATTGTTTCTCACTTTGTAATACTTACCCTTTTACAACTGACTGGTTCCCTCTAGAGCCTACAGATTCTTCTAAGGTGAGGGACTGCTGGTGCACAGCTCTCTGTAGAAACACTGCCACAGATGGTTTGAAAACCTCAAGTATACTAAAAAAGAAAAATAAAATAAAATTCAAGCAGAGATAAAATATACTTTAAAGATTTGGCTATTTTCTTCCTTTGGCAAATTTTATTTCAGAGCTAAAAAAAGAATTCATTTACAATACATGCTTGTGAAAAAAATATATTCTTAACATCATATAGCAAATATGAAATGTAATTATTACTAGACCAAGCAATTCTAGACATACATATAAGGAGCTGAATAAATGTAGACATCTTCTGTTTTCTTTTACTGTATTTGCTTGATTATAAATTGCATAAATGATTGGTCTTAAGCATTTAATGATGCTCATTTAACTTCTTGGAGGAGTATTTTTCTGAGTATAAAATATTGGAGCAAAAGGATTATATTTCTGCTCCTTTAGAGGGGAACAGAAAACTTCCTTCAAGGCATTCAAATTTTAAGTTACCAACGAACATTATTGTCTTCTGAAGCAGGAATTTAAAAAACAGCTCTTATTTCTCCCTTAGTACATGCATACAAGTACTCCGATACATTTCATTCACTGAAGACACTCAGATTTTTTCAGCATCACAATTAAAATAAAAAAGAGATCAAGACTTATGTGCCATCATATGAATCTGATATCTCTGCAGATAAATACTTTCACTTCATCCCTACAAGCATATGAAGCTGAAATACAAAGCCTTCAGAGATCTCCAACATTCTGAGATCTCCAACAATATCTCTTAAATATATCTATATGGCTAGCCTATGTCTTTCCCTAAAGTCATAAAAAGGTCACACAATATTCTGCATGAATTTGGGATAGAGAATTTCTGAAGGTACATTGAGTTTTATCATGAAATCAAGAATATGTTTTGAGGAATGACATAATGTATTCATCTGTGGCTGTGAAAATTGTAATTACAACTAGGAAGTCTTCCTCATTCTATTTTGAAGAACCATTTTGGCTCTGCTGAGGCAATTTGACATGTCATTGACTCTGTCACCACAGTAAGTTCTAACGTGTCCAAGCACAAACCAAATTTTGGATTGAAAATTATTAACAAATTATTAAAGCAATTTACCATAAGAGTTTTCAGTTCAAATGTTTTCCTAAATACTCATTGATTTTACCTGCTTAAAAACCCTATCTGTTCTTCTCTTCAGGCTCTTCAAGTGTTTTGTCTGCTTTCAAGTAAATAGAAAACCCAGCCTACATTATAATGTGATATTCACAAACAGCATCAATGCCAAAGCAGTAAATGCATCCATGCTTATACTGAGCATTTTTTTGTCAGTCTCTGGGCCCAGAACAATAGATGATTACTCAGTTTGACAATGGAATTTCCTGAACTCCAGTTGTCTGTACCAATATATAGTGGTACGGAGTCCTACAGGCTGCTGTGGATCATGCATCCACAGAAAAATAATACTGTTTCTTAATGCCATTCCTCTGGTAGATTCCATGGTTTCTCCTTCGGGAGGATTGCCATTCTTTGTGTTTGAGCAGACATGAGATTCTGGTTTCATAACTATTGTTTCTGATATCTATCATGTGTTCCTGTGCTGCTGACAGCCTCTCTTTTTTTTTTTTTTTGGTTGGTTGGTTGGGTGGCTGGGTTTTTTTGTTTGGTTGGAGGTTTTTTTGGTAAAAAAGAAAAAATGCTCTGCCAATACACAATAAAAACAGCATTTACATAAGTAGTGAGTATAGCAACTGAGTTTTGTCTTTAGAAATGAGCAAAGAATGAGTGCAAATGAGTGCAAAACCACCAGCAATTCATAGTGCTACCTGAAATTATTTTACGTTGACATGCCACTTTCTGTCTAAAGCTAGAATAAATGGAAACAGATTAGTATTGTTATGGTCTCCAGAGTCTCATCCATTTCTCTGTTTAGATGTATCTCTTGTTGGCTCCTTTCTTGGGCCCAACGCAGATATAGCTGTTGACAGAGAAGAGTCAAGAGTTCCAGTAAAGTTAGCCAGCTGTGATTAAGATTGATGTACTTTAATAATATTGTCATCAACGAAAACTACTGATAATGCTTACACTGACTGCAGATTCCAGATAGAGTTCTACATGGCCATGAACCAAAATATATAAAAATATTTACACCTTCATGAGAAACTTTATATCTGATGTGAGTTTAGTGATGAATATTTGTTGTTAACAGAGACGGACATGATCTCCAGCCATTCTTATTCCCAGAAAACAGTACCAATATCATAAGAATTTCCAAAATGGAAGAACCAGTGAATGGATACTGTCATAGAAGAAAATGCAATACACCTGTAACAGTAGCTTTTAAAATTGCTCTCACTTTGTTTATTGACCATAGTGTTGGGCTTTTCTATTTCTTGAATGTTGTAAGCACGTGTTTGTTTGTTTGTTGTTGGCTGCTGGTTTTCAGGGGAGATGGGTGTTGGGTTTTAAAAATTTATTTATTTGTTGGCTGAATACAGGTAGATTTGTAATAAATCTGTGACCACAATAAGTATTTTTCATATTTTGGGGGAAGACTTGAAATGAGAAGTGAACAAAGCGTGCAGCTTCTTGTTCGAAGTATTCAAAACTGAATGTGAAATAACATGAGGGAAGATAACTTTTGGCATCTCAGTTAATAGTTCAGACTGCACTAATATGACAATGTAATATATTGTCTTTGTACAATACACTGCCTTAATGTGCAACTTCTGGTAATTGGAATATCAACACGTTCAAGCATGAATGGATTTCAGCCTAGCAGATCTAAAAATAAAGTAAGTTTTCAAGAATTGATAATAAAATTATCAACATATAATTAATTTTTCATACTATTATGAAATGTATTTATATTATTATGATATATACAACGGCAGTGTGCCTATCGATAACCAACATATATTTAACTGTCTCTGAACTGGACCATGAATTTTATAGGCATGGTCCAATTTCTTGAGAAAAAGACACTTTACAGTCTAATATTTTTGTACCTTATACTTTACATATAAGAAAAAAAATTTCTCATGTCATTCCATCCACTTCACAAGGTGAAGATACACCTATGATAGACTGTGTGGCCATATTTCCCAGTGGTATGCATTACTTGCAGTATAAAGGATTATTTGTAAGTAGTTACAAGATTAGTTGTGACCCATCGTGGGATGATTTATGCTTTTGCCACATACCTGCCTGACTGTCCAAATGCATAAACTTAACAAACCCAACTTTACATAGAAATATTGTTGTTAAAACATCACTGAAACTTACTTACAGCTGTAAAATGTTGGGAGGTGGTTTATTTCTCTCAATTAACTTGATCATTGTTCATCACGTGTATACTTTAAATTGTGCAGACTCCATCAATAGTAAGAAAACAAATTTATTGCTTCTGTCTTCAGTAGTCTTTTTTTGGCAAAATACCTACTAAGTACTTTAAGCACAAGCTGCAATTGTTTCTATTCTCTATACAATGGCATATGTTAATATTTGTTAACATTAATGCTAATTTCAATTACATTTTTCCAGAATTGCGACTTCTGCTTTCTAAAATAAACCAAGTAAGAACAGAAGGTGAGTTTTATGGTGGGACATAGATTGTCTCCTTTGTAATAGCCTGTTTTCAAAACTGTAGTTGCCCTTGACAGGAGCAAGATATTTTAGCAGCATGAGAAAAACAAAACTAAAACAAAGTCATACAAGTTTCATAGCTACGTACACCATCTATTTTCAGATAACTAATAACATGTACTCGTAAATTAATGTCTTTTAAGGGTTCCAGGAGAGAGAGGTTACTACACTTTTGCTTTTTAATGGGACCACTTAAGCGAGCTGTTGAAAACCAACACATAATGGATTCTAAAGTCACCCAAGCTGAGAGGAAAGGAGTGTACAATTTACACGGTTTGCTCTAGCTGTAGTATTGTTTCTATCCTACAAACCAACTTGTCCCCACACAAGAGAAAAAAATAAAAGTTAGAACTGAAATGAATCAGCCTGTCCAAAGCACCTGTATTCTGGAAGGGCAGGAGAGGGAGAGAGAGAACAACCTAGAAAAGCAAGGAGAGACATAGATTTCTTTTTGTTCTGATAATGGTCCCATCTGTGAAAATAAAGGGTATGAAAATCATCAAAAGAATCCAAGAACCTTTGTAAGGTGGACAGAGAAATATGCTTTGATTCTGATAACCTTGATCTTTCAGAAAGACAGAAGAAATTAGTTGATGGGAATTAGGAAAATAGTAAGAAGGCGTTGGATGGTGTCATGGTTTAATCCTATTCCTCACCGAACCAGCACCCAGCCTCTCTGTCACTCCCCACCCCCAGCAGGACTGGGGGAGGGAATCAGAAGGGTGAAAGTGAGAAAATCTGTGGGTTGAGATGAAGGTAGTTTAATAGGTAAAGCAAAAGCAATGCACGAAAGCAAAGCAAAATAAGGAATTCATTCACCACAGGCAGGTGTCCAGCAATTAGCAGGAAAGCAGGGTTCCATCATGAGTAACAGTTACTTTGGAAACCAAAATATGCTGAATGTCCTCACTTTCCTTTTTCTTCCCTCAGCTTTATATGCTGAGCATGATGCCATATGGTATGAGATATGCCTTTGGTCAGTTGGGGTTAGCTGTCCCAGCTGTGTGCCCTCCCTCCCAACTTCTGTGCAACCCCAACCTACTTGCTGGTGGGGTAGTGAGAGAGGCAGAAAAGGCCTTGACACTGTGTAAGCAATGAAAACATCCCTGTGTTATCAACACTTTTTTCAGCACAAATCCAAAATATAGTCCTTTACAAGCCTCTGTGAAGAAAATTAACTCTATTCCAGCCAAAACCAGCATAAGTGGATTTATAAATACAGAGGAGTATGCATGAGAAATCTCTTCTGGATAAAGGTCTTATTTCTACTTCAAATATCACCAGAGAAAAGCAAGCCTCATTCTTAGTCATATTAACACGAACTTTGTCAGCAAACTTGTCAAAATTAAATAAACAAAGGTGATGTAAAACTGATTTCTGGAAAACAGCAAGAAGAAATTATAAAACACTTCTAAGTGCCTTAAAAGTAAGATGAGAAGTAGCCTGCGCAGATTCATTAAGAACAAATCATGTCAAACCAATCTAATTTCTTTGTATGAAAACTTAACAGGGCTTGTGGATGAAGGGAAGTATTTCATACATGCTGACTTTGGTAAGGCTTTCGACATTGTTGCACATGGCATTTTCGTAAGTAAGCTGTGGAAATATAAAGTAAATGATACTGCTATTTGGTGAACCTAACTGGTTGGAAAACTACACAGAGAATAATTATCAGCGGCTCACTGTCAAAATGGAGAGATTTATCAAATGGGGCTCTTCAGGAGCCTGTCTTTAATTTTATATGATTCAATATTTTCATTACAATGTTGGATGATAGCACAGAGAGTAAGCCTATTAAATCTACAGACAACACCAAACTGTGACATATGCAGATGTTGGAGGACAGAATTAGAACTTGAAATGGTCTTGCAAAGTTGGAGTTAAAATGCCACATGTAAACCAATAAGGGTAAATGCAAAACTCTATACTGAGAACAGAAAACTCAGCAAATCCATAATGGGGAATATCTTCATGAACAGTTTTATTGTCTTTGCCACAACTATTCATGGGACATATTCAGTCTGTGTGCATTTGTAATTCTTACTGCACTCCGGTATCACTATAAAACCTGGGTCCTACAGAGCAAGCTTCCTATCATGAAATGCTTTTACTGTTTCATCTAGTTCAGGATCATTCTAAATACTTGTTAATGCAGATTTCTGGGGGAAAGAAATCTCAGAGTTGACCAATAAATGTATAAATAACATCTCTTCCTCCACACGAGGTTCATCTGACACACTTTTGAAACACTATGTAATAATTTACAGCAAACTGTACTTTATTATTATTAGATGCCTCTGTAATTCATTTTAGGATACTTTTTAAGAGCATCTGAGACCAAATATGATGATGCAACAACATTTCTAATCTCTGCAAGTAGTCAAGTAGTGTTTAGTCCTATGCCTTCACAACCAAAAATAAATTATGCCCTTTTCACTTTCATTGTATGTGTTTCCTCTTCTGCAAGGAAAAAAAGAGAAAATTACTTAAATATCTTTCACTATTGATTATAAAGGTGAGAGTAAAAATCTTACTTAATGCTGTAGTAGGGGAATGAGTATGCAATCACTCCATTTAAAAGAGAGCATCATATTAAGAAATCTATAAACACTTTCTCACACAATTAAGACAGTGCTAATGCTAGCACAGGGCATGACAGTCCTCAAGTCTGATCTTATTCCCTACCTTTTATTTTTACAATGAAGGTAGGTTTCATGTATGAATCCAAGCACAAGGACTTAGCTGAGCTAGAAGTAAAATAAAATTGAAAATACTATGAAAAAATATGAAAATACGCACAACAAACTAAATGGGTTCAAGTAAAGGCTGCCGGATTAGCGATTTTAATAGCAAAATTTACAAATACTGGTATTTTATAGGTCATAAGTATGAAGAAGTGATTAAATTCTGCATTTCCAATAATATTTTTCCTTCACTGCAAACTAATAAAGAGTATAGATTTTTTTCCTGTCTACTGGATAATAGAAGTTCATACTTAGAATCATAGAATCATAGAATAGTTAGTGTTGGAAAATACCTTAAAATCATCTAGTTCCAACCCCCCCTGCTATGGGCAGAGGCACCTCACACTAAACCCTGTCACCCACTTACTTACATACTTAAAAAATACTTAAATATAATTGCCTGAGATTTTTAGTTCAAAAATAATTTATAAGGTTAATTCTTTATATTTTTATTATTTTTTCATCAGAGACACATGTATCTAATTTGTATGTAAAGTTGCTAAAGGGAAAACCTCCCACATCAACATCTTTAGGAAAACTTCTCACTCAGATAACTCAGTTGGAAAGACTGAAATCTAACTGAATATCTCAACTAGCATGAACATGTTCATTTAAATCAGATACGAATTAGTATCTGTGTGTTCCTTCTACAAAATCAAAAGTGAAGTAGGATTATTACATTGCATAGGTGGAAACAAATTTGTTAAACATATGGAGTTTTTAATGTCGGGGTAAAAAAGAAAAGTACAGGACTACAGAGCATGTTTGTGCCAATTCTTAGTTAAATAAGACTCACTTTAGCTAGAATCTACAATTCACTGTTTTGTATACATTTTGTGTCATAATCTGTAAAACTGATGGACATGAGCTATTAATCATGTGTTAAAATCTGTGCTTAGATTCAACTACTTGACACATTTTGAAGCTAATTTTTATTTCCTGATCATTTTAGAAATTGAATTAAAACTAATTGTACAAACTATGTCTCTGCAAAGAGGTAGTATACACATTAGAAAAATGAAAAGCATTGACAAAACAGGCGAAAACATGTTTTAACAAATGTGTCTTGAAAAATGGTAAATGGTGGAAGATCTTGCCAAATATTGAAGGTTTCCAAGATAGCTTTTTAAAATAAGCATATATCATATAGACCTGGCTCTTATCATAAACATGCTTTCAGAGTTCAGGATGTTTGTTATTAACAGGTAAAATATCCTATATAGAATTTGTTATCAGATAAGTCATATGATTGTTTCCATATTTCTATTATTTATAATATTTATTTTCTAACAACATTTTTGTCACTGCCCCTGATTAGCTCAAATTAAGCAGACAGAAAAAGATATATTTTTAAAAACAACTCTCTCCAGTTAAATGCAGGGAGAAAAAAAACCTTGATCTTCCTTGGCTTGTTCAATGACACAGCAAATCAGTTTTACAAAGGAGAATAGAGACCATATTTTCTGAGCTATAAGCTTGAAAATTTAATCAAAAAGTTATTTTTACTCTCTATTTAAGTATAATTATCATTGGCTATGGAAAAATACCTTACCGAAATAGTCTGGGGAGTAATCATTAAGGAAGAAAAGAAACTTGTATTTAGTCTCTGAGTTAATAAAAGGAAAAGTTTAATATATATGCTTGGAAAATATCTAGCACAGTTAAACAAGATCCATGTGAAATATATCCAACCGTCAAAAAATGAAGGCAATTAGCAGCAATTATAGAGCTTCTTTCCCAAAAGTATGTATTGTAAATCTTTTAATCAGGGAAAGCACCAATAACATAAGGCCATTTTGTGTCTGAACAGGAAGACTAGTATGTAAGAACACTTTGCTCTTAATTAAATTTGGATACCACTTTCTGCAGATTACTATCGGTAGAGGTGCTGCATAGAGGAAACTATGTATTTTAGATTCCTATTAAAGGATTAATTGTATTTTTAAGTGCAATATGGTAATGAGAAATAATGGTTGTTTGCTGGAGGTATACTGTGCTTAATAGGTTGGTGGATTAAACAGTCCCTGCATTAAAAGGAATTATTGTATTTGTTATAAATACCTTTGAGGATAAATTTACTTTCGACTGCTGGAGGAATTCTTTGATACAAAACATGAAGGATTACATGAAGGTGACAGGAGAGGTAGTCTGCATCTGTCAGGTGTGCTCCTGATCACAGGCCAAAAAAACTTACAAAGTAACCTGGGGCACATTGCATTTAGAAACCGAGCCCTGTTATCAAAAATCAAAGAATCCGATGCAATTGAATGTTTTGTATTTGGAAAGGAGAAGAGAAGAAGTAATGCATTTGGAATTTACTGTGTTTCTGTACTAGCTCCACTTTTTCTACTGGGCTCACTAACCCCTCAGTTAGAGGGCAACTGTGTTTATAAAAATATCTGCTACTGTAATGAAAAAATGAAGCTGCAAAAGTGAAGTTCTCCGTTATTTAGCACAAGCCCCAAGCCATGACCACAAAGGGCAATTTAAGGAGTAAGAAAAAAGAAAAAAAAAGCAAAAAAAAAAAAGCAAGAAAAATATTTGAAGGACCTCACTCACATCCAGAGTGAATACCTTTTCATCTGCTCATTCAAGACCAGGTAATTTCATATGAATTATATTTCATGGGAATTTTGCAATAATCTGTTCTAACCCCACCCACCCTTTCATGTTGGATATAGTTGGTAATTGTGCTAGGGCATGGGTGGGGGGAAAATTGCTACTGTGATTTTGGAGTAATTTAGTTTCTAGAGACTGAAGGCTTTCATTTTTAGCAAGTGTATAATCTAGAGTAAGCCTTTTCCTATAAAAGACGTAGAGTTGATGTACTTCCTTTCGACTATGCTACAGTTACAGGGAGTTGACATTGCTGTAGAGCCAAGGAGGGAGACAATAGAATCAAAGGGGGGCTTAGCTTTGATTTGGTTGAGTGGGGAAGACTGCACAAGAGGAAAACCATATTATGTGGCAAGCATGCGCACATACATACTAGTATCATGACAAGGAAAGACAGAAGGGGATAAACAAACTTTAAAAGATCTGGTAAGAAGGAAGAAAAACAGCACCTTTTTGTTATAAAGTGTGATTAAGGTCGGAACCAGAGAAAAAGAAATGTAAAAGAACATTTGCAAGAGAAAAGTTGCTTAGATATTAGTGGAATTAAAAAATGTTATTCACAGTTGATAAAGCATATGCAAACAGTCTTGTGAAGGAAATTATTTAACGTAATTTAGGTTTGAATATCAATATATCACTTGTGGTAGTATCAATCTTCAAAATAACTTTTCAGTGGTCCTCTAGGTGTTGAAAGTAGTTGAGACCTTCAGTCTTTTTAAGTCTTACAGGATTAAAAGAAATTCAGGAGGAATTCTACTTGAGACAGTATGGATTTTGAAGAGGAACACTGATCTCATGACCTTCTGCTATGAAATGTCTCCTCTGTAGACCTGAGGCACTTCCTGTCCTGTTTCAAGAGATCCTTCAGTCCTCATGCCTCACAACAGATGCCTTTTTCAGTAAAAAAGGCTTAAATTTCTCTTAAGTATAATTAAACTTGAAAAACATCAAGAAAGTTGCAGTTCTTTATTATTTGCTTATTTATTTGATGGGGCCTTAAGATCCTTTTCATGCTGAAAATAGCCGGTCAAAGAAAACAGGCTGTGAGGCCCAAGGAAAAGTCTAATGATTCTTCAAGAAGTTATTACATTTGAAGCTATTTTTTTTTTCCAAATTTCTAGATCTTTGCTAGATGGATGGATACAAGATCACACAAGTATTTTTTACTTGTCAGCTTCTCCCAGGATTTTTCCAATGAAGTTGGAAAAAAATTGAAGTGTAATAATTCTGGTTTGTTACAATACTAGCTTAAAAGTCCTACAGCTGTTTCTCTTCAAAATATAGACATTAAATGCTACCATGCTCTAAGATGTAATTTATGTATTATTGTTGTCTTGCATGAAAATTACTAGAATTGTGGTTTCATAAGGTATGATATTAATTAAAACAGTGTTAAGTATATGAAAGCCACCAGAACCAAACTCTTCAAAATTCTAATGCAAAAGAAGCTAATGTGGTAACTAGTCAGTCACTAAGTGTGTACACTAAGTGTAAATAACAGCTTATGACTGGATGCTTTTAAAAATGTAGGAATGGATAGAACATTGATAGTGAAATAGAATTTGTTTTCTGAACAGTCTAGAAATAAACCATGTGCCAGGGTAAGTGTTAAAGTTGTTCCTCATTCTGATTTATCATTTGTCATCTGAAAGTGTTAGCAAAGGAAAGAAAGTCTAAGGTAATCAAAAGAAAAGGCCAAAACTATTTACATTGACATTCAAGGTCAGCTTGCCAGTGCAAGTCAGTTTTTCTGACTCTTAAGCCAGTGAGTCAAATAAAAGAGAAGTAAGTCTGCTAAGATGGTTATTCTTGAACCCGATTAAAGACAATTCTGAGGTTCTTTCAACTTACACCAGTATAACCTTCAGTAAACCACCACCTAATTTTTTTATTATAATTATTTGTTTAAATGCTAACTCATAGACAATTAGTGTTCTCCATAGGAACTTACATAAAATGCTGGGTTAGCTTTGTTGAAAAGTGTTGCATAAAAGTTAAATGGCTTTAGGAGTGGAGGAACTTTAAACAATATGGTTTTCTGAATCAATTCAGCAAGCCACAAAATCCCAACTAGCTAGTTTTGAAAGAGCATGTCTGGCTTGTGATTTTTAGTGGCTTGAGAGTGGAACTAGGGGTAAATCTGATTATACTGAAAGCTTATTTTCAGTCTTTGAAATTAAATAATTGCATTTGTCTGCAAAGTTGTGGATGCTTTGTTACTGTTTCAGCAGTAAAATATATCTATCTGGTTTATATTCTTTGTGTTCTCCCTACTAATCACATTCCTTCTGTGCGTCAGCTGGATAGATTCACAGTTCTATGTTTTACATTTGTTTTCTCCTTCATATTCATATGGTCTGTGGGCGATTCTCCAGGATTTTTTAAAGGTTTTGTACTATCAGCAGAGAACACCCTTAGCCAACCTATATATTCATGCTTCTTCTTCAGTAGACATCAAACATCATTAGGATGGCTGATTAATTTGGAGAGAATCCCCAGAACAAGTTCAAATTTCAGTCAAGAAAATTGTTTACCTTTACATCTTAGTTGGTCTAAAGATTTATAGAGACAAATTGGTTTTGATACCAGAAATACAGAGGAATGACCTCCCTAGGGAGATATGGCCCTTTACACATTTTGTCCAGTATCCTGTCTGATGACTTTGTTCACCCATCCAGTGTCTCATGAGAAAATGAACATGAGCCGGCAGTGTGAGCTCACAGCCCAAAAAGCCAACCGTATCCTGGGCTGCATCAAAAGGAGCATGACCAGCAGGCTAAAGGAGGTGATCCTGCCCTTCTACTCTGCTCTTGTGAGACCTCACTTGCAGTACTGTGTATAGTTCTGGTGTCCTCAACAGAAAAAGGACATGGAACTGTTGGAACAAGTCCAGAGGAGGGCCATGAGGATGATCAGGGGACTGGAACACCTCCCGTATGAAGATAGGCTGAGGAAGTTGGGGCTGTTCAGCCTGGAGAAGAGAAGGCTGCATGGAGACCTCAGCAGCCTTCCAGTATCGGAAGGGGGGCTATAAGGATGCTGGGGATGGACTGTTCATTAGGGACTATAGTGATAGGACAAGGGGTAATGGGTTAAAACTTAAACAGGGGAAGTTTAGATTTGATGTAAGGAAGAAATTCTTTACTGTGAGGGTGGTGAGGCACTGGAATGGGTTGCCCGGGGAAGCTGTGAATGCTCCATCCCTGGTGGTGTTCAAGGCCAGGTTGGACAGAACCTTGGGTGGCATGCTTTAGCAGGAAGTGTGGCTGCCCATGGCAGGGGGGTTGGAACTAGATGATCTTAAGGTCCTTTCCAACCCTAACTATTCTATGATTCTATGTTCATCTGTGGTTTAGGGACATTTGCTGTTTGCTAGTTTGCCTGTATGGAAATCAGATGTCCATACTTATCCTTCTGTAGAGTGATAAGACCACTGAATTCTCTATTAGAGTTATTTTTAAGGACTGGCCCCAACCTTGACACCTTATTTTCTTGTAAGAGTCAGTTCAGTCTAACAAATAGGTAGCTCACATCAGTAACATCAGAAAGTTAGAGCTCAGTGCAGGCGATTCTCTGCCTTGTTACTTCAACAGGTCTTAAAGACAGTACAGTAAAGTCAGGTCAATACTGATACAATTGTAAACCTTCTCATTCCTCTCTATACTATACTACTGGATTCTAGATCAGTGAAAACGTGTTTTTCCATTAATTCTTCCCCATCATTACACAGAGGATCATTTCTTCACGTGCATATCACAGAACTGTAGCAAATAGTGTAAATATTATTCAGACTATAGCATGCGGCCTCCATTATTAGGATTCTTGTATATCAAGAATGCCAAGAGTGGAGGTGCTTAATTTACTTAATCTTCACAGCTCTTCACTTCCAGTTGATGAGTTAAGCCCAATCCACATCCATATATACCAGAGCTCTAATTGGTCAATGATATACAGAATAATACCAAGAGGTAGCTCTCAAGAGAAAATATATGTATTGAAGTAATTATTTAAATCTGGCATCCCCTTTACAAATAAGGCTGAAGGATAAAATCCAAACAAGCTACTAATTTGTCTCCTGCAAAATACTGCTATGAGTAGGGGCAGTCCTGACAAAAAATGAACACTTGTACACACACTTCTAAGAACAGCTTATGTTTATGTATTTTATGTATCATATATATAAATACTAGTAACAACACAAAAAGGTTATTTTAGAAGCTCTTAAAATATGTCCACTTTCCTACAGTGGAGACCTTCATACTGAGGCCACGATTTTCCCAAGTATTAGAAAAAAGGGGTTTTTTTATCAAAAAGCAGAGAAGCTGAAAGTCTCTGATGCTGGCACATAATTTGAAAAGAAGCTAACAAGACCCCCAAAAATTCTGATAACCAGACACAATAAAAAGCCACCATAAGACACTGAGGTATTTTTTTAAATAGGTGTATTTTCTGTGTTCTTTCACCCTGCTGCCTGCACTTTTAATTTATCTAGTATGTACTCTGATAGCATATCTGACATAATCACTGGCAAAATTTTGAAGTAGTGTTTATTTAATAGCAGCTACTCAGTGTTGTATTTTGCCTAACCATTGTTAAGGGCATATTTCTCATTGCATTTACAGTATTTAATTGAAATTAGAGTCTTTTACCAGTGAGAAAGAGTAATATCAGCCTGGGGTTGACTTTCCTGGGCTGAAGTCACCCTGAGCCCTTTTGCCTGTCCATACAGCTAAATGGGTGAGATATGGAGGACATACAGAAAGAGCATGAATAATCTAGGAGAGTGTGACACACCAAATTATTCCTGACAGAGTTACTGTTTGACCAGCAGTCACACGCAAATACCTAAGCAGTACTTAGATATTGAAATAGACTGGAAAGGTGAAGGGTAGATTTTCAAGACAGTGAAGGCTAAAGCAAATACTGGAGTACTGGTGGTTCTGTGTCTGAAAAGAAAGGTGATTTTTGTGTTAAAGTCAGTACAACATCTGCACGCTCACCATTCCTGATTCACCATAGTTATGATCCACACTCAAGCTTATCCGTATTTTTTCCACCCACAATTCTGTTTCGACAATGAAGGAAGGGAGGTGGCTTAAAAGCAAAGAAACAAGCAAACACACAAAAAACCCTAACACTTGCTACACTATTTTTAAAATAAACTGTAGAATAATAAACCTTGAAGGGATGATTTTCTTAAAAATACATACCTGCAATTTGTTTAAAAGATGTCAGTAATTAAGATTACAATGAAATATTTAAATTCTTGACAAATTAAAAGTTTTGTTTGAGCCTAAACATATATATTACTTCCCATCATTATGCTTCCGTAAGAAAAATGAGAGAAAATCATTTCAGGTTGGTCCAAAATTGATTTTTTCCACAATTTTTCAGGTCAGCCAATGAAGTGAAAAATCAATTCTTCACACAGCTTTAACTCAAGCCCTTCTTGAAGATGGAATTATTACTTTCCTCCTGAGCTTTTTCCATGGCATTCTTCACTACGTAAATTAATTTATCTTAATTTGGCACAGATTAATTAATTTATCTTCACAATACTTTTGTAAAAGAACTGGGATTGCTATTTTGATTTCACGCACTAGAAATTGAGGGATAGTTAGATTAGAGAGCGAAAATTGCACTTTTGGGTAATGCCCACAACTACAATCTAATTTAGAGGAGTTAGCTGTTGCATAAAATACAGAGCTCAGAGTACAAACTATCTAAATGGTCAAAGCACACTTCCCACAGACATCAGCTTCCTCTACACTTCCCTGGTGCCTTTGTGAACAAGATTACAGGGTTTCATACTGGGCACCAGAGACAGGAATACAGGTAGTTGTTAGCTGTGAAAAGTTTACTTAAAAGGACCACCACAAGGAACCAGTTCAGAAGCACAACAGAGTTAGAAATACTTACAAGTAATAAAATAAAAGAAAGAAACATATTTCCCCTCTAACAGTAAAATGTTCATACAGTGCTGGCTTCTTCATGTTCCAATAGAAGAGAGCCTACAATACTACAATACTCTTACAAGTCTTGAAAAGCTCCTGCCAGAAATGAGATGACACCATGAATGTGACCATGACTACCCAATAGAATGAGGACATGTATCTTTAGATCTTGAGGACTATAATAATACAGGTCAGTAATATGTTTGAAACTCTATCTGCACCCAGATATGACTGTGCCATTCCACTGACAGTAATGAAGGCACTCAAATGCCAAATATGGCCTATATTGTTGGTCTCCATTCACATTTTTTAAATAATACCATGGCATATTGAGATACAAACAGCAACCCACTTAAAATCATATGGGCAAAAATCCTTTATCTTTTTATCACACCATTAAAGTAAAACCAAACTTTGATTTGTCTGCCTGAACATCTTCCTTAAGTCTCATTACAGAGCAAGGTAAATTGATTTTCATTTCTGAAATGTGATTAAACTCACATTCATGTGCTGATGGGGTTTAGAATCTTTTATTGTGAAAAAATATAGACTTCAGAGCTAGCAGTCTAGTGCTACAGTACAACACTCTGTGAGACCATTAAATTTAATCCTTCCTTCAGACTCACTCCAGGGGTGATTTCAATTAAATTTGTTCAAAATTTATCAGTTTCCTGCATGTAGGCATAAATGATTCAAAGGCACTTACATTTTCGCTGAGCAGAATGTATTGAAGGGTACATATTGTTATAACTTTTCATTTTTTTAATAAATTCACCTAATTGGAGCTTCTGTTATTCAAAACTCTTGCCCTCTCCATTAAATGCTTTTGGTGTTTATTTGGAAATAAAATCTTCCTTTTTGTGCAAAATTTCAAAATATTTCTTAGCCATCAAATCTGCCCTTTTCTTTGGCATGCTGGTACAGCTATTTCCTAGAGGAAACATATGGCATTTAGCTTACTAATGACCTGGAAAGACATTTTCTGTCTGCTGCGATGGAACATGACGTTGATTCTGACGTAGTCTTCAGTAGACAAGAAGGAGTCTGTGCATGGAATTCACCATAATTTCTTTATTTTCTCAGTCATCATCATAGGAGGTGTGTTTTTACACTAAACAAATGCATCAGTGGTGAGAAGACAGACAAGTAAAGCAGCACAAGCATCTCAGAGATAACATTAGATGAGAGGGTAAGCACTTAGTTCACAATAAACATGTTTGCTCTTATCTACAAGAACCTATTAGACATCTTTGTGCCCTGAAGAATTTATCTGCAGGAACTCATTGTTGCAGGATCTTTGCTTCTAAACATGTATCTCTGCTTGAAAGACTGTGTACTTTTCCTATGTGTCTGTTTAGGGATGACAACTGCATGTAATTCATACTTACAAAACTTTCAAAGGCAGTGTTAAACCTACCTTTGGTTTAGTAGCTTCTCATGTCTGACAAAGGGAAAAAACAGAACGGAAACTAAGTAATTATGTGCAATTTTCTGAGTAAATAGCTTCTGCAGATTATCTAAGTTAAGTTAACTGTTTTAGCAGGAAGGGGAAAAAGACCACCAAGTTGGTAGAAAGTGCATATTCCCTCCAGAATACTTTTAAGCATCTTTGGATGTAGCCAAAGGCTTAGTTGTTAGCAAGATGTCAGGATTAAACATTACACTGTAGTCATCACCTACTGGATTCTGCAACTCTTTCTCCTACAGAAAAACACTTACTCAATGGCTAACCAACCCACTTCAGTGAGACTGCTTATTAAATAAACTATCATTCAGACGAGAAGGAGTGGCAAACTGGATTAGCATTGGAAACATTTTGTTTGAATTACCTGCTATAATTCAGTCTTTTTATGTTTTTTGTTCTTATTTCTTTTCATCATTACAAACTCAGGGAGAACACAAAGCCTTTCTTAAATTGTGCTGTATAGCTTTCTTTCAAATAAGCTTAAATTATGTTTAAAGATAACATCAGATGTCATCTTCTGCTTCATCACAAAATGTATGAGCCATAAACCACTGTGCATAATCTGACTAGCTAAAACTGACTTCTTGGGGACACCTTCTCTACTCCCTCCACCAGGGAGCAGGGCAGGATAGTGGCTTCAGATGCTTAAGTAGTTTTCTTCTTAATGCTGTTAGGACAGTCACAGAAAATTAGCCTGCATTCATCAAACTACCCTGAAATCCACAGTCACTTTAAATAAAAAAACAAAAAAAACAAATATCTGAAAGAGCAGCATTAATAGAAAAAATAAAATTCAAGGTATCATATACCAAAGTTAAGTAGTAGAAATTACCACTTTATCATCTAGAAACTAGAACTTCTACTCTACTCAATTCATGGTATTATTTTACTTATTTCATGCTGTAATTCATGAAGAAGACTAATGATTTTAGTACTCTAGCTTTAGTCTGTGGAAGGTATAGCTACAGTTGTTTATTTTTGCTAATTTGGCCTGGTATTATGGAAAAAGCACAGCTTTTAATTTGTTTGAACAGTGACTAGTACCACAGAATATTGGCCTATGACTTGAGCTTGTAAAAATGACAGTAATGAAGATGATTCCCAAAGGAAGATCTGCATGGCAACTTTCAGATCTAAGACAATAAATTTTTCTACCCTCTTTGGAGATAGAAACCATAGCGAAAATGGGTGGTGCAACTGTTGCACATTTTTTATTTATAGCTGAGAAGTTTCCTGGAATAAGCCCAAAGAAATATTTCATGGCCTGATCATTAGTTATAGAAAATAATCTCATGCATTAAAGAAATGCTTTTTGGTCTTTACCTAAAATCACAGTCTAAACCATCTGAAAATTAAACCTTATGATTTTTTTTTATTTGTATTTTTAATAGGTTGGATTAAAATATCCTTTAATATTTTTAACTAAATTCTCGACTGGACACTCAAAATAAGGTATAGCTGAGGCAGCTATTTGTTTGTTCATTTAGATTCTTTATCTATTCATTATGGCCCTAGTTTTACAATTTATGACAAAAATAGCTTGATAAAAACCAAGACTTCAGAACCAAAGTGTTTGACCTGAAACTAGGAGAAAGCTTTGTCAGTGTAAAGTATAAAAACTCCAGTATCTTATCTTTTTAATAAATTAAATTAAAATGCGAACATTAACATTAAAAAGCAATTTGAATACTTTACAGGAAAAAAAGTGATTTTTAAGAAGTTTGGGACATTTTTCATTAATATTTGAAATAAAATTCTAGCCACTTCTAACTTATAAATTTCAAAGAAGTGGAGTGTTTAAACCTAAGAATCAGAATATTGTTTTCAGGTCATATTTGCAAAATGCATGAGTTTTAAAGCCCCTCGGTGTATTAACATCGGAAAGGTGCTTTGTGTTGTCACAAGATGTAAGACTTATATGAACCCTGCGTTAACTCTCCTGTGCTTCTGTGCACTGAAGCTAAACAAATTAGGTATTTCAAAGGGTAGATTATTAGAGCCCTTGATTTTAATACCTTAGTATATAAATGCTAATACTGAATCTCTTAAATAAGGTAAGCAGGAGGAGAAATAAATCTTAAAGGGGAAAACAGTTGTCTCTGCAACTCCATAGTCAAACCCCTCTGTAATTTCAGTATGTTAATTTACCCTTTTTTTTTCTGGTGAGCAAGGAAAGTAATTCAAATGCTTTAGCAAGAACATAATTTAAGATAATCAATCCAAGATGGAAAGTGAAGAAAAAAAATCAACCAACTCTCTTTTATCCTGATGCTCTTACATTGTGCTATGAATGTGTCTGGGCTTTCAAAAAGCATAGAGAATAGGTCCTTGTCTTGGAACCTTCACAACTAATGATAATAGTTTACATATCAACTTACTGTTGGACATGCTGAAACACATCCTGCCATAACATAACTCCATCTGTATCACTCCTCCTACCTAAAAGTGCACTTTAAAGAATTAAATTTTAGGACTGGTTAGTTTAGTGTATAGTGTTAGGAAAGTATGCAACAGTTCACTATGGAGTTGTTACATGAATGCTATAGAATATCCATCATGAAACGAATAAAATGTGCTGAAATCACATCAATGATAATTCTCAGATGTATTTTATACATCTTTTTTCTTTCCCTATCTACTATTTATGTTAAAAGTTAAAAGACCAAATTTAAACTTAAAAATTGAGACCATATTCTAGTCAGTGCTGTACTTCCCACAAAAGCCTGTACTGCAGAACTTTCCATAGGTGTCACTGAAAATTTCTTTCCAAACACAAACAATTATACTACTTTCTTTAACTGGCTTTTTTTTTCTTTTTTCTCTCCAAGGGGAAAAGAAAAATTTTGATTGAATGAAATGTACTGAAATTTACTTAGATTTAGCTTACTTACCTCATTTACTTATTTTCAAATATCTAAATGTCATTTTTTAACTTGAAGAGAGGGAAGACATGTAGTTCCACTCAAGTGACCTCCAGCTTAAATCTTCTGAAGGGTTCTTAACATATAACAGACACTCATACCGCCCCCCACACTGAAAATCACAGCATGCTGAAGAGGACTCTTACTGCACGCAGCCTTGCAAAATAATTGCAGCGAAGATGAATGCAGTAAAACAGTGCTTGATATAGATGCCAGAACACAGACCTTAAGTGTCTAGTCAGAGAAAAGTGTAAAACGCAACGAGAAAATTAAATAACGACTTTGTTACTGTACTCATTTTTCTTTAGGAAAAAAATAACCAACCAGTTTGTCTCATGCCTTTGCAGCCAGTCAACAAAACAAACTACTTCACTTTATCCCAGGTTTTCACAATGGGATTTTAATGAGAACTTAGTTATATATGTAGTTTGGGGTTATATTAGAAATGATTAAGAACTTGGAGAAGTTGAGAGATGGTAAAATAGGCTAAGAGCTGTAAGGCAGACAGCAGTAGATTCTGCTGACAGCAAAGTTATCGGATTGAATGGTGACAACCAAAGGGCAGCCTTTTAGTTGAGATGCTTGGATGTTCTATGTGCTACAGTGATTTTAGCAAAAAATGTTTTTTACTGAAACAGCTGCTGATACAAACTGAGAAATTATCTACATAGAGGATGATCTGTCTGTTAGTCTAGCACTTGCACTGATCGGTTGCCCCACCTGGCAAATAGAGAAGATTGAAGAGTAATGGAGGAAGGATGAAATTCAAATGCTCGTAGGGCATGAAGGTCACCCTTATGTCCTAATAGAAATATATGCTCCAGACAAAGGACCTATCAAGTTCTAAGCAAGTGAAGAAGAAAAGGACCAGTGCTTGTTTATCCATCATGACATGACTCTAATCTATCAAAGTACTGAGAAAAAGGTAAAGACATAAAAACACCCCATCCAGCTCTAAGACCTGCAGAGTGTAACTACTTATACTACTGCTTTAACTGTGTTGGAAGAACACTTTCCCCTTCCTTCTATGACTTTGTAATTGAAAGGCAAAGTTTTCTGCCTCGAAGTTGTAACCTGCATGGCAAAAGCTATTAAAACTACTTATGAAGAATTAATGTCCTCCTTTTGCAAAACTGTGTCTAATAGAGACATTTCCCACAAAAAAAAAAGTCCAGCTCCATGTCTGTATCATGGCATGGGGAGCTTTTGGCCAGATTTACAGAACATGTCTTTTTTTTGTCTCATCTAACCCTTCTCTCAGAAGTTTTATCTACATTCAATACATAAGAAGGCTGAAAGTTTGATGACCCTGCTGAAATTCGAATGTGGAGGATTCAGGCATTCAAAGCACAGTTCTGTGGAAACGTGGAGTTTTATGAAGAGCAATATATTTTTCCATTGCCTTTAGCACACAAAATACAACAGCAACTCTTAAAAAAAAAAAAAAGTTAGTGAAATCCATTTAAAGGCTCAATGGTTTCATTACAATTTTAGACTATAGGATGTCAAAAATCAGACATATGTTGAGTCTAAAAAATTTTTCAGTCTCACAGGTAATCAGTGAGAGTTGAGAAGTCTTCATACTCCATTGAAGATGCATCTGACATTACTATGTTACCAGTGATGTCAAACATAGGCCCCTCTGATTTGTTTCTCCTGTCAGTTCATGCACAGGAGCCAGCAATTTAACCACTCAGGGGACAAGCTTGGCAGATGAAGAATCCAGATGCCAGTTTATAGATTTTACTTTTCCAGCAGTGGCATGGAAAATGGCCTTTGACCAATTTTTGTTGCAGACTTCGTCAAGCTGCTATGTAGCTAGTCTGTTACAGGAGTACTTTGTCATTCTGGAACAAGTTCATTCAAACCCATTTCTAATTATGAAGAGTTAATATACTTTTTAAATATGATATTATGCAACATGTATAGCTACTGTTTTGTTCATAAGTGAAAGATGGGAAATACTGCATTCAAACTAGATAACATAAAATACAGCCATTAAAGGAGTGGATGATTATTTTTCAGGTAGAAAAAAGACATGTTTGGTGCTTTGAATCATATAAACTTTTGCATATCCAACGTAGTCTATCTGTTTTGGTGTTTACTTAATAGATTTGAGGTTTGTCCTGGGTTCAGCAGTAGCAGTCATTTTTCTTCTTCTTAGTAGCTGGTGCAGTGCTGTTTTTTTGACTTTCTGCCTGGGAACAGCGCTGACAACACTGATGTTTTGAGTTTTTTCTCAGTAATGTTTAGTCTGACCAAGGACTTTCTGAGTCTCATGCTCTGTCAGGGAGGAGGGGAAGCTGGGAGGAAGCAGAGACAGGACACCTGACCCAAACTAGCCGAAGAGGTATTGCATACCACAGCACATCATGCCCAGTATATAAACTGAGGGCAGTTACCCGGAAGGGCAAGATCATTTCTCAGTCGGGCTGGGCACCGGCCAGCGGCTGGTGAGCGGCTATATTCTTTTCCCTTGTTATTTCCCTTATAATTATTATTATTGATGGTAGCAGCAGTGGTTTTGTGTTACACCTTAGTTACTGGACTGTTCTTATCTCGGCCTGTGGGAGTTACATTCTTTCAGTTCTCCTCCCCATCCCTCTGGGAGCTGGGGGGAGGAAGTTGGGGGAGAATGAGAGAGCAGCTGTGTGGTTCTGAGTTACCAGATGGGTTTAAACCATGACAGCTCCTTTTGGCACCCAACATGGGGTGATACAGTGGAAGAAGTCTTTGAGAAAAAGAGGAGAATAATCTAAATCCTGCTGAAAGCTGGTTTTGCCATAAAATGGAATAAGGTCAAGGGACCTACACAGGAGATTCAAATTTTTGGGAATAAAATGGCAAGATGGACGTAGACAGATCCCCACAGATGTGATCAACAAGATAAGAGCAATGTCTCCACCAACTAATAAGAAAGAAAAGCAAGCTTTCTTTGGTGCTGCGGAGTTCTGGAGAATGCACATCCCAAATTACAGTTCGATTGTAAGCCCTCTCTATCATGTGACCCAGAAGAAGAATGATTTTAAATGGGGCCCTGAGCAACAACAAGCCTTTGAGCAAATTAAACGCGAGATAGTTCATGCAGTAGCCCTTGGACCAGTCCGGACCAGGCCAGATGTAAAAAATGTACTGTACACTGCAGCTGGGGAGATCGGTCCTACCTGGAGCCTCTGGCAGAAAGCTCCAGGGGAGACTCGAATTCGACCCCTCGGCTTTCGGAGTCGGGGATACAAAGGATCTGAGGCCAGCTATACCCCAACTGAGAAAGAGATACTGGCAGCCTATGAAGGGGTTCGAGCTGCTTCGGAAGTGATTGGCACTGAAGCACAGCTCCTCCTGGCACCCCCGTTGCCCGTGCTGGGCTGGATGTTCAAAGGCAGGGTCTCCTCTACACATCATGCAACTGATGCTACATGGAGTAAATGGGCTGCACTAATTACACAACGAACTCGAATAGGAAATCTCAGTCGTCCAGGCATTCTAGAAGTCATCATGGACTGGCCAGAGGGCAAAGATTTCGGAATGTCACCAGAGGAGGAGGTGGTGCGTGCTGAAGAGGCCCCACCATATAATAAACTGTCAGAAAGTGAAAAGCAGTATGCCTTGTTTACTGATGGCTCTTGCCATATTGTGGGAAAGCATCGGAGATAGAAGGCAGCTGTATGGAGTCCTGGACGACACGAAACTGCTGAAGGAGAGGGTGAATCGAGTCAGTTTGCTGAGGTGAAAGCCATCCAGCTGGCCCTGGACATTGCTGAACGAGAAAAGTGGCCAGTACTTTATCTCTATACTGACTCATGGATGGTGGCAAATGCCCTGTGAGGGTGGTTGCAGCAATGGAAGCAGAGCAACTGGCAACACAGAGGCTTCTTCACCGTGTCAAGATATTGCTGCCTGGGTGCAGAACCTGGTGGTGAAGGTACACCACGTAGATGCTCATGTACCCAAGAGTTGGTCCACTGAGGAACACCAGAACAACCAACAAGTGGATAAAGCGGCTAAGATTGAAGTGGCTCAGATGGACTTAGATTGGCAACATAAGGGTGAATTATTTTTTGTCCTGTGGGCCCATGATACTTCAGGCCATCAGGGCAGAGATGCAACATATAGATGGGCCCGTGATTGAGGGATAGATTTAACAATGGACACTATTGCCCAGGTTATTCACAACTGTGAAACATGTGCTGCAATTAAGCAAGGGGGGGGGGGGGGGGGGAGGGGAGGGAGGTATAAAGCAGGGGGAGTGAGAGAGTGGCTATGTGGTCCTGAGTTACCAGCTGGGCTTAAACCACAACAAGGTTAAAAAAAGAAAAACGAATAAACCCAAATGCTTCCATGAATCAGTTTTATGCCTCCTTTTTGTCTCATGTAAGTCATTTTTGTGCATGTTGTTGTTCTACTCACACAGCCACCATCTTGGTATAATATATCTGCAAGCTGAAAACAAACTCCTTCAGCTCTCCAATTCATGAATAAAGCCTTTATTAATACTTGAACCAAAAAGAGAAACAAAGACATTTGAACGGAAGGCCTGAATATAGACTTTATAGTACTCCATTACATTCCAAAGTAAGCATAAGTATGGCTAGGTCTCAGCCTCCTGGAGAGACCCTTAGTCCCCCTGAGACTGAATGTTACTAGTGAGACCAAAGAGGATGTGGACTATTGCTGGCCCTGCCTGAGTGACAAAGGCTGATCAAAATAGGTAACTATATGCCTGGTACTACATGTATTAGGCTTCTTAACATGCTGGAAGAGGGGGTCACAAAATGTCTAGCCTTTAAGCAACAGTATGGTTAAATCTAACTACGCGTTATTAAAGAAAGTGTGGAATGCTTTCACCAGCTTGTAGTTACTGGTTTTGTGTCGGCTTGGGTTTTTTTCAACAAGGTAAATGCTCTATCTAAAGCCAGGGTGAATGTACAGACATTTGTCTGCATTAACAGGGTAAGGTATTATTCTAGAGCTCCTTTTCTTTTTCAACTGGAGTAGCATTCCTTTGAATGATTGCCTTAATATGTATTAGTAAATTCATTTATAGCTCTTATACTTTTACAAGTATAACAGTCAAACATCTTTTGTTCTTCCTACCTTAAGATAGTCTGAGGTATATGATTAATAAAAAAGAAAATCTCTACCTCTTCAGACACTAATGAAATAGATATTGGCATATGATTTCTATCAGTTACTGTACTAACACTGATATGAGCATGTCTTTTTCCATGTAGAAATTTCAATCATTTTATAAAGACTTTAAAATAAATTTACTTTAAAAAATGTTCTCCTACTTATTTGGATAAAAATATACATTAATAATCTTTTTTTCCCTTCTGAATCATAACTATCTTTAAAAATATTTGGGTTTATTAAAATTTAATCTTCTAAATCACATTCCTTTTGTCTGCTCTTATGATGTTTACTTAGGCTCATGCTTTCATCATAACCTAATCTGCCATATTTCAGCTGATTTTGCTTGTCATTCAGACTTCTCCGCTGTTTTGCCAGCATTTATAAAAACAGAAATAAAGCACCACTGATAATATTTTTCATGCTAAATTGTTAATTTTTAATATTTGTGGCAGCATCACACCTTGATTCTATGTATAATTGTCATACAGATTGTAAAATTGATTCAGTAAAACAAAGATTATATGGGCTATATTGGCTGTCCAAGTGCCTGAGAACTCAGCTGAACCATTCCTAGTTTTGAAGGTAAGGAGAATGCAATTGGGTTTTTATTCATTTTCTTGGTCTAAAACTTACCATTGTGTGTTTTTAAATATACAAAAAGGTAACAAGTTGAGCAGCTCTACCAGCCCAACAAGTCTAGGTCATGCTATCACTGTTGGGAATACTGTTTTAGCTCTCTTTAGCTTAAGTGTTTTGCAGGCATTAACAAATTAAACTTTGTAATGCATCATAGATATCATTATTTTACAAAAAGAGGAAAGTTAAATACAGTTAAGATAATTTATTAGGGTGTAAGCAACTTTCTATCAGGATCCAGAATATAGCTTCACAACAGTAATGCGCTTTGACTAGCATGCATTTTCCCTCACAGTGACAAATGAAAGTGGACAGTGAAAGAGATGAATGACATACACTTGCTTCATAGTTAAAAAACATGCAACTAGAAATTATCTGTTCTGAACAGAAATATTCTAAGAATGCACCGCCTCAAATATGAATCATTTGGTTACAAAATCTAAGACCTGGTGAGTTCTTTGGTATAATGCAGGTTTCCTCAGCTGTTTTGGACACCAGGCATCCTGCCTGCCCTACTTGGCATTTTACAGCACAATACAGAGCAACTCCAGATGCGGGGGACAATTTGATTTTTAATTCTTTTATCTACCCAAACTGCTATAGAAAGATCAACAGGTTATAAATAATCTTATAATAACCAATGAGACAAATACTCAAATGCAACAAATATATTTGTTAGTTATTTGCCATGGAAACAGGTACACATTCCTAATTCCCATTTCCTAATGGTATGTGATTGGTAGGAGGCAAAATGAAAAGTGATGGAAGATACTGGTTTCATCCACACTGGTGAGCTTCAGCCACTTTCAAGCTGAGTTCTGCTGGCTGGAAAGAGACTCAAGGTCACAGCATAGCATAGCTTCTGCACACTTAAGGCCATTGTGATAACTACAAAGGCAGGATTAGCTATCTGTGCAAAAGTGGTGCTTACACTATGTGTTCTTTATGTTTCCCTAAAATTTTGCTTTAATCATCAAGTGCAGCTCTTGGCTAGCTTGCTGAGACAATGCCACTTCACAATAACATGCAATATTCCACTGCCAACAGCTTCTCAAAGAAATACAAAACCGAGCTCTCTCTATTGCAAGTAGCTTGGTTTTGTTAGTGGTTTGGGGTTGGGTTTTTCCCAGTCTAAAACCCCATCTACTGCTTTGAAAATGTACATATAAAAAAAGAGCTTATTATGCTCAGCCTGATATGCTCCAGAAGCCTGTGGAGTGCTGTTATGCACAGAGTTGCACATTGCACAGAGTTGCAATGAAGCAGGTGCACGTGTGGCATGTTCACATAAGAAGTCTACCTGTGTGAGCAATTCCTTGACTGTCACTAGTGCTTTGCTCTTGCCATGACACAGAGAGGTTCCTTGACAGAAGCTTTTCCCACAGACATATTTCTCCTCTGTCTAGCTTTCTCTTTCCTTCTTTCTCCTTCCTCTATGTTTGGTTCTGATGGACAAAAGAAGAAACATATTTCCAGGCAACTTGCTATATTTACAATCAAGTGACATGGCAGCCAGACCATTACTTATCAACTCTCCATTAAACTTTAATAGATTAATCATCAATTATTGAGGAATTAATGTTCAGATCCAGCTGTGCTGCCCCAGTTCAGTTCACGAGTGCCAACAAAGATACTTTATGGCCTATGATGGTGAGCATTCAGTTCTCAATCACCTCTTACTCTCACATCTCAGCTTTCTGAAGCAGAAAAGAGATGTTTTTTTAAAGTGAATATGCAGACAGGAGAAGAGAGAAGCAGAAATCTGAGCTGAAAAATAATTTTCCAGTGCTTGAAGATATTCTGATACTTGAGTTTTGTGAATAAACATCTTCACTTAAAATCTGGAAAAAACCCACCCATCATTTGAAAAGCAGCTTTTCAAACTAGGTATCTAAGGCTAATCTGAAACGTTATTCACAGATCCCATAACATGAACAAATGCATATCTGCCACACAGTGGCAACAAAAAGTGACAGTGATTAAAACTACCATTCTCAACAAAGTTGAGCTTTGGATCTAAAACCAAATCAACTGTTCTAATAGTTGATACATATCTTTAAAAGCCCCTAAAACACAAGGAGGGGTGCTAATAAGAGTAACAGATTACTTGGAAGCAAACTGATACTTTCCGCATTAGGAATGAAAACTGAAATTCTGTATATATATTTTGTCAGCTATAAGTACTTAAGTACAGGTCAAGAGATTATGAGACTAAGGTGAAAGGAATTGGTACTTACACGTACCTTACTTTGGAGATCACTGCATGTGCCATAAAGACAGGCTCTGTCAAGCAATCTTTCCCTTCTCTTCCCCCTGTCAATATCAGTCTACCTGTCAATCCACCTACCTATTAGTATACGCATGGCAGGGGGGTTGGAACTAGATGATCTTTCCAACCCTAACTGTTCTATGATTCTATGATTTTATGCTGTTCAAGGTTGAAAAGAAATACCAAAGCAGTGTTTCCCAGTCAGTCTTCATTGCCACAAGGAATAAACAATGAATAGAGAAACTTCATCACTAGTTCATTATAGTCACTTGTAAACAATTTAGAAGCATAAGACTTTGGGAGTAGGCAGGTAATTACTGAGATAAAAATTATATAAATCAGGGTACTGAAACTGTCATCTGCAAATCCTAGAGGGGAAAGGGAAAATATATATAGATGCATAAGGAAGGGAGCCAGTGTGAAATGATAAGTGTATTACCAAGACATTTTGTTAGCTGATTGCTTCTTTGATGAAGACAGCTGGGGAGATATCAGATGGAAATAATTTTGACTTTGACTTTTACAAAAGATTCAAGTACATGGAAGAGGAGATTGGAAAATAAAAATTCAGTGCTGTAAAAATGGGCCCTACATGTGTTGACTGTGGCTGGGATATGTGGCTCTAAGCATTATTTGTATTAATTCCATTATCATTAGGAAAACAGTGGCCATGGAAATAAAATCTCTTTACTCACTGGTCCTCTAAAATTATCATTGTTGCTATATCCAGCAGTTTGCTTCAGTCTGTTGTGGTAGCCATCACAGCCACATGAGAGGTTATTTAGCAAAAATCTACTGCCCTCCTGAAATGACAGGTCACCATCATGTCCAGACTCCATGAGCTTCATGCATTGCTCTCACAGATCCACTTGCATAGAGTACATGCACCATTATAGTCTGGTTAGGAGAAGTGTTTGACATGATGAAGCTGCACACTGAAGGCCAAGGTCTATATCCCTAGGCACAGGGGAAAATTTTATCAAAGTGGGTTAATAATTGGTACACAATTACTTAATTATGAAGAGGATTGATAGTTCATTCTGTTTACTATTTGGACAGAAGATGGCTCCACCAAAGCCATTAGCAAAAACACTGGGATGGTGTTAGGGGGTGGTGAATAATTTGCTAGGTCTTCAAATAACATTCTAATAAATAATGGATCACTGTATTCCTTGGAGGCCAAGAAAGAATGTGGAGATAGGGGCTTAAATCTGAGAGGAGTCTGGTAACTATGCCTTTATAACTTGGACTTTATTAAATAAACTCTTCCTTTCCTCTTACCTCAAAGCTTGCCTTGTGATTTTAAGTACCCGACTGACATTAGGGCATACCTCTCCTTTATGTATGGTGGCATGTAAAATTTGGGTATTGAGCAACACTTGTTCTACTCCCAACTACAACTCCCAGAAGACAATAGATTTTGAGGTGCTCTTAAATGAGGCTTCAGTGGTGACTAATACAATGCACTAGTGTGAAGGATTGGTCAGTGTACCAGTGAGGCTTAGGCATGTTCACTGTCTTTGCATGCAGTAAATCGTGAGTACACTTTTTACAATGTCCTTAACCACACCAGTCCCTTTAAACTAAAACACCCTGGAAGAGCATGGGTGGAGAGCATGTGCTTACTGCACAACCCTCTGGTGTATATTATGAGGCAAAAGGAGTAATGTTTCTTTCTGTTTATTTGGCAGTGTATTAGAAGACTAATAAAATCTGTATCAATTCCAGAAGGAAACAAATATAAAAAAGGACACACATTAAAGCTGCCTAGATGGTTTATATTTCTGTCTGTCCTGATGCTTTGAACAATTATGTTGGAGTAGAAAAGCATACTGGACAAAAGAAATTTCTTACGTGTGTTAAAATTATTTTACCAATATTTAATAGAGATAGCCTCTCTTCCTATTTCCTCACTGCTGATGGAAAGAGATAATAGAGCTGAACAGCCTTTTAGGGTGAAGAAGACAAGGAGTTTTATGACCATTGCAAAGAATTTTTTTTTCGCTACTATTATTTTTACATTAAGGATAATTATTTTTTTTCTCTTTCTTTCATACAATCACACACACCACAATGCATCTGACTAGAAATCATTTGATACGTGCATTTGACATAAATTTGCTAGCAAGCCAAATACACAAGACAGTATAAGTCTGTATCTCTACCACCTTGGGCTTTGATCTTGTCAGATCTCATAAACTAAGCAAGATTGGGCCTGCTGTGTAATTGGGATGGAAGACCTCCAAGGAAAACCCAGCTGTTATAGGAAGTAGTGTTGGTCACTCGGTAGGTGGTATTCTTCATTCTGGCCCTGTACTGAACCAATGCTGTACTAAGATGCTGCTGGAGGTATTATCCGTGCACAATACATAAATCTAAGATGCTGACCAAGTGGCCTAATTAGATATCCCCTGGTACATTTCATAAGAGCTAAAATTGTTATCTGCAGCATCCTGGACAAAGTCCAAACTGAGCAAATACATTATGCCAACTTACATATCCTCTACATTTGCAACTGAATAAAGTATTTAAATACTTTTAATTCACTATATATTGCTTTGTATCATTTACATACATTGTTAAACAACTGCCACATTTCACTGTTCGTTGAACTAATTCCTTCATGGCCTATAAAACACAGTTGCAGTGAAAAACATCTTGTACAAACAAATATCTATTGCAGAGAAAAACATCTTGCACAAACAAATATCTATACGGAATATACCGTATACCTTAGTTAGGCCAAGATATTTTTGTGAACAAAAATTAAAACTAAAAGATTGTCTTACATTTTCATCTCCTTACTAGTATATCACTTAGGCAAAATTTATGATCACTGTTGAAATTTGGACAGATGGCGAATATTTTTCTTTCCACAAACTAAAATCAAAAACAAAACGAAATGAAGCTTCCTAGGTCCTTAGAGTTGCAAATATTTTAAGCTCAGGCAGAACTGTGTATATGTTTGTACTGGGTATTCTTCAGCATATACGACTCTATTTCACACTGTGATGGAATTCACTGAGCCATTAAATAAATTGCATTATTAAAATCTCAGTGTTATATGACATAATTATGATGAACCTTTGAGTACCACCCTGAATTTTTATTGCTCTAAGATCTGCAAAGTTAAAATTAAACCTCCATACACGGCTTTGGATTTTAGAACTCTGATAGGAGTGTACGTAAAACATCAGCAAGAAGCTGGATTAATGGCAATGTAATTTTCTCAGAAGAAAGAACCGCTGCTGTTAACATTCCAATTTAATTATTTAACTGTCATTTTAAAAAATTAACACATGATATAAAAAAGCTATACACTGGATTACATTTTTATAATTTTGCCAAGACTGAAACCATGCAATTCAACACAATTTTATTTGGCAGTACTCATGTGAAAGGAAGAGTGTATTTAAATGTTCATTTTAATGACATCTTGTTTGAACATGTCATAATAATTAAAGATATAATAACGTTATCAGCAAAATTAGCTGTCAGATCATTATTTTATTGTTGATCCTAGAACATGATGAAATAACACAATATTTTTTTGAGGGAGGTGAGAGTGCTTAAAAAACTTAATCATTTTGAGATAACAGATATTTTAGAGAAATGTAGGCCATCAAAAGGAAAATAGCAATTTCTGTGGTATTCTATAAGCTGATACATTCTGGAAGTTCTTGAAAGAAATATTGTTCACTTGTGTGGATAAGACTCACACACGAATGGGAGCGTTTTTCACAAGGTAAATTGGAGTTCTGAATACAAAGTAATTTGGCAACTGCAGATTCTTAAAGCAGGTTTTATTAACTAAAGTTCTGTGTGAAAAAATCTCTTACAGGCAATAAGAATATTTTCATGATAGATCTTCATCTTGCTCAAAGCTTCAGGGAGATGCCTTAACTCATTTGTGAGCCAAATCTTAGAACCTTTTCTCCCAGCTAAGCAGCCAAGCTCATCTTTTTCACTTTCAGCATGTACTTCAGTGTGTTCTGGCACATTTTATACTGAAAAGAGTACACAAAAAAGAGTATTAAAAAAAAATATACCAGGAACAATGACTGGAAGTGAAGTGTCCCAACCCACAGTGAATGCTGTAAACATTAAAATGCAGAGTCTAATGCTGCTGGAGTTATTATTTTCTTTCATGTTGCTTCAAGAAGGAAAAAAAAAAAAAAGCCATATATTTCTTTCTTTACTGTGGAAAGCCTTAAATAGGGTGGAAGTGTACTACAGCCCCTATATACACACACATACAAAAACTAACCCACACATTACCCACACTTTGGTCTTTCTTTCCACTCTCACCCCTCTCTGCTGCTGTCCAGAAAAGTGGAAATAAGTGTTTATTGCTATGTTAAATGATATTTATTGTTTAAGCGTCATTCCAAAATATGAAATTAAATTGAACCTGAAGACACTATCAACCAGGAGAAAGTTTTAATGCCAAATGTTGAACAAAAGATGAAGTGAACAGCTCTTTTCGTAATACTTCTTTTCATAATACTTCTTTTCATAATACTTCTTTTTCAATACTAAATAAAAAAAAAAAATAAGTCAGAAGAAACAATATTTAGTCCCAGAAACAGAATTCAGATAAAAGTGGATACTAACATTTATTTCCTTATTATTTGTTAATTCATGTACTACTTGAAAATGGGCTAAGATAAGTTGAAACATTAAACACAGTTGTGGGACATGGGGAAGAAAAGGGGAAAACCAATTGGGAAATTCAAATTAAGACCTCAAATAAGCATGAATTACTCCTCCTGATGTTAGCGGATGTTTTAGAATAGATGTGGCCAGAAATCTCAGATGCCCAAAGGTAGAGTTCTAAATCCATATTTAGGTATGTAAGTAATACTGGTTTGGTTTCAAAATATATGTAGAACTTTAGCTCCCACTGTTTTTGAAATAACATTTTTGTCAGATTATTTTTAAGTTATCATCTCATTGCAGAGTTGGAATCTTGGATATATGAACCTGAAAGCTATAGACTATTACTGTTTAATTTGGCTTTTGCCAGAAGCATGGTGATACATTTAAATGTGTGGTCAAAATTGTATTTAGCGTCTTTTCAAATTATTGTGCACACATGGAAGACAGACACAACAGAAAGATTTCTCTTGCCGGTGGTAAAAACCTAACAGAAGTCTCGGCAGAAACCAAATGTTGCTCAGGTCTCAGGGACACAGATGCCACATCCTATTGAAAGAGAAATAATTCAGGTGCTAAAATAGAGGTTCTAGTGGCCAGTTAAGATTTGTTGTTTCTTTGTTAGTCAGTAAGAGCAAGTTACCTTGTCAATAAAATTGACCTGAGTGGCACATTCATTGAGAAAGTGAAAGTGAAAGTAAAAAAAAGAAAAAAGCAATGCTTCTACTCATTACTCATTTCCACAAAACTATGAGTTTCTTCCATAAACTTTCAATGGGAAGAAACAAAAGCACTTACGGAAAGAGCATGTGAGGATGTGGTTATAAAATTATGTCCAGTAGATTAAAAAGAGGAATGGACTAAAATATAATTTTTTCTATATCTACGTACGTTATATTAAGCTGCCTAATATAAAACCTTGTCTTTCTCACATTTGACATCATTTTTCTTCATGTAGATATTTCAAATATTTAGGATTAAGCATGCAAATGAAAATTCTTTTATTGATTTGAATGAAGCAAAGAGATGGTCTTTATACCATTATTACAATAACTATTTCTCACTTTCATGAATTTCTTCTCTTCTAAGTAGGACTTTATACTACAGCTGCATAAACAGGTTCCGAAAACTGTGGGACATATATTTGCATTTTGATGAATCTCTAGTGAAAGAGAATAAAGTGATTTGCATCAGTTTAAAATCTGATATTTTACCTGATTTTACATTGTATATACACACAAACATACATCCGAGTAAGAACCTACATTTATCAACAAATTTACATTCAGTGATACAAAAAAAGGGGAAGGAGGAAAGAGATCATACACTACAGCAGACTTTAAAAACTATGCTGAATTTTCAGGGCTGTGAAAAAAAAGTCTGTAAATTAAAATCAACATCCCTTTTTAAGGCAATTCATCTGCTTTCAGGTCTGTTTAATCCTAAAGTGGATTAAAAGCATGAGCAGACTCATGTCCCATCATTTTAAATAAGTATGAAGTCAAGAGGCTACATGATACTGACAAGAGGAGGGGCAGGAAATTGGCAGCACAGAGAACAACAAAGCATTAAGTTCAACATTTTGTTTAGAAGACCAATAATAGCAGGACAAAACAGTAGCGGGAAAGGAGTGCTTTTACAATTTAAAACAAAGGTTTTAAAGAACTTGAAAGCTAGTTCAGCTGCAGGAAATTCTTATACATAACTTGCACAGGTTGGTTCCAAAATGATTTTGTTTTAAACATCGCTAAGATTCTCATATATGGCTAATGTAACAAATCCTTTGCAAATTTAGCAGTATTCAACTGTGTCTGTAAACAAAAAAGTCGTGCACGCCTCCTGTATCAAACTCTGAAGAGCAACCAAATATGTATTTTCCTAAGTTGAGATAAATTTTCTGTGCTTACTTTTGTAATTATTTGATTTTTAGCACTTTTTATCTCCCCCAACTAAGCTTAGGATCAAACTATTTTAATATAAACCAGAAATACTTACATAAAATGAAACTCACAAATAATGAATTCAACAGATACATATTTGTTTTAATTGACCACAGACTGAGGTCTCAGACTGCTTAAGATGAAAATGTACCTCTGCAGTCTTATTCTTGTTTCCTCATGCATGACACCCAAGATATAGCACACAGTCTAATGCTGGTATTTCCACAAGATACTACTGTTGAAGACTTAACCTCAAATCACTTGCAGTAAATTGTCAGTAAACAGAACAAAAATGTTTTGATGTTTATGAAAAGCTATCCTGAACTTTATGAAGTTATGTTTTTTCCAGATTGGTTTGGAAGTGCTTCAAATAGAGCCTTTCTTGTGGGATTTGACTCTTCAAATTCCATCTCCAGACACAAACCAGAAGTGGAGAAGATGTTTTAGAGCTTTAAAAATCATATAACTCAGAAGCAGTTCTAGAAATCATTGCAGAGAGAATGGAGTTATGTTTTCCAAACTGACTTTTTTCACTCTAGTTTCATTCTTTCATCCAGCCATAGTGCCAATACAGAGGCAGGAATTCTTTCCATTTCATACAAAGTTCTGAAAGAAACACGTCATTGGCTCAATTCTTTTCAGCTGGAGGATTGACAGTTAAACTCTGTCTTATTTCCTTATTTTGCTGGGTTTGTGTACTGCCTGTTTGTTGTGTATTGATTTTTTATTTGTTAAAGTGCTCAGGAGGCTGTGTGACTTCATTTCTACAGAGTAATTCCTCATGAAATCTTAATCTACATCAAAATATTTGCTACATGGTAAAAAAAAAGAAACAAAAAAACAAAAAACCCACATTTCAAGTCTCCCTATTCCAAATGAAATTATATTTTGGTTTATTTTTCCAATTTTTGATTTTTTTTTTTCTTTAGTTCTTATGTTTGCAAATTTATCAGTAAGATGAAGCTCACCAAGAAATCATTCAGCATTTTAACATAGAATACAAACTCCTTGAAAATGCTCTGCCATTGTAAGGGCTCCATTCTTGAACTGAACGAATTGTTTACAAAGACACTGCATTTCACTAAACTTGTTCGCTCATTCAACAAAGATTTCCACCCAACATGCAACAGAAAATGTCTATCTACTGGCAGCAATTAGTCTTCCCACTCACTCTTTTGACACTCACATTTCAACAATTATTCAGGCAGTGCTTAAAAGCCAGCTGTACAAAGCAGAATATAGTTCTTCCCTATAGTCTTCTAGAACGATGAGAATTATTCTCTATGCAAGTCACGAATGTAGACGGCAGTGGTGGATGTTGAAAAGTGTACAAAATGTACTTTTGTTTTCCTCTTCAAAGCTGTTGAAGAAAAACAACACAAAGGCCTCAATCAACATACAATGAGAGTGATGGGAGGGACTGGTAGCCTCTCTGTTCCCTTGTTATAATTTGTAGTGAAAGATAAACTTAGGATACTGCCCATGGGCGTTCAAGTCCATTAGAAAAATGGATTCTGAGTCTGGATCTCCTACAATTCCTTTTGCAAAAATATTGTACAATAGGAACTTCTTTTTCTTTCTGAGAAAGAGCTGGCTCAATACCTAACTGAAGATGATAGTTCCTCTTTTCATCACCCTAAAGGATGCATGAAGAGACCATGTGTGCTGGGGATAAGGAATGAGGAAGCAAAGAGGATGGCAGAATTAAGGAACAGCAGATGTGGTCTGAAAAGATATTCAAGTAGATAAAGGAATATGGCTGGTTTGGCGGTTGAACAAAGAATGTCCTACCAGTGATAGCAACAGCAGAGGACAGCACAATTGCCATAACATGATTTTTCTACCTCTGATTCCCAGCTCAACTCTCAGGTACATTTTGCAGAGGTGTCTCTAGCTGAGAGCTGACTTCCTCTAACACATCAGACCCTTTTTAACTCTGAATTTAAATGTGACTGAATTACTAGGACAGCCCTAACACCTTCAGTTTGTAAGAGTAACATTAAAAAATAAAAAAAAAGAAAATCCACCCGCAGAATTAAACCAGAGTTCCAGGTGTCAGGAATGCTGCAGAGAACAAAATCTTAATTTTCCATCCCAACTCTGTGAATTAATACATTCTTATATTCTGGCAAGTATATAAAAAATCTAAGCTCTTCACAAGTGTGGTGATGTTTATTTTTTCTTCACTAACAGTCTTAATCCTATCTTACATTCATGTTACTCTCCACCTAATAATTCAGAAATGCTCAAGCACTGTTACACACATTTCTAATATGAAGGAACAGACTTCTGCTCCAGACTTCTCTGGAACAGAACATGAAAAGTTCCTTTCTTTGGAACCACAGTTGATGTTTCTGTTTCCTTGATCTGCAATGTACTGAGGGATTCTGATTACCAAAATGTGATATATTTTTAAATATGTGCACTGACATTGGTCTCACTGTTCATTTTTTGAGATACTGATGGGTACATGGAACTAGAACTTGCTCTATGGAGTTATGCATAATAATGAAGCCAGAAAACAAAGACAAAACCAAAAACCAAACCCACCAACACCACCACCAAAAACCAACAACAACAATAAAACCCCAACCCACGACATTAGATTCAAGTTAAATAACCATTAAACAGTAACAAAGTCATCAAAAAAAGAAATAGAGGCATTTTAGAAGAATATTGTTCACCAATCTGTCAAGACATATTAGCAAAAAGGAAAACTGAAGCTGTGAGGGAATGAGAGGTTATGTTACTGGGAAGGAAAGGAGAGAGAAAAGAAAATATAATATTATCCAATCTAAATATATATAACAAAATATTAAACTGCTAGTAGCACTTTAAATAGAGGGTCTTAAATGCTAATTGATATATATAATTACTGAGATTCCATAGGATCTTTTTTATGTTAATTGAATTTCCTTTGATTGTTAAAAACCTGTTTATGTAAGGTAAGCAACTATAGAGATGTTCTATTTTTTATTACATAGCTGTTAAACCTCAGTAAATACCTTTTTAGGAATGATTTGGTGTTTAATTAGCATACAATAGTTCTCCTTTTAAAACTAAATTAAATCCCTATTTGAGGCACTTAATTTAAAGTGTTACCCAAACGTGCATACCTGTAAGGTGGTAATTTCAGATTTGTGGTAGCAGTCAAGGTCTGGTAATTCTGCAATGCAGAAGGTTAAAAAGTTTGAACTCAGTTCTCATCTAGGTGATTTTTAACTTAATTTGTCATATACCCACACACAACCACAAGACAAAAAAAGATGATGCTGCTGTTATCTTTCATTCTTTAACTATTTTTTAAATATAATCACTGAAGCAATCAGTAAAATAACACAAAATAGTGAGACATTATTGGTTTTGCTATAATTTTGTTATAATTTAAATGTGGTTATGAATATTTAGTCCAAACTAGTGTTAGCTGAGGTTTCATTTATTCTTTGGACAACTTCTCCATTTCAAGAAAACTTCTTCAGTATCCCCAATGGGATTTTCCTCATATATTAAGCTTCCTTCTTTACCTTACGATACACACAGAGAGTGCATCAGGTATGCTGCTGTTTTGCAGACTATCAACCGTTAGAAGTAAGAGCTAGAGAAGATCAGCACAATACATTATGTACATGAACTCAGAGCACATAAAGCTATTTCTAACTTCATCATTAAGCTTATTGTGTAAGCTTTGAACAAGCCAGGTATTCAGGTACAGATCCAAAGTCAAAAAAGAACATGCTGAAGCCTCAAGAAGCAAGATCTAAGAGAAACCAAAGATCACCCCACTGTGTTATTGCAGATTCTGTGTTTCTACACATGGCATCCTATGCAGTCATCAGACTGCCTGCCAAAAGGGACAAAATCTGCTAGAACAGCATGTCTAGCTCTAATCAGTAAGCAACCATGTCAGTGGAGACAAATCCCTACCCAGGCTTGCACAAGGTGACTCTGTAACCCCTAGATCCCTCTGCTGTGGGAAAGGCTCTGTCATATAGCCAAATGAGAAGGTGGCAGTGGCACTGTCACATACTACCGGCTCCTCCCAGGCCTTCACATGGAGTACAGCTGAATTATTTTCATAGAAAAATGTAGCTTTTTGGAATTTTAGGGTTGGAGGATCTTTGTGGGTGGGGTTTTTGTTTTTTTTTCTAATGCAGAAGAATGAGAAAACACTGAGATTTTTACAAAACAGAACTTTCATTTTCCAGTTAAGTGCCATTCATATGTGACAAAATATTCCCTATTTTGTTGAACAAACACATTAGATAGACAGTGAATCAACAAACAAACCCAAAACAAGGTTATCTAGAGCTTCCACATGACTTAAATTCAACCTGTTGTGCGTAATCATTCAGTCTTTTTAACTTGATCATTCTCCTAATTTGCCATTCCCAAACCCACAGCTGGCTCAAGAGAGCAGCCCTCAGGGAGGCAGGATGCCTGCTAGAAGCCCACCAGAAGCAGGTATTACTGGGTACCAAGCTCTCCTAGGACTCCAAAGCTCACTGGTAGCCTATACAGCAGATGCCTAAGGTGCTGGGGATTTCCCATCACCCGTTAAAGTCACATGACTTTTAGGGAGCTCCTTGGTCAGACTCCTAAATGTAGCTTTTCCCTTTTCTATTACGAAGCACAGCTATGGGCATTTTCATCTTGAGCTGCTTGACACATATCAGTGCTGTAGGCTAAATCCCAACTGAGACTTTCCCTCACCCTGGTAACCCACCTGCTTAACACTAAGGGCACAGCCCAAAAAACCTAAATGTTGATGGTCTTCTGAAGACTGAATTTACATGAGTAAAGCCTTCTGGCACCTTTAATTAAAAGGGAAAAACCTATTTTTGCTATTACTTTTAAAATTACATGGAAACAAGGTTGTGTCCTTGACTGATGGTATACTGATGAGCTGCATGTGGGCAAGGATATTTTAGAAGTGGAACTGAACTTGTTGTAAAGATAAGGTGAAGGCTGTGCCTGACTTGGTGTTACCTAGGGTGGGGAATTGCTCATAATATAGTAGGGAGAATCATAGAATCAGAGAATGGTTAGGGTGAAGCTTTGTCAGAGGTCAAAAAGGAGGGAATCCTGTATTTTGCAAGATCAAAATTGTTGTACACCTATTTCTTTTAAAATACTCTCAATAATTTTTTATGAATAATGCATCAGTTTTATTCTGATTTGAGACAGGGTACTAGCCAAGGTTGTGTTATTGGGGGAAAAAACAAAACAAAACAAACCAAAAAACCAGGTGAATTCAGCACCGTAAGAAATCAGATAAGGCAGCAGAAAGTATCATTCATTAATTTATGAATTTTATTTCATGTAGCGTAAGTAACACCATCTTCTCTAAAGCAGCAAAAGAAAAATATTTAATTATCCAACCTCAGCCTGTGATTATCATAATTTTTTAGTTGCTTGAAATCAAAAAAACATCACCTGATTAATTCTGAAGAGCACAATACGTGTCTTATGCACATAACAAATCTTCCTGGATGATGTCTTGCAGAGTAGGCAAATAGATCTAACCCACTATTTGTTTATAAAATAGTTCTGGGAGTTGTCTCCTCCAAACTAATTTGCTCATCTACTTGACCTGGTTAATAAATAAATAAATAAAAACTAACTACCCAAATAAATAAATAGATGAGTAAATAAAACTACCCAAGCATTTTACTACATATGGTTAACAAAAGGAGTTTAAATAGGTTTCAAACTGCTACATGCTTGGTATAAATACAGGTACTTTTTTATCACACTGCAGTTTGCTTTTTTGTTTGACATGGTCACATAAAAATATTAAGGATGCATGGGTTATTTCCTCATTATTTATGTGTATTTTTTAAATCAGTGGTAATTATCTGGATTGGAAAATAATTCCTATAACCATACAGATGAAGCAAAAGTTTTCTTTTAAATGGAGACTGTCATTGGCTCTTCAATCATCATATTTTCATAAAGATGGGCATAATACCTGCAGCACTGCTGAGACTGGTAGCTCTGGACTACCACCAGTACATACCTTCTCCTCCCCATCTAGGATACAAGGAGAACATAGTGAAAGAGAAGCTAAGATTATTGTAGGGATTAGAAGACAATGATAAAAATGTATCTAAAAGATGTGTCTATAGGCTTCATTACACCTTCCATGTATGTTGTCCTCTTTACATATGTCATTGCCTGAACATGGAAATGTTATTAGAAAAAGAAAGCTGTTTGTAATTTGCTTCTTTGCTTGTGTAGTATAGAACTGAAACAAAAACTTAAAAAAGTATTGTAAATTTTTATGTCCCACTTACAAATAAGAAAAAGGAGTTTCTGTAGTGACAAGCAATATTAGGGGTAAGATTAGAATTCTTTTTTCTTTTTTTTTTTTCCTTTTTAAATCTTGGACAGCATTACATCTGGTGGGAAATTTTTCTTTTATCCTGACAGATTACTTGGAACTAGATCCTGCAAAGACTGGAACAAATGAGCATTGTTAGTCCACAGGGGAAAAGAGATTTGTCCTGGCCAACAGTGCGAGGCTTATGAGTTGTGAAAACTTCCATTCCTTACTTCCATATGTGTTTCTGGTAATAATAAAAGCCCATATTTTTAATAAGATGCCATCGTAAAGTTTTCAAGGCATTGCATGCAGATCAGTTCTTACAGAAGTATTTGGGCTAGAAAGTTTAATTAGCTGCTTCAATGATACAAGTGTAGATGACCATGTTCAACATTGTGCTGCAGTGGAGTCAAAGCTGCATAGGCTAAGACAAAAGGGGAGATCTGGCAGTAGGGACCAGAGTTCTAGCCCACATGTGAGAAACACTTAGGTGGTCAAGCACTGCATCATGATGGTGGGGCTTACAGGAGCAAAAGACATAGCAGGGCATGGGAGACTGAGTGAGAGGACAGCCAGCAGAAGATGGTCCATACAGAAATCATTGTAGTATAGTGATGTGTCAATGAGTTCACTAGATTTTGGAGTGGCAGCTAAAATCCCATGCTCTTCCTTTCTCTGGTGAAAAATTAACAGAGCCAAAATTTAAAACCTTGTTATCATTTTCACTCACCTTTTGTGTGAATGTTCTTACTGTGTCTTAAAGGAAAAGGGAATAAGACCTAAGCCATCTCAGCTAATCTACCCTTCAAGCCTGCTCCTCTCCTCCAAAAGGTACCATTTTTAATATGCAGTCTTAAAAGCTATTAGGATTTTTAAAATGGCTCTATAAAGACTGCAATTTATAAGAATGGGAATAAAATTGATAAGAAAATGTAGGCTTCAGTAGTTTTATTTTGTTAGCATTTTAACTGATTTAGTTTTCTGTACATTTAGTGAAAGGCCAAAGAAACTTTAAATAGTCAGTATTTGCAATGAAAATGAGCTAGGTTAGTTCTAGAACCTTGAAGACCTCACAACTCATTTATCTCTTTATTATAATGCAACCATGTTAACACTTTTAACCTTCTGGGCCAATTTGTTCTACTAAAATTAGCAAACTCAACTATTAAACCTAAGAAGCAAATAACTGCATGTGAAAGGAACCAGGAAGGGAAGAGCACATGTTTCAGTGTTTCTGACTGTGGTTCACTGCTTGCCAAGAAGTTACTCTGTAAGAAGACCTGAATGAAGGTGTCACCAGCTTTTCACTGTAGAGACATTTTACAAAAGCCTTAAAGCAGAATGTATAAACAGATATACAATGACTGTTACATGTATTAATAAAGACATTGCTGAATAAGCAAACTAAAGCCACACAATTAGGTTTTAAAAACAGGGTCAACTCACATTATTTTTTTTTCTACTGAGTGAAATAGCTAGTATTCCACTTTGCAGGGTTTATTCTGAATGCTGGGAACCCTTACAAAACCATATGTTAATAACACCAGCATACTGATTACAAAATACTTCACCTGTTATCACCCTGGAACAGATAGAGAGCAAGAAGAGCCCTGATGAAGGCTACATTCTCTCATTTTACAATTAATTATAACTTTTAAAAAGAAAAATGTCTATTCTTGTTGTTATAAATAAATTTCATCTCAACTACAAGAAAAACATCATTAAGGCAAGATACTTGAGTTGATCTGCTTTTTCCACCATGGCTCATCTGACACTCTATATGTTTAATGCTATTTGCCAGTTTGTCTCTGAAATGTAGCTTAACATAATAACGGGCTTTCTTGACTAATAGAACAAAACAAACAGTTGAAATACTGTGCTGCTGAGCCAAACAGAGAAAAAAAAAATAATCTTATGGTATATTTTTGTTTGGTCTTAGTCAATCAAACTGAATCTTCAATGGCACAACTAAATGTATTTCTTTCCTTTGAAAATTGCCACTAATTTAAGATTTACTCAGAAACTTGAAAGCAAAGTTTATGCAACTTATTAGTAGAATTGTAAATATCATACTGCCTGTCCCAAGAAAAAATAAGAAGCCTTTTATATTAAAAGTTTTGTAAATTAATCAGGTCACTGCGGACCTAATTAAGCTATAATATTGCTAATAAGTATGACAGAGAAATCGGTCACTTGACTTCCATAACTCAAATTAAAAATAACTAGTAATAAAGTTTATAATAATAAAGCCAACTCCAAGTCATAAAATAAGCAAGTGACCCATTAGCTTATATAACTTCGTATCTAAGAAATGGTTTGGGGATAAAAATAAACATTTATAGAATTGACTCTGTATTTTCAAGCCAAGTATTCTCAGGCAAAAGAGGTTCAAGAAATCACCTTCATATTGTCAGATCCTTTTATAGTTTGGGTTTTTTTAATCTCCAGATAGCTATGGATTCACCACACAAAACTTTCCAGACAACTTTAACTGGGGAGATATGATTATGTTATTGTATTCTTAATCAGAGAACAAACCTTTGGTTTGCACTTTATTTTCTCACTTTTCTCTTAGTTTCCCTTAGCTTCCCTTTACTGGGCATAGAGACCTTGCAAATTTCTGAAATGCCATTATTTTACATTTACTCCATCACAGCAGTAATCAGATGAGGTAATCAGTCAACTCCACTGAAGTTTATTTTGCTTTCTCTCTCCTTATACTGTGAAACCTTCATGCACCCAAATGTTTGAACAAAATTTCTGCACGTACTTGTGAGAAAGTGTGAGCTTTGTGCACTCTTTTTGCAAGAGAATCCAAGGTTAGCTGACATATAATGTACTTCACATTGTATTTCTTCCTTGAAATACTTAGGAAAATCCTGCTTCTTTTCTGGCAGCTCTTTCTCTGGTAGTGAATCCAATGGTTTATTGCAGCCTAGAATTTTCAATTGTGATGTGCTCTTCTGTTGCCTTTAAGATGTCAGACTTTAGCAGTTTGTATTGCATTTTCTACAGTAGATATCTAACTTCAGATATTTTTTACAGAAATCCAACTTTTTCAACAAAATCTTAACAGCCCTATTCTGCTGATATAAGAAAAACGCTGACTCATTAAACTGAGAGACTTTCAGCACATTATAGCCTAATTTCAGACCAGCACCCATTAGGTAGAACATCACTTTCTGTGTCAAGGCTATCCTCATAAGTTCAGTTCAGCCAAATTAAAAGCCAATATGCATATATCTTCAAACTAGGGAAGACCCTTAGCATGCCCCATCGAAAGGGGTATCTCCAGGCTTTCCCCACATACTAAACTGGGTAGCTTGGTGAATGAAGCAACAAAACACATAGACTTTAGCAGAAAGGCAGAAATCAACTTGCCACTTTGAGTAACCAGGGCAAGATGAGTGATTGGTAGTCATTACAAAAGCAGTAGCTTTGAAGGAGTAATTTCAATGAGGAGAAAATTGTGGGTGTTAGCACATAGCACCAATGTGCTTGAAGGAAAAATGGATAAGAGGGTGATCAAGGTACTTGGTCCAAGGAAAATTACTGCTGATGAGACTACTTGAGTAAGTGCTCACGGTCATGAAGAAAGGATTGCAAAATTTAGCCTGAAGTTTGTAAACACACACCAAATAAAAATTATCAGCCTAATCACTTCCAAAAGAAACATGAAGATGATAAAAATATTAATTTAAATGTTGCATTAAAACAATTAATTATTCTGTTAAAATATAAGATAATATTTTGTTAATTACACACTAAGTGTAGTCATTATTCATTTTAAAAAGGACCATAATGTGCAATGCTGTATTACAATAGGACTATTTGTAAAGTTATTACTCAACTTCAGTAAGTGAGAAAGAATTAAGTCCTATATAAATCATGTATATTATGAAAGTATATGTAAGCCTAAAGATAACATTATCGGTAAGTAATTTATTTATTACAATTCCATGGAAAATTGTATATTAGGAAAAAAAATCTAAATAAAATTCTTGGAAGCACAATATTAAATCTGCCTTAATGAAATTTTTGACTGTGGCTTATCATATTCTTCAAAGTTCAATACAAATCCTTCAGTTAAGATGATTGTACCCTGCTGTAACACATGTGAGCACAAAGTCTGTTACAATTGTTTCTTCAGAGCCTGCAAAGTGTAAAAAAGTTGCTAGTGTTATTTGATTCAAGGACTGAAGTGGTTTTATCTAAACACTTCAGTTTATGTAGTTTAATGAGGTATTTTGGCATGTATAAATGTGATATGGGAGAATTTCTTTAGGATGAAGACTTGGGTTTCCTTCCATCAGGACACAGAAAGTAAGTCACCAGTGATACATAACTTAAGAAAAATTTTCAATGGGATGGGTGCACAGGTTCTGCATTGAGCCTACATTGTTGCCCAAATCCAAAATTCAAATCTTCAAAACTTTGTGGAGATGTCACCATCTCCAGAATATTTCCATCAATATCCTCATGTGCCTATTCCTATGAAGGTCCCAAAGTCATTACAAGACCTAAGTCTTGGCTTCGCTAACAAGAATTTATGGCTTGTAGTTTATCAGGTTGACATTCTGATTACATCTTCTTTGGCTGAAGCTTGCTATTTAAGAAACATGGATTAGGAGTTCTCTGCACTTCATACACAGCCTAATGAACTCATTGAAGAAGATCAAAATTCCAATTATCATCACCTTTCTGAGGTTATATAAACTTAAATTTGTTCCCTTTGTTCACTTCAAGGCATTATATTCCTGGAGTAAGCATTTAAATATGTGAATAGCAGAGGATGCTTAAACATTTGCCATGCCTCAGTACTCTTCAGACTTACTAGTAGACATGAATCTACAAGACCTAGTACGCTGGGAGTTGCAATGCCTAGAATCCCCTGTGTTAACAAATTCTTAACATCAAATACTGAACTGCTTACTTACATGAGGATGGAAACATAATACTGCAGGGCCTGAAACCAACAGCACCAGTTAACATGCAGAAGGGTACTGACAGCAATTAAGAATAGACAATAATTGTGTCAGTCACCTTACATTATAAATTTGAAGAAAACTGTACAATAGGTAACAGGCAAAATGTACAGCTGTAGTTAGATCCATTTTGTGTTTTCTCTATAATTTCAAACATGTTAGGAAATACAGCAAAGGATTTTATTAACTCTGAGGTCTTAAAAGACGTTATTACAAAGAGTTATTTTTGCAGTTTGACCAAGTGGAAAAAAACAGCACAGAATAGGTATGAGCTGTTACTAAACAATTCCTCCAGAAATATTGTAAATTAAAAAAAAAAAATTATTCATAACCCTAACCTCAAATAATTAAATAATTGGGAAAAAAAAAAAAAAAGAAAAAGTAGAATGAGAGTACTAGAATTTCTTCCAACTATTTCATAATTGAAATATTGAAATGGCCAGATAGTAATGAGTTTATGAGCAAAATACTTTGTGACTTCAGTGCAAGTCATCATTTATTCTCTGCACATGTGAAGCAAGTAATACTATGTCTCTTTGATCTAGAACTGGCTCTGTAGTAGCAGGGCTCATGCAGTCCTTATATAATGGCCTATAGAGCCATGATCATAACATAAAGCAGAGCACATGCCACAGTAGCCTTGGCTGCTGGAGAGATTAAAATCAAAGTTCGTGAAATTTATATGAAGTTTGAATATGGATTTTAGTTTCCAACTGATCTCTGGGAATCTTGAAATGAAGTATTTCCCTAGAATAGCTGTGAATAAAGAGATTGAGGGAAGAATGATCTCTAACTGGGTTTGCAGTTTAAAAGTCATGAGCCCCCATGTGGAAGGCTAAATTACAAATTACAAAAACTAAGCATCTCTTGAGAACTTCTGAGGAGACATTCATGTTTTGCAATGTCAGCTCAGAATGTTTTATGAAACATTTTAGCAGAAAATGTAACCCATATATTCAGTCATCCATCACTTACATACAGATGTATGACACCTCAGTTAACTGTTCAGCCAGTTCCCTACTTCCCTCTTAATGCAAAGATAAGGTATAATCTAGTCGTAAAGGAAGCTGAGTTACCCAATAAAAACAAAGTGAAAAATGAAAAATGAGGAATATTGAACTACTTTGGAGATTCCAGAGAGAAGCCAAAATGAGTCAACACAATCAGGGCAACAGTATGAAACTCTGCTGCAAAAATCTCCTGCCTGAAGGGTAAATAAATGGTCTTCTGAAAAATGTGATAACTCTTTAATTCTCAGACTCATTTGCAACGTATCAGTGATTCGAAGATATCTTGCCAAGGTCCATATATATTGGTATATATGTAAAGGTCCATCTATACTAAGTATGTATCTTGGTATATACCTTGTCGAGGTCCTCTATTTTGTGAGAATAAAAGCCTATTGAATAGTTGCATATTTCTCTAATAACTAATAACTTTATCCAAGAATTATCTCATATTTAAACCATAGCTCTTCAGATACAAGTCATCATGATCACAAAGGGAATTTTGATGTTGATGTGAGGTCTGTGAATGAACAGGTTTGATTTGCTCCAGACATCCAAAAAAAGTCTTTTAAGGAAACTTAAACTGATAATCACTGCCATTTGTTTCAAACAAAAATCAAAATTGCCATGTGATATTCTTCAAATCTGCAAAATATCAAATTCACAGAAGGAAAATGTCTCATCTGGGAGAAACACAAAATGTTAAAATGGCTGAATCTTAGATATATCCATTTTTACTAAGATTTATATTATTATTTTATTAATAAAAATTAGTACTTTATCAAAGAAAATTTCCAAAGAAACAACTTTATGCTGTTTTTATGATTTTCATTTTATTTGTTTTCATAATTTCTTTTTATTCATTCCAAAGATGCTAAAGAGTTGCTCACAGCAAGACTATTCCAATGATAATTCAACAGTTTTTGCTCTTTTTGTCTAACCTGTAAATTGTTTGGAATAATAACAAGCTCCATCCCTGGCAATGTTCAAGGCCAGGTTTGACAGAGCCTCAGGAGACATAGTCTAGTGTGAGATATCCCTGCCCATGGCAGGGGGTTTGGAGCTCAATGATCTTAAGGTCTTTTCCAGCCCTAGTCATTCTATGATTTTATGTTTGGAAGGAGCAGGACTTAATCATAACATACTTTCTTATATTTTAAAGCAGCAAAAATTACAGATTTTACAGAAGAAGCAACTACCCCATGATTTGATTTTCCAAGAACAAAGGCTTCAGTAAACAATTCCTTCTAATAAACATCCAGTCTCAATTTGAAAATGGGGTGGAGAATAGGTAGATATGTGATTGCCAAGAAAATATATGAGGTCATTTAGACATATTTTCAGGTTATAAGTCTTAGGTGTTGTGACTCTTAGAACATGCTGAATTCATTCTTAGTTAACAAGGGTTTAAAACCAAAAAATTGCATTTGATTCTCATATTGTTTCCTTCAAGTCTTGATTCTGGTCTAACATTGTTCTGTAGGCAGAATTCAGATTTTATACTGGTATCAAGTCATCCTTTTAACAAGTTAAAAACTTTAAATCTTTCTTTATAAAGTTTAACTTATGAGTAGGTTGGGTTTTGCTTGTTGGGGTTTTTTTATTATTATTTTCAAGGGTCTCTAATCCTTCAGCATCCTACAGAATGTGATTCCATCTGTATATTCTGGTGATTCACTATCAATATCATGAAAACCTTGCTCAGAGGAGTCATTAGTTCCTGCTACAACTAATTTGCCTGGGTATCTAAATAATAGTTTACCCTTTTTTGATGCAGCAACACACACTTATGGTGTTAATAATGGGCTGCTTTTCTGTTATGAACCCTGTTCTCTTGGATGAAATCCTGTGTTCTGGCAGCAAATTCTATTTTATAGCATCATAGATGTCTGACCCTATTTTTGGCTTTGTTAAACACATTTTTGTATAAATGAACCAGTCAGCTGAATATGTCAATTTATCATCCAGTAATCTAAATCTCATTGAATGACTGCCTATGATCCACAATCTACCAGTTCATGTCATATGTAAGGTTTAACTACCTTTTAAACTCATATTTAATTGTAGAAGCTAAAATAAAAAATTGGTGAGAATTAATCCCTGAAAAGCCCCAGCTGAAAAATCCCACTTCAATTTCCCTGCTGAATCCTTTGTTCCATCATGTTACACCATTTTATGTTTGCTTAATTGGAGTTATATCATGCTTTTTTTTGTTTGGTTGTTTTTTTTCCAAAATATCATGTGGCACTAATTCAAAAGCTGTTCCTAATTCCATATACAGTCCATCTAAGATGTCATCTTTTATCAACCAAAATTGTTAGTCCTGTTAACATTACAACAAACCTACCTGAAATTATGCATTCAGACCTGTTCATAAGCTATAGAAGGTCACTCAAGTTCTCACATGATCATACTTGTCCAATTCATTCCTAGTATGAAAAATCAATTTGTATTTTTACAGTAGAATTCTACTTTAACAGTATAAAGCATTTAGCAGTGCCCAATGAATGGTAGAAATACAGAGTAGAGGGAGGTAACATTAAGCACTCTGCAGCATTGGGTCAGAGCAAGGTAGTTCTTAAGCAGTCTATTACCCTGCATTTAAGCCGAGCAGTCATTTCCTCTTTGTTGATACCTTTTCTCTCCAGTTCTATTATTATGTGCTTTTGGTGCAATATAACAAATAATTAGTATGCTATGGTTTATTGATGAGTTTGATGTCTTAAAATAGTATTTATACGTGAGGGTTTTTTATATATCTGTTCTCAGTTATACTGTACAAAGTATTGTAGATATATATTCTATATGATATTAAACCAACTTGTTCTTATTACAAAGCCAGATTTTTCTTAAATTTATCAAAGTGCTAATGCTGCCAAGCCATAACACTAAATCCTTTGACAGTATAAATCAAAGTCCCTTTATCTTCCAATCCATCAGTACATTTCTTTGCTTAAAATTTATTGCCCTGGCAGTTGCAAATATGTGGGGAAAGCCAGCTGTTGTAAAGATTTACATCACTAACATTTTTTTTCAGTATAAAAAATACAGAAAGAAATAGTGTGTTTAGGAGAGAGAAATGCACAATATCAGGTACATTTAATTTTTTTCCTTTTCTTTCTGTTATTTCATTTTTATTTTTCATATTATTTTGACTTTTTTTTGCTCTAACATTACTGAATATTAACTGAATATCAATTTAAACCAACCTTATTTCATTTTTTTAAATTGATTATTCCAGCCACAACTACCCTTGTCAATTTCAGAAGAAACTCAGCAAGGTACTAGCCTGGAGATCTTATGAAGGATGGGAAAATAGGACTGGGGATTGAAGAAAGATGATTTGCATAGCCTATAGGTATAGTTTACGTCTTTTTTATAACACACAGAAATATATACAGAAGTTTTCTCTCAATACAGGGTAAACAACAAGGAAATTCTTGTATTCTAAACCTAATGGTCACCTCACTTTTCATAGCTTACTTAGGAAGTAAATTATTTCATGCTCTTGGTGGATGAGGTGTATTGTTAGATGCTTCCCATCAGCATGTATGAGAAAAAAGCAAAACCTCGGTCTCTATTCAATTAGTTGAGTCTGATTTATTTCTACTGAGAAGAAATTTCAAGCTTATGATTTTGCAAAGTATGATTAAGATCTATAGAAGTAGCATACGGGCACTAAATTGCATTATTGGAGACAGTCTTACTTTTAAGACTAATTAGGTGTTGCCACACCTATCATTTCGAGGCTAAGGTAATTTAGGACTTAAATTTAGGCAAGAAAGCTTCTATGCTCCACTGAAATTTTCAGGAGTGCAAAATAATTCAACAAATTGAGCCGACAACTTTTACATTTTTGCGGGAAAAAAACCCAGAAGAAAACCAAGGTCTTATCTCCCTCTCACCATACAGCCAACATCTCATCCATATCCAAAGTTTCAAGCATTGCTTACCTTGAATGAGTTTAAAGCTGTGAAATTCATCTTCCTTCATAGCAAGTACCCTAGACACTAGACAGTTCATCATTCTGGGATCAGGTTTACTCTGTACATGATAATTCATATTTGTTTTCAACAAATAAAACCTGCCTTTAGTAAGTGTAGTTCTCTCTTTCACCTACATATGAGGATGCCTGATGTTTCAGTTGACTGTCAGAACTGAAACACCCACCACACAAAGGGCCATGATCTCAGAGTGGCTTGGGCCAGTGACGGAGCTTATTCTCTGATTTTAACATGGAAACCCTCCCACCCCCAAAATTCACCTCAGCATGAAACCTTTTTTGACAGAATAAATTTGCTGCCACAGGGTTTCTCACTGTTTTGCAAGAGATTACCAAACAAGTCTCTTTGGTAGCTAGTGTCTAGATGAATTTGTCAGTGAGCAACAAGATTGGGATTGGTCCTTGAGGGAATGAGCCAGGAGCTGAGTGCAAGCAGGGCAGTGGTCTCACCCATGGGGCACAGTTCCCCAAGATCTAAGCACAGCAGACAGAGCAAAGTGCTGTTAAAAGGATCCATGAACTGACAGCACTGAGTTTATTTCAACAGAGAGGACATAGTGGTGATGTTCCTGTTTTCATTAAAAAGAAAAAAATAAAGTTATTATGGCTGCGAGCAGATAATGAGAAATATGTTTTCCATACATTTGCAATGACAGTAACTTTTCACGTTTTAACCATCTGCCCAAACTCAGTTCTTTTAGAGATTTGTCACACTGCTTAGACAAGTACGTACATGATCAGAGTTTGTAATATGTTTCTGCTTGACCTTCCATTTGTGTTCATCTTGCAGTTTAATTTAGACTACAGCCTGTAGTTTGCAACTATAATCTGCAAAAAGAACAAATCCACAAGCCCAGTAAGTCAGACAACTGTGCAAAACTGCTTACACAATTTTGTTTTGGCTATTGTTACCCTAGTGGTGAGCTATACCACACGTCTACCATAACAGAAGCATTCATTATTGAGTTTTACCACTGGGATGCTGTCTAGAGAGATATATTTCAAGAAACTGTAAAAGCACATCATAAAAGATGAATTCTACATCTTCTAGCATATAGCAGAAGAATAGTTAGGTCATGGATTAAGACATGTTCAAATGAAAACACTCTCTCTATATACCTAGAATCCAGCTCTAGATCAGAGGAATCTTAGTTTAACAGAGCAATCTTCCACTTAGCTTCTTGTCTTAAAAGTTCCTTTAATTTTATTCTCAGAAAATTTCTGTAATTAACAAGAATATTCCTATAATTATTCTATCTTGTGTATATTTTCTTTCTCTGGCTCTGATTTAAAGTGGCTTCATTACAGTGGAAAAATACTTATTGTCTTCAAGGGGCTAGATCTGGTCTACCATGGTAATTTAATTTTTATTTATTGTATTTTTCTTCTTCAGTATGTTAAAAATTCATTTTTCAAACCTCTTAGATGACCATTGCTTTGCCTAGAAAGTTTTGTTGCTCATTATAATTAAACTCTTATTTACATGTCTCTAAGTATTTACTCATGCAGCTTTTTGTTCTTTCTAAAGTAAAGTCTAGTGGCATTTCAAGTCCTTTTTTTTTTTTTTCAGTATCAAGAGAGCTTTTTGGAAACAAAACTGAGTGTATAAAAGTCTTTAATACTTTATCAGAGAATTTAGGATGCTTCTGAGTTAAAGCACTAGTTTTAACTACAACATGTTTTGCAGTTAAACAGAACCATCTTAAGACAGCTTTTTAATCCATTGCTTATAACATTTTATTAGAAAGAACTGCCATTAAACTAACTTCTGCTCATACCCATTTCACACTGCACAAACAACAGCATAACTTTCACATAAAACGGACTGAGAAATAAAATGAAATCTCTAAAACACAGAATTTCATAGATATGTTGAACTGTTTCACTGACATATCAGAAAATACATATTAACAATTAAACTACAGTCACTGGCAAACACTTTGTATAGGGTTCTTGTGATCTCTGGCACAGAAATGAAAGGAATAACATTAATCAAATGTCAGCCTTCATCCCAGCAATGTGTTTTGTATTATCTAGAGTATTCTCTCCATGACAATTATATCCAGGTTATCTTTTGCAATTTTGTACCTCAAGGTGGTGAATGTTTAAAAGGAATAATAATGTCTCCATATCTTTCTCCCCCACCCACAAGACATTGATTTATAAACAACACAAACTGCAATGCAAACACACACATCAAGGGTCTACCAAAATCATAGCACCTTTGTAGTGGTACCCCAAAATTGCCTAGATTGGTCTGAAGATAGTTCATCAGGGTCCTAATCAAATGTAAGGTATAACCTGCTAGAAAAAAATAGAGACAATGGATGCGTGTGTGAAACGATGGAATTTCAGAGGCCTGAAAGAGACAAGCTTATCAGAAAGTAGGTGTTCAAGACTTTCACAACTCAGCCACCTTACAGTCACACGCAGTTTCATGGGCAAAGGAAAAGGACAGTGACAAATGTGGTCAGGTGTTTGCTTTGTGGCACAGCTGTGTTTGAAGTTGTGCTGAACTGAGCACCCAATGCTCGAAGCCATGAAGAGCCATTAGTGAGTTTGGAAAAACTTACCAGCTGTGTGCTTCAGCTTATAGCCGTCTTGTACTAGAAGAGACAGAGGACTTACAAGAGCTGACTTGTCCTTAGCTATCCTTATAGTTATTCTACAGCTATATTAGCTATATTTTTAAATGTATTCACTTGAAAAATGTCAACCTCAATCTTTCTTGTTTAACTATATACTTCTGAAAACAACTGTCTTAGGAATATATCCCCAGTCTGGTACTTGATATCTTTATCCTGTGGGAAGCAAAAAGGCCTCCAAACTTGATGAGAAATACAGTCAATCACTCCTTTTGGGTCTCTGCAGTAGAGAAATGGCCTTTTGTCTTGTTTCCCTACATACTAACTTATGCAGTTTGTTGCAAACTGGTTTCACACATTTCTTGTACTTCAGTTTATGGGTGGTAGAACAGTTCTGAAACAATTGTGTCGCTGAAAATATCATTCAAGAACTAGGATATACTAGGTTGTTCTACTGCAGGTAACAAAATTTGAACACCCCCAAACTGTTTCTCAAAATGATCGACTATCATAATGACACATCAAAATATTATGTGGAATATACTCTTCCACTTTACACTATGAAATATTTACCTCAGATGAGGGGGCAAACTAGAAATGCCAAGGTGTTATTTACCAAGATCTTTGACTCCTTTTAATGTTGCCGTATTTCCCTTTTTGCACCTCTGCCATAGATCATATACAGGCAACACATTATAGCAAGATGGCAAATTGATTCTTCAAGTTTCTGAATGCTTTGTGGTTTTCTAGGAGAACATCATAGTCCCAAAGACATTTTGAGGATTCCCTGTGGCAGGTGCGTTCCTATGCAACATTGCACAAATGACAGACTTTTACCAGTTGTATGCAGGCTTTCAAAGCAGGAGGAAGAGTAAATGGCATAAGCATGATGATCTCTGGATGATAGAAAGCTCTGAATAGCAGATAGTTTAAAAAAGCATTACACTGATTAGAACAGTAATACAAATACAAACAATACAAACAATAATATACCATATGTCTCTGTATAAGACAGGTTCTTTTCACATTAAAAATATAATAGAATAGCATAAATTACTATCAGGTTGCTAATAAAAATGAAGATGACACTGCAGAGAATATTCGTCATTATAAGAGAGCCCCATACACTTCATACTTGGACAAATTCTGTGGTTGAGTTCTTTTCCAAAAAAAGGAATAAACCTGGCTTCAAATTGTTTAAGATATATCTGTTCTTACAGTAATATCCTGTTTCCCTGTTAAAAAACACCTCTTCAATATTGAGAAGTAAGCCTTCAATTTACAAGAAGTAGCCAACATCTTTTTCATCAGACTATTTGATTCAGTTTGTTCACACGGTCTTTGCAAAAGCTAAAGTGGGAGTTCTGACAACATACTGTTCAAACTACATTCATCAACCTGAGAAAAAGAGTGTAGTGCTCCTCCATTCAAAATATGGCATACAGCCTGTGGTGTAGGAGGCCATACCCTCCTATATAACAGGAAAATATTCCTATATAACAAACATTTCCTGCTGTCTGCTTTCCTGTCCTTGTGTACTTGACATAAAGCAATTGTTCTCTTAATTCTTACTAGGTCCCAGTGAAGGCTCAATTCATTGACTGCTGAACTGTAACAGTCCAGGAGAGACCTGCAGCTAGGTATGTTATAGCTGCTGATTACAGTACTCCTCTGGAATACCTTAGCCTCTGCCTCAAAGCAATAAGACAGCCCAAATGGTGTTCTCCATGTCAAAAGGCTTGCTGACTGGCTCTGCAACTGTGTTTACAGATAGCCATACAATCCTAACATTAAGCTGGTCATTCTGAAATTCATTGTATAAGTAATTTTGTTAGTTTAATTAGATAAATATTTATTCTGGGGAAAGATTAGTTTGGTGCTTGCATCAAAATTATGTATATTGTTTGATTCAGCTTTCTGATTTTACTGACAAAGTCTTATGAAGGAAAAATAAAAGGATTTCAGGAATTGGTGCTTGCTTACCGTTATCTGTCAGCTGAAAATTCAGACTTAAGTCCATGTGTTTTGTGTTGTTTGGGTTTGTTTTTTTTTAAATTCTGAGATGGTACAACTTAGCAGTACTCTCTTTAATTCTTAATCCTATAGAGTTCTAAACTGTTTTGAACAACAGTTGTATAAATGGAAATATTCTATAAAATGTTGAATTTTAGTGTCAGAGATGTTTGTTGCTTAGAAATTAGAAGACAGCGTATTATTTCATGTTTTCTGTAGTACAGTTTTCAGTATTGAAATTGATCAAGTTGCTAGCACTAGAGGTAATTCCAGGGGAAAGTTTTCTTGCTCTGTTACATTTCTTTTTCTTTCACATTAGCTTTGCAAAAGATGCAAAATATACTATAATGAGTTACCTATCAAAAAGTGAATGAAGGAAGACTGAAAACCAAAAATCAAACCCCAAAAATGTTCTGAGTAGGTTCCCTCACAGAATTCTAATTTCAAAGGTAATGATTAGTACCTTCTTCTTTAGATTTTCATTAAAAGAGAGAATTGAGTACTACATTGTTTCATTTTAGAGAGCAAGGAACAACAAACATTTTACCCTATTCTGTGCCTTCTCACTTTCCCAAGCTTTCTGATGTCTTTCCAGTTTGGAGCTCCTGCTTAGATAAAACAGATGATTTTCTGGGCCTGCTTCTGCTAACAGCAGGCAGGAGCAACGTTGACTGATTGGTTGAAACATGAGGATTAATGGGTATTTATATTTCATTAAATTTTATGCTCACTGGAGAATAATGTATCACTCGCAGATATTGAAACATATGTCAACCCTATCCACTTACATATAATTCAATTTGACTTAAATGCATTGATCAAATTTTATTAAAGTCCAATATATCTTCCAAAAAGGCCTGCTAACACAATATTGCTGCTTCACATTCATCAGATAAAAGGAGGCAATTGTGTTGTAATTCCATTTATACCATTTTTCGGGAAAAGGGAGATTATTGTGAAACGAATACTCATTACAAGGTGACTGGTGCTGGCTGAAGGACTTGAGTCTGAGATTATTAAGCGAATTCTCAAGTGGTGCCCTTTAGTTAAAATTACCCCAGGGTGGGTTATGCCTGTTTTCATCCCAGTGGAAAAGAGAGATCAACGTTGTTAACGATATTACCCAGGAAAGCTTGCCATGCAAGATTTTGGAGTATGTTAACAATTTATTCTGCTTTTTCTTTTTATTTACTTTTGTTAAAGTTCAGTTTATGAATTATGCATAACTGTCTTTCAAAAAAGGTAAATTGTTTATTTCTTCAATTCTGCTCAAAAAGGGAGGGTGTTTTATTTTGAATTCCCTCTCGTAACAACTACAGTAATAATGGGATGTTTCTCAACTGTTTGGCCTTAGACTTCTGCTTGCAGCTTATACTGCACAGAATAGAATTTAAAAGATAATGGTTTAACCCTCCTAATGAAAAGAAATAAAGATTGTTTAAAGCCATGATCCAGCAGGGTCATTTAGTCCTCAATGTCAAACTATAATTGTTTGGGGTGGTAGTGTTGGTGTAATATGTCTTAGCAAGCTCTTTGTTTCTGGCTCATGTGTTATTAGGGGTTAAACTGCCTGCATTCCAATATATAGGTGAGTGTCTCAACACAGGCCTTTCAAATAAAAGGGCCACTTCTAACTGCAAAAGAAAAGGTACCGGACAGGAAGGATGTTCAAGAGTCAAATTAAGGGAGAGTGAAAGTCTAACTACTCTCAGAAAACAAAACATCATGGTTACCTCACGTGTAATCTAAGAACATCACCAGGACTACTGCCCTATCTCACAAGGATTAAAATCACTTTAAGGTAACTGGGAACCCAAATATGAATCCAAATAAGCAAGTCTTATCCACAGCTGAAGTTTCTTCCTTTTTGCCATACTTTTTATTTTCCATAGGTGCTATTTTACTCTGCACTATCAACCTTCTTTTGTGAACATTGTAAAGATTGCTGTATAGGCTGATTACAGTTTTTGTCCAAAATAATAAATGATTTCAAAATAAGTAATTTCATTCAACTTATTTTAGGAGATCTGAACATTTCTATAAATAAAGTAGTACACTATTATATGAAGTAAGACTTTCATGAATACTTCCCCAATAGATTAGTTTTCTGATCAGCTCTAATAGAGGTACTGTCCTGGTTTCTACACATCAAACAGAACTTGAAGATAAAATTTTTTTCATTCTTGGGAAAGAAAGTGTTTGTACAAACATAGGGTTTCATGTTAATATACTGATATGCATTAAATACATTTTTCAACAGAAATTTTAGATGACATCAAAATACTAATATCTTTCTGTTATCAAAACCCTTGCAAACCTAATTAAATATACTGTATGCAAATCACCAGACAGTCATCTTCTGATGCTGAGGCTTCTATCGAGGCACTTGGTTCTACTTTCTGGAAATGTGTATTCAGCTTCTCCCCAGAAAAACCCTGAAGGTCTTGTTCACCTGGGAAGGAAAGTGATTGTTCCTTTTTTCACTCTATAGGATGTGCTAGTCAGACTTACTCAAGACTTGAAATCTTATGGTAATTTGTACACCTGGAAATAATTTTCTTTCTTTTAGATAGTGAATGACACAATTTCTGTTTGCCTTTAGGCTCTTTATCACTCACCCCAAGCATTAGGACTTTCACAGGCACACTGGAAACATGTCCAAAATTAGCTCTTTTTACCCAGATTAAATTAGCTGAACTCTTTTCTGGGAAGAATCATGGAACAGCTGAGGTGGGAGGGGTGTGTGGGAGTTTATACTGTCAACCTCCTTCTCCAAGCAGAGTCAGCTGTGAGGATAGAACCAGCTTATCAGGCCTTTATCTAGTCTGATCTTGATAATCTCAAGAATGGAGATTCTGCAGCCTCCTTGTGCAACCTGCTTCTCACAGGCTGCTGGGAACAAGGAAGCATACAGGTGTGTATTGGTAATGACATACTCCATCGCAATCCGATGTTGAAATGGAGACTTAAGTGGAACATCCAAGGCATATTACTGCTACTTAGTCTTCTGTGCCTAGAAGGAAAACCTGTTCTTATGAAAGTGTCAACATCATATATATTGTGATTTAGCTAAAAGATGTGTTAGAAATACACACGAATGAGAGCTGCCTCTTTTCCTATTGCCTATAACTTATTGCAAAAATATTTAAGTGAAGAGCAGCCCCAGACACCTATTATATAGACATCCCTTTAAACAAGGATGGTCATCACTTCTGAGATTCCTTTGTACCATGTAGTCTGTGCTGTCACTGCATCCAAGATGAGGTGCCCTTTTGGCAGAATAAATTACATTTGCCTGTATTTACTTTCACTCTCCTTTCTGCACCTCTACAACTTTGTTTCCTCTTCTAGTCTCCCCATCCCAGTGAAAACTGAGCAAAGCAGAAGTATAACACAACTTCTGAAGAATGGAATTTGGTCTTCCATTTCCTGTATTTCTTTCTGATTGATTTCTGGTCAACACATATACACATAAGTGTGCAAGAAGTGAAGGTCACAGTTATGTGCTCCTATAACCACAGTATATAAGGTTCAAACTCATTTGTACTAGCATTTCTGATAGATGTGCTTTTCACCCAGTAAATCAGGAAGCAGAAACAATAACATGTGGCTCATCTATGAGACTACTGTACAAAAATATCATTTGACCAATCACAGCCCCTCATGTCTTCCAGAAAATGAGTATGGAATGTTACACAGGCATATAGAATTACCTGCATTCATCCTATAAGGTTTCATTACTATCTTTAAACAGCATATAAACATCCAAGGAAGCTGATTTTCTCATAAATACTCCACAAAGAAAAGGGGGAAGGGTAAAAATAAAGACTTATTTATTAAATATATATATATATATTTCTTGTAAATTATTCACTCAAGCCTAATAATATCACAATATTAAGATATTAATTGAGCTTTATTTGGCTATTCATTTTGGAAAGATATTACTAGTACATTTACCTATTGTCAACTTTTTGTTCTTTATTCATTTACTATCATAAGACCCTTGAAAAAAACCTTTCCACTGTCTCACCAAAATGACTATAAGCTTCTGCTTGACTGTAGTGTCTTCTTTGGCGACTAGCACAATGTAAACAACTGCTTTCATGGTTTAGGGCATCTTTTCCTACATTTTGGGGAAACTGAATAGATACCTGAAGTATATCGCAGACTGAGTAAAGGGTGAAAATGGCCATCATCATGTAAAACAGAGAGGAAACCAATGAGAGGCAAGAGGCCAGGTGGTATTCTTTGACACTACAGGCTGGTGGGCAGACTATCAGCCAAGAGAGGAGAGGCAGAAGGAATTTCACACAGCTCCAGGTAATCAATATTTATCTGAAATAATTATAAATCATTAGTTTATTAGTAAATATTAGTAGATAATCTTGGATTATCGTTCCATTTTGTTTGCTCTCAGTTTTCCTATGGGTCAAAAAAACCAAGAAAAATAAAACAAACCCCAAAACCGCAACATAACCATGAAAACTCATTCACTCTAAAAAAAATAAGTATTTTGCATCAACTGTCAAACTCATCCAGTGCATTTTACAAGGAAGTTAATTATCTGTGTAAAAGTATAGAAATCCTGGTGGAGTATCACTGTTATCACTACTATACACAGAACAAAAAAAAAAAGGCACAATGTATGATGTTGTGTTGCTTTATAAGATTTAAATAACATAACTTTGGGATGAATGCACCACTCATCAAACAAGGAGTAATGAAGGTGTTAAGCAGATCATGTCATGACTTATGAAGGACAAACTTTTCTGTTTGCTTTCTTTTATAAATAAAGAAAACACCACATTTCATGCATCTTTAACTCATATGCAGTCGTTTTATCCAATAAAAACAAGGCCATCCTATGCAAAATATAGCTTTACAATTAAAGGAGGACTATTTAAATGTGAAATTGTCATTTCTAGTAGAAACTTCTTATACTGATTCATGCCCACTTTAACAGATTTTCAGATATATTCTTTTTAATATTATCTTCGAATTTTCTTGTTCACTTGCACACCTGTATCATGTGCTATCAGACTAATATAACATGGAATTTAAGCAGGAAATCACAGTTATCTTAAAAATGTATGGGTTTTTTAATAAAATTTATTGTTATTAAAAAATTATTTTTTTCTTTAAAATTTATTCCAGCATCTAAATCTGCAGTCCCAGACTCATTTAATTGTGCTAGCTTTTCCTTGGAAGATATGTGATGAAAACTGACAAAACCAGTGAAAGCTCTCTCTTCCAAAAGGCATTAGCAGTGCCACCAGCTGTGCATAGTCAAAGTAAAGAGGAACTTCCAAAGATGTACTAGATGCAGCGAAGCAGGGGGATACTCTTCTGCTAACTGCTGCAAAAAATACAGATTTTAGGTTCAGGGAATATATCTTTCCTGTTAGCACTTTCCTCTATGAGCATGCAAAGAAAGATACACCTTTTCTCACTGAAGCCTTGTAAGAAACACTTCTGTTGCTTGAGTAACCTACTCATTCTTTCCATCCTGTCTAGCCCCTCCTACAGCTGAAAACATTGCTGCCACTAAAGGCAATAATATTTATCAACAGAACTAGGTGGTTCCTCTTTCATAGTGCCCTTTTTTTATGGTCTTTACCCCAACAATAACTTCAGTTAAGAGGTTACACTATGTGGTTCTGTTTACATTAAAATAATCAGACTTTCATCATATTTGAAGGTAATTTCATCAGGCAAATTATCGATTTACATGAAACCTTGTGCTCTGTCTAAATTTGCATCAGCTGAGAAATAAGGCTCATTTTTCTCAAAATATTTTTACAGAGCACATTTAACAAAATAAATTTTAAATGTAACCAGTTTACTACAAATCTTAAGATCAACTGTTCATAAATGTTTTCTTCAGATACAGATCCCAGGAAACAGTCATCACTCAATCTTCCTTAAGTTATCCTCCATTTTTATGTGACTTGACTAATCCACTCACGACATCCTGCTTCCTACATATGCTTCTGTAGGTGGGCAGTCATCTTTGTCTTGTGTCCACATCCCTGCTCTTCACAGACAACTTTCTTCTTTGTCTTAATGCTGGCAACTTCTGCTGTTCTATTGCTTGCCTTCTTGTTGTTCAAGTAACTTTTCTGTTGCAAAGAAGGACACTTACAGCGTTGCATGCTCCAAATTTTGCTCAGAATATAGTTAGGTTCAAAATTACAAAGCCATATTTTTGCGACAGTCCTTAGTTTTACTCTGCTTTTTTTTCTTTTTTTTTAATATGATTTTTATTAAATAAGCCTGTTGCGCAATATTGAAGGTCCTGTTGACTTACAGTGAAGATGGAAAAGAGAAAATACTTGTTCAGACACACACGTGAATTCAAACCTCCCTGTGATGCAACAGAGGACCACCAGCAGGCCAAGTGCCTTTGTATTGGCTCTGTAGCAGCAGAATTTCAACCAAATAGGCTATCATCAGTTGACAGCAAAATGTCCCAGAACCCCCTCCAGTGTCACTGAAGTTACCAAATCGGTTAGAGCAGTCCAGACTGCTTTCATGGCTTCAAGGATGATAAAGTCTACCTTTTTTGATACACACAGATTGTTTAGTCAGAAACAGAAATCATAGTCCAGTTGTGACCTGGAGACTGGATGTCTACCCAATCCGGCTCTCTCCTCTTTTTGCCATAAAATTACAGGTGGAAGCTACTTTTTTGTTGACAGAAGGGGTCAGTTTCTGAGTTTGTGCTCTCAAGAGCTGATCTGTAAGGAAGAATTCCAGTAGCACAAGAGCTAGCAGATGGCAACAAAAGACGGAAAACAGAGCTGACTTTTTTGGCTAGTGCTAGACACATCTTGTTTCCTTTCCATTCCCAGGTTTTTACCTTTGCTGATAGACTATCTAAATGTTTCACAATATTGCTTCTCAAGCTGTTACAGGTACAAACTATCTGGTTATTTAGATACTATGGTATCTAATAGGATGCTATCAATCTTTTATAGTAAGAGAACACATAAATTATAAACAAATATGTCCTTTGGTCTAGTGAAACAGCGTAATGATCAAAGACACACAATAGAAAAGTATTTGCTTCTACAGTAAGCTTTATTCTCCCAGTGCTCAGTCTGTAGTGATGGACAGGCAGTGAGCTGTCAGTTTTTGTTCTGTCTGTCACACTACACTTACCTCCTGTTGTTTTAAGTAATCAATATGGGGGCTGAAATCACCTACCACTACCTCTGCTACCTACTATTTTGTCCACTCATAAATTATGAATCCATGCACAACATCAAGTCTACAATTTCGATTGCATTTGCTAATCATTGATCAATAATTCAAAAGCCTCTTCTTCAAGGGTCCCTAGTTTCCTGGAGCATATGGCATAAGGCTGACAGTATTCATAAAACTATTCCGTTATCACAAAAAGGAGCAAGACAAAACAAGTTGTTTAAAGTTGCTTTTTTTTTTTTTTTACAAGGGACTGACTTTGTACTTTTATTATTATTATTTCCTCCGCTTGCTACACTTAATGACTGCACAAACACTTGTATGCTGTAGCTTCCAGGATTATTTTCAGCTTCATAACTTGAGAAGACATGCCACTTATAAGCCAATCTGGGTAGTTTGAGTTTACAATGATAATGATTGCTATGTTTATTTTTACTAAGGTCGGACTATATTTCCCTTTTTCAGAAGTCTTATTTTTCATATTTATGTTATGCTGTTTATTCTCTATAAAAGATCGTGAAAATGAGATAAAAAAATCTTTATTATGTTCCCGTAAATACATAACATGAACACAAAGAGCAATAGAGTTTTCAGAAGTGACTCTAAAGTCCTTAGCCATTACAAGACAGCCACAGAATGTTTGCTGCAGTGTTTCTTTCTCTAAGATTTTATTATTAGCTATTTTACTGCAAGAGCAGGACCATGAATAATAAATATCGTCATACAGAACAGTTCTGATTACTTCTCCATGGAAACCTTTTAAATGGCCATGTCCTGAAAATACCTATGAAAATTCACTTTGTGAATAATCTCTGTGGCTTAAAGAAGAGACAGGTTCAGACGTGCTTGTATATTTCGACTATTTTCATAGCTAGCCTACAAAACCCCTTATAATTCTCTAACATTTTTTGGTTCTTTGTTCTATGAGTTTAATTTCAGAAAAGACACAAAAAGGCTTATTAAGACTGTGTTGTATAAAACCGTCCTTTAATAAGATAAAATTTCTTATTTTATTATATCTCATTGGTCAAGAAGTTAAATACAAATATGCAAATGAAACCAGTCTGATAATGTCATCTGATATTTTTTAGAAAAGTTGTATTGCATTATCTATGATAATGTGCTTATCTCTACCTATATTTATTTCCAATACCTGCATGGAACAATTAAGTAACAGAAAAACAAAAGCATCCTAGCACTGAGGTTTTAAAAACTTGCTTAAAATGGTATAACTCATAATAAAGCTGCTATCAATATAATCATGTTTTTCTAGGAGACAAGACAGTGTGTGTTTAACTTGAAATTAACTAACGTACTTCTATGGTTTGTACTTCCTTAAATTAGTTCTTTCAGGTAGCATATAAGTGTGAACAGCAGCCACAGATACAGTTATTATCATACTATCTACCAATTTTATTCTGGTTGTGTTAGATGCTTACTGGACATTTGAAGGCAATACCTTGCAAGGAGGTTTACAAGAAGCATCAATCATCAAAAATTTGCACCTTTACTGCCTAGTAAAACTTGTATTAAAATAATATTAGCAATAGCTGCTTCTGTTAAAAGAAAATAATAATCCTACTTCCTTCAATATTTAATCCTAATTTCAAAAACTGTAACCAGCTTTTGAAACCAATATCCCTGATACCCTGATTTGGGAATTTTTTTTTTCTTCTTTTCAAGCTTTATTTAAAGGTCCAAATTAGAGTTCTCCATTGATTTTTGATACAGACACAGGATTAGAATAAGGATCAGTTTTATCTATAACTATTATAGGTCATAATTAGGATGCACAGAATTCATGTTGCAACATCCTACTTGATGCATCTCACTGAGTTAAAAAGTGAAAATCGAAGCAGCTTCTAGGTGGCGTGTGTTTTTATTTTTCACTTTGGTATCTTTTGGCCTGTCTGAAAAATAGTAAGAAAGTATTTCTTCCATACGTAGTATAACACGCAATTTTATCATGAACGAGAGCATGACCTTAGCAGTCAGAAGAACAGAAGTGAAAAGAACATGATAATGAGGTGGTGCAGGTGCATAGAATAAGAATTTTCCTTATCCAGTAATAGAATCATAGAATCAAGTGAACATGTGTCTTGACCAGACCAAGTTATTGGAGGGGGGAAAAGGTTTTAACAGACATCCTGTTATAATCACTCCAGATCTTTCTGTATTTTTCCTATCCTTTTCTTCATAAGAAATATATAGTTCCTAATTAATTTTTTTTTGATTGCTTCATAGAATTTTGGCCCCCCAAAGTACTTTCTAAGGTCAGAGCATATTATGATATATGTTGTGGTGAGCCCATTGATGGGAACTGCATTGGTATATATTATGAGATTCTATGCCATCTCATTTAGAAGCAACATTAAAATTTTCTAAAGTACATATAATTATTTTTTGATAATTGATATTTGGAAATAATGCAGGTTTTGAGAATAAATTTCAAAATGACTAGATGTCTAGTGACATAAGGAGTATACTTTTTATCCTTGACAGTTTGGATTTTGACATCGTAGAAGAAACAAAATGTTGTTTGGTGTTTTTTTTAAGTGAAACTAAATTATGTTGAAATTAAAATATTCAACAAAAAACTAAATTAAAAGACGTCAACAATATTTTGACAAAGATGTTCAGAGCAGTCTAAAATTATTTTCTGAAAATTATTTTCTGAAAATTAATAACGCTCAAGTTATGAATCAAGACCTTATATACATGAAGTTTGAAATCCATTAGGAATAGCACTAATTTCAAATGCAAACTTTAAACTTTGACATATTTCATCTCCTACAGACCCTTTTCTTAGGAACTCTTTTATTTGAATCATGCCAAAAGGTGTTTTCTGCAATGCCCATTTTGTATTTCTGGTGATTGATAGCCTCTATCCTTTTTTAATGTATTTTAGAGTCTTTGGTATTGTTAGTAGAATGGGCCTTCCACAGAGCAAAGCTGGAAGATTGGCCAACATGTAGCAAAGATACTCTTGCTTGACAGAATTAGGTATAAATATGTGGGTTTGTTCTGCCCTGTTTGTTCCTTAATGAATGCAAAAAGTTTTTTACAGTGATGATGATTGAGCACTGTGACAGGTTGCCCAGGGTGGTTGTGAAGTCTCCATCCTCAGAGATATTCAAAAGATTCTTGGACATGGTCCTAGGCAATTGGCTTTATGTGGCCCTGATTAAGCAAGGAAGTTGGATCAAATGATCTCTAGAGGTCCCTTCCCACACCAGCCATTCCGTGATTCTAGATTTGAGCTCTTTTTCTCTCCTCAAAGACATTAAAGTTACAATATCTGAGCTATCAGAGCTGTTTCAGAATTAAGTTTCAAAAATATTTTTGATAACAGCAAATATTTTTAGGAAATCCTGATTTGTTTAGGTTTGCAATTATAAATTCCAAAAGCCACAACTGTTTTTTTGACAGTAAGTGCATCATCTAGTGAAGTCATACTTTTTTTTTTTATTATAAGCTGTCATTTCCTGGGGTGATAACAGGACATGTTGCAGTTGAATGACTATTCCGGTATAACTGGTATCAAAGATCATACTGATCATAACGAGTTGGATAACTTCCTTAGGTGAAATGAGCAGGAACTTGCCTAACAAGAATTCTGATTTTTTTAGGCTGGTTGTTTTTCTTTTCTCTCATGGAGAAAAATAGCTCAACAAATATCATGTGGAAGTATGGATAGAAAAGCTAAGCATGAAATGCAAGTTGAAATTATATTACAGAAAGGAAGAGTCTTATGTACTAATTTAAGCCAGTGTTCAATTGATGGTAGCTAATGAACTACAAAACTTTGACATCTTTTGCAGCAGACAACCCAGTGTAAACTAATCAACATTAAGTCAGTATAATCTAACCCTTTGCTGTTCATTGATCTTTTCTACAGGCTACACACCGCCTGGCCACATGAATGGGTGAGAAATATATATATCAGGAGGAGGATAAATCTGTTACTGGAAATTAAGACTAAATTAAAATTGGCCATCGTGAAAGGAAATTGAAAACTGCCTACTGAATATCTTCGTTCTGCTTTTATAAAATGCTTATATTTTTCATCAATGCCTCATAACAAAAGCCTGACCAGTTCATCCATGACTGTCTAACTTATTTGCATTCAAACTGGAACAATGCAATGAAATCACTAAATGTCTGAAATGAGTTAAGTCTGAGTTTTCTTTTACAAGGAGCTTCAAACCAAGACTACAAACTCACTGTTTCTCTCACTATATTAGAAAGAGGTTTCTGAAGATTGATTCTAATCTATGAATCTCTCAATGGTTTCGAACCAATATGTTAGTAAGATCCTGCATTCCCCACAGAAGCACTGCCTTTTCTCACATCTGTGGATATGGGGGGGGGGAGGGGGAATGTCACTAGAAAAATAAAGACCTTGAGTCTCCTTTAAAACCATTAAGATCTTTGTAGAAGAGTATATAACTCATATTTTCTCCTAAGTGTGTGGCAGACAGAAACTGTGGACAGGGGAACTAGATATTTCACCTGGTGATATGTATTTATTTTACTAAGAAAGAGAAATTCTTTGGGCAATGAAATGATACGATGCTACCTAGAACCTAGAATAAATGCCTCTTTATGTTTGAAAAAAACAAAAAAACAAAACAAAACAAAAACCCGCAACATTGTTTTAAAATATAAAATGGTGTTTGAAACCAGTAGTAAGGACAATTTTGTTATAATCTGCTTTTGAAAGATTACTTTGTTATTATAGACATACTTTGCAAAAATTTGAAAATGTAAATGCAATAATTACTTGCACAGCTTTTCCATAGTTTCCTGTACTACTATACCTTTCTCCTATCATATTTGTTCTTCCTGTATGGAAATTTCAAAGAAGCCTAAAGGTAGCTAGATGGCTGAGCCAAGCAGGTCTTTGTCGTGGTTTAAACCCAGTCAGGTAATTCGTTCGCTCACTTCCCCCCCCCCCCCTTTCTTGCCCTCCCCCTGCTCTCGGAGGGATGGAGAGGAGAATTGAAAAGAATGCAACTCCCACGGGTTGAGATAAGAACAGTTTAGTAACTAAGGTATAACACAAATCACTACTGCTACCACCAATGATAATAATGATAAAGGAAATAACAAGGGAAGAGAATACAACACCTCAGCACCAGCTGACCGATAACTCGCCCCCCAAGCCCGACCAAGCTCTGACCGATACTTCCTCCAACCCTGCAGTCTCCCAGCCCTTCCGGCTAACTCCCAGTTCCATCCTGGGCATGACGTGCTGTGGTATGGAATACCTCTTTGGTCAGTTTGGGTCAGGTGTCCTGTCTCTGCTTCCTCCTGGCTTCCCCTCCTCCCTGGCAGAGCATGAGGCTCACAAAGTCCTTGGCCAAACCAAAACATCGCTATCAGCTCTGTTCCCGAGCTGAAAGTCAAAACACTGCACTGCACCAGTTAACACAAAGGAAAAACATGACTGCTACTGCTGAACCCAGGACAGCATTATATAATACCCCTATTATAGACTATTCAAGGTCTCAGCAAGATTCTTAAAACAAAAAGACTAACCAAGATATATCCAACATCAAATCCTGGTTGCTTTGCTCACAAGGGTTTTCTCAGTGCAGCTAATGGGATAGCTTGTACGATTACGCCACGCAAGTCTTGCACTGCAGAGAAGAAAATTCTCATATTTCTGTGCTAGAAAACAAAGCAAAATATTTTTAATGTCTATTTAAAGGGTTAATTTACTAGCCCTCTTACATAAGCATAAACAATACATTCCAGTGTATTCCAGCTTTTGGTTGTCTTTTTTTACTATGGTATTCGCAACACTTTTTAGGTCCCTTCAGGATCAAATGATATTAGAATTTAAATTTAAAACATAATCTTAATTGCAGAATTTGAAATTGTACGTTTGCTTGCTAGGACAAAATTAGGAGGGGTTAGCTGAGGAAGAGTAGAATCACATTAACGAAATGTCCCAAATGTCCACGTACAACGTTATTGAGTCATGAAGCTACTAGAACACAAGGAGAAAAAAGTGGTGTAACTTCAATCCCAGCTTTTTAGTTTATTCAAATGAAGGACCCTCAAATGGTTTAGTTAGGAATTAAGTTAATTGGGTTTGGTGTAAGGTTGGTCTACTTCCTGCTGGAAAGTTTCCCATATTTCCTCAGTATAAGTAGCGGCTGGACTCCCATGTCACCCTGTTAGCCCAGACTTTAATTAGTTCTGGCATTCGCCTCATAATGATAAATGCTGAGATGATGAATGGAAATGCAAATGAGTGTGAAGTGGCTCAGCCATCAGTGCTGAATATCATTAATACCTTCCTACTGTTAAATCGATCAATGTCATCCCAGGATCCCTCTGTTCAGCGGGTGCAGATGGCTGTCCGCCAGAATGCCTTCCATTATATTGGCAGTGAAAACTTTGTGGGTTTTTCCTCCCCATATGCTTTTATTCATCTTTTGCTGAATATTTGTTTGGCATCTAGAACTCTAATATATTTCCAGCTGAGATGATAACTATTTAGGGTCAATAAGCGAGTAGCTAATTTAGAGCAAAATAAATATGAATATGGATATCTTCTCACATCGGGAGAGTATTATCAAGTGCAGATTCAATAAATTGGAGAGAAATAGAATTTTTCGCAATGCAAAATTTCATATGGTAGCAATGAAAGATAAAAAAGTAGGATGCAAAGATGTTTATTTATTTCTCACGCATGTTACATCTTTGTATTTTTCAAGCTTCTGGGTCTGGCAGCATGACCTTAGAACTATGTTTTGTAAAAATCAAAGGGTTCGATAATGCTCAACATAATGTTTTAATATCTGAAAGTTTTTGTGAATATGAAAAATAAACTTGGAAAACATTGGGAATAGTTGTTTCATCAGTTAGGTTGCATTTTTGTGCAATGAGTTTGGGGATCATCCGCAAGGATGTGCAATAGACTGGTGGGGTTATTCTTCATAGGAAAGCTTTCCAGTATATGCAGACACAGATACTTTTTGTGGAAGTGTTTCTGTACATCTAAACTTGGACTTAACTATGATACTTAATTCAGAGGTGCTTCTCTGTTTAGCACAGAGGGAGTATGGGGGTTAGCCTTTGAGAATAATCATTTCTCCATATAGTTCACAATTTATTAATAATCTCCGAAAGTTATGAATCAAGGGTGTTTTATTATGTTAAATCAGGAAGAAATATGTTTGATACATAGAAAGTGCAAATAACCACCCTTTTATGAAGGTGTCAAGAGGCTATTGAGAGGCTAAATTCACCATGGTGTATCAGCCTGGAGTTTCTTCACTTATAGCCTGTGTTTAGCCATATGTGATAACAGCCAAACCATATCATTTTCACACTGTAATCTGTGTAATCAAATCTCCAATTGTCTATGAATCCGCTCATCTGTGGTTTTGGAAAGATGAAGGAAAAACATTCTGGGTTGTGTACACCCTGTACACATAACACCTAAGTGAACAGTGTACTGCCTCTTCCATCCTCTCTTCTTTTCATAAATAACACAGTATATCTTTCATTTCCCTTCATAACCCTTCTCATACCGTCCTCTCAGTAGGTTGGAAACTCTCCAGTGGTTTGAGAACTTACTGGAACCAGTCCAAGCATAAATCACTTATTATCAGGTTCTAGTCTTTACATAAATGAAAGTGTCTCTTTTTTTTTCTAAATTTCTATATTTGAAAAAGTAATTCCTATAAATCACCTTTGCATTTACCCACTGCATCTTTTTTTGCAATAGGATTATTGTCTGATCTTAGGTTAAAAGTTTTCTTGTATTAGACTAATGAAAATTGAAAAATAAAATTGGATAAAATATTTTGTTACTTTGGAGTCTATTAGAGTTTTGGCATCTATGCCAAAGTAACACCAGCCAATTTCAATAACATAAGGAACACAAGGAAATAAATTAGACATTTTAATTGTAATATCACTTTGATAGGATGACTAGGGAAAAGACAAAATAGCAAAATAATAATTTAACTTTGTTCTGTGCTATTTCTCCTAGGCCTTAGTGTTTAAAAAATTATAATAATATGAACTTTAATGATTCTTTTGTTTATAGTCAACATTTTCATGAAGCCTGAGATAGTTAAAACTACTGCTCACTCTGATTTGAGGAAGAATAAAACCATCCTGTGGAAAAAAAGTGTCACTGTTTCTTTCATATCCATAAAATATACAACCACAAGCAAATCCCAGGAATTATGTCAATCAAAAGGTAGAGAGTTAGGTACACTTCTTTTAGTAGTGCAGGCATACAGCTTTATGGCATTCAGTTCTTGTTTCCACTGTTAACAAAAAATTTTATAATAGCAATTCCCTTCTTTTTTTTTAATTAGTTCTATTCTTGCTAGATATTAATCTTCTCTAATACCAGATATGTATATAATACTTTAAAAAACAATGAGGGGAAAAAAGGGGGTGGGAGGAGGGTTGTGCCTAAAAGAGACTCAATGTGAAGTGAAATTAAATAAGATCTAAAGCACAAAGATTAATGTAGGAAGTCTGCAACAGAGATTTCATCATAAGGCTATCAGAAAGGTTGTGTCAGTGATGTGACTTCAGGAGGGGTTTGGATTCCAAGACAGCCTCGAAACACCACAGTCACATACTGTCCTTCAGGCTTCCAGTTTTTCCCATCCAAATGCTCCTTAAAGTAGCTCTTATACAGTTTGAGCTGAAGGTTATCCACACACAGCACAACTGTGCTGGCTTTGATTTCTTTACTCCCTTTCTCTCACTGATCTCCTCATAAGTTCTGTTTGCTATCTCATGTCTCATGTGATGAGAATCAAGTATTATTTAGAGCTTGCTGTTTTGAAGAGACTCCCTCTATTTCTTGGATTCTCTGCTTCAACTGACAGCTCATCTTGAAGTGCATCTTTCAGACCCAATAAGATAGTTTCAATTATCTTTTCTTGTGTTAGTGCACAACTACTAATGGATTTCCAGAATCGTATTATACTATTGGATACATATTTTTCATTATCTATCTATCTTTATATGTGGTAACAAATTTCTACAGAGCATTTCCCAGTCCAGTGAAATCAGGTAGAGATTTTGCCATTAGCTTCAATGGAAATAAAAATAGTTTCTGCAATTTTCGTCTTAGTTACCATCCATACTACAAGGCCGCTATGTTTGTTGTTCCCATTGGCTTGCCCTTTCCAGTGGAGGTATGCACAAAGGCAGATATTATGCAGAATTTATAAAGATGGAAGATCATGTCTCTGAGAAAACATGTCTATTATACATCAGGTTGATAGCATTATCCTATGCTGCACTAGTATTGATTATAAAAGGCTACTTCCAGTTACTTGCAGCTCTAAGAAATCTGAACTACTGGGTACATATGTGCATGTGCCCTTCTGCATGCACACATGGGTAAAGCTTCACATGTAAAGTCAGAAAAACAATGTTTTCTATTTATTGCTAAATACAGCCATGAGGGTGACTGAAAATAGGGATAGTACTAGGAGCCTGATCAAAGAGAAAGACTGGGGATGAATGAAAATGAAATGCTGAAAACAGTATTAGGGCTGCAGTAAAGGACAGTGAAGTGAAGCATAAAGCTTGCTAAAGTCTAAGGAAGTTAAAGACAGAAGAGCTCTGGCTGGCTGGGGTAGAGGAGAAGGAATACTCCCATCAGGCAGCGGCAAATAATCAGAGTCCCCAGGGCTCCTCAGCCACATCTCAAATGTCAACAACAGTTCTGCGAAAGCTCCTGGCAAAGAGGTCCCATTTACCTCTGAGAATGCCTCTATGCCAAGGTCTAAACTCTGCTACTGCTGTCACATTAGTGGTCCTATGAGATATGATACAGATTTGTGCAGTGGTCTAAAAGGCTTTAGTTCAGCTAATGACACACATATGATCTATCTTTATTCATTGCAAAGACCTAGGAGCCATGTCCAAAATAAGTGAAACCTAGAAAAAACAGGCAAAGGCAGAACCTATGCAAAGTCGAGGTCTCCATGCATGAGCAACTTTACCTGAACCCCATTTTGTGTGATACGGAGCAGTTAGTGGATTGGAGAAGATTACAGGAAATTTTGTGGTTAAAGCAGCCTCGGAGAACTGGATTAAATATTGCCTCTTGTCATACCGGTCCGTAATGAGTCTGGTAAAGTCATTTCAATCAAAGTTCTTGTAGGTTTTTGCTAATTATATATTTTCACTTTATGGGTCTCTGATTTGCAAAAATGCTGGGTACTCACATTTACATTACTAAGAGCTGCGCTCTTAGTAGCAAGCTAGAGAACAACAAGCACATACATAGAAACCAGGCCATATGCATACAGACAAACAAGAAAAAAATCAGAGCATGGGTGTAGCCCAGGTGGACTACCAAGATGCTGAAGATGCCATCAGCATAAAAGGGATGACTTTTCCACAGCTCCCTGCTGCTGTCTTCTGCTGACCAGTCTGAATGTCTGCACTGAGACTCCACTGAGAAAGAAGTACAAACCTCAGTCTGCAGAGGCCAGAGCAAAGCTCACATTCATGCTCCTACATCAATGGTGGCTGGCATTCTAACGTGTCTGGGAATGAAGAGTCAGCCTATGCTTTTGTCCTGGTTTTGGCTGGGATAGTGATAATTTTCTTTCTAGTAACTGGGTTCTGGAATGTTTCTATATCTCAGCTTTTTTTTTTTTTTAATAAAATAAAAAAAAAACACAAGAACCCAATAACAGCAATAGCTATTCTATGTTATTTTGCACTGCTTTTTTTAGTACTGTTTACTGCATACTTTTGTATTACAGTGATGACCAGGATACATCATCACAAAATTAACATTTCTCACATGTGGGCAAGGTTTAGACAAAACTCAGTAAACATGTCATGTTCATTAAGTAACAAGGGTGAAAAGAAACACTGCAGAGCTCTTGCTTTTGGTAACGTCCATCCATCCCATGAGTTGCATCACAGAAAACCAGAATATGATCATGTAATTAAAGACTACATCACACCCTGCGAAACAGACAACCACATCTCTAGATTTTTAACTTCTGACAGTTTGACAACAAACTCAGTGTTATGTTCTGGAGGCTAGAAGGAAAAGACAGTGAGCACTATTCTGTTTTCAAGCAGTATTGATAATGTGAAAGAAGATTAAATGTTCAGATAACAAAGCTACTCTACAGAGATCAATTTGTTAATGTCAGATTTACAGATTTATACTAGTGCAAATCCAGCACGGCTACAGCGAGATCAAAATACTCTTAATTTACATAGGTGTCATTTGTAGTTAATTTTTGTCCTTAATCTTTCATTTCTCTTTAGTCATTGTAATTTTACAGAAGTGTGTCACAACTCAGAGGGAAGTTTTCAGGAATAGAACATCATGCACTAGAATGGTGTCTGAGTATACACTGAGAGATTTTAAATACATATGAAGAACTAATTAATTTGAAACTGACTGAGAATTCTGGCAGTATAATAAAATAAAAGACAGCTGTGAAGGAAGCCTGAAGGAAAGCAGGACAAGGGGAAGGAGGGGTTAATGCAATATTTCTCAGGCACAGAAAGGTGGAGGCAATTGAATTAACAAAGAGATTAAAAGAAAAAAAAAAAACAACTAATGATGAACAGAGTGAGGAATACCTATTGTATTCTCATGGTTACAGACAGATGTCTAAGCTGACTGTTTTCCCGAATCAACTTTACTCAACACCTGTGAGCATGTGATTAATTTAACCAGAGTACGAAGTGTACTTTTCTTTCAGTCATAAAAAAAAAAAAAATGTTGACCTCTGGTATTGTGAAAGAAAGACAATCAGCTAACCTAATAGGCCCTTTATTTGCTAATCAAACCTCTCATTAACAATTAATTGGATCAAAAGTTCGCTGGCCATTATTGCTGTGTCAGTTCGACTCTGAGGGCCTCAGAGGATGAAACTAAATGAGCTGGTCAGGTTATAAATAATTTCCAGTGGCTACTCTTCTTACCTCAGGCTGTTCAGGTAGAGGTCAATGTCCTGCCTACTGCAGGCAGAAAAGACTGTTGCTGCGACAAGCAAGAGGCATTCTTCCTTTTCTAAGATGCTCATTTAGACTTAGTAATTTAAACCTTTGTAAAAACCCACAGTATAAAAAACAGCTCTGTACTGCAGTGCTTCTGCATGTACTTGCCTATCATAACTAAATCAAAGCAACATTTCAGATTGCTTAAAGCCTTTCAAAATGAAAGAAGCCAGAAGTTGCTTTAATCAGGAAATCTGCTTCTTAAAGAAACCCTGCAGAGACACCTTTATGGCAATATAATTATTTGTTTCTATTCTTAGCCTAATAATACAAGTAGTGACTGACAGAGTTCAAATACTGCTCATCATATAACATGAAAGGACCTGTCAGAAATGAATGAAGATACAAATGAGAATAAAGTGAATAAGGTTTGGTCCAAAATATGTGCAATGGCACATTTAACAGTTGGTTTCTCTTTTTTTTTCATTAAAAAAAAAATCGTATTTCTGGCTTCTCTTTAGACACAAAGTGACAAGCTAGTACATCAACTCTTAATATACACGTATTAACACAAATTACAAGTCAGTTTTAAGAAGAAGGACAACACGGTCTCGGTAGGCCAAGTCTCAAAGATCCTGTGTGGTGAACTTCAGTATGATGACAGGACTATTTGTTCATTATAATTTTAATTTCAAAAGCCAAGTAGAGAAGGAGGTAACATCCATCCAGGGCCATTACAAGGATTAGACAGTGAAAAAGAGTGACATACAACATGTGCATGTGGGGGCTGGAAGGAGAAATGATTCTGGAAAAATAATGATGTTGAAATGCAATGCCGTATGAGAATTTGTGGGTTTCCAGATAGGATGAGAAAGTTGCAGAAATGTGGAGCTGTTTATATTGGTTAATCAAAAAGAACACCTACAGTATTTAAACAAAACCAAAAAAAAAGTGAGCTTTTCAAAAGAGTCTTAGGAAGCAATATGTGGTTTTACTAGGATCTTATGTATACAGTAAGGTTATCCAGACCAAATAAGGGAGCAGAATGTATAAAGAAGCTGAATAGTTCCTCACAAAAGCAATATCTAATGATTCAAGATGTATCCTGGAATACAGGAAAAATCTGAAAAGAGAGCAGGACAGGAAAGGACAATAGAAGAGATATGGTCATTTACCAATTATATGTTATAGCAACTCCAAAGGCTGCACAGAGCTACGTGTACATGTGGGTTTTTTTCCAGGCAAATGAAATGATCTCCTAACCAGCCAGAAGGCATGTAGATGTGGTTAGGTCAGCATGACATTAACATATTTATACAGCTTTGGCAAGGCTTAGGAACAAAAGCTGAGCTCTCATCTGCTGGAGGCATGGACAGAGGGAGGTCAAAAAAGATTGATAGCTCTGAGTAGCTGACACTCAGAAACTTCTAGTGCATAATAATGTTCTTAGGGACCTCTAGAAACAGAAGATTGATTGTAGTTCTGGATACAGCTACTGCTATTGCACACTCTTGCTGCTGCAACAGGTTATGTCCTCAGTAAACCTCCAATTCATAACCATTGTGTGTGGGGAAAAAACAAACAAACCTCTCTGTGCCTTCAGACGCAGGAATGCTCAGCTGCTGGCTGAACTACGTAACACCACTTGTAACTGGCTTTAACAAAACTGAAGTGGTACAGGGAGAAAAGGGTGACTCAGTACCTTGAGAATGGGATCCCAGGTCTGGAGAAGAGCCAGGAGAGGGAAACATTGACCCTGGAGTCACCCCTCCTTATGAATTTTGCAGTTTAGTGAAAGATGCACTGGTCAGACAGGATTTGGCTAACTCTGACAGTATTAAATATACATGATTCCATTTCAGTGACAGGTTGCTTGTTGTCAGGCATGTGTATCAAATATGAAGTAGTTGTATTTGCAGGTATTTTATCCATTTAGTAATGCATATTATTATGTATATACATATTTCCCTCCTGATTGCTTATTTTCAATACATTAGCAGAGATGTTTCCCAAAGGGCTGAAAAGGGGGCCTGGGAACCAGATAAGGCCATTCTCCAGGCTTAAATTTTTAATATTAAAATGCATTGAGATTTGCTGTACACTTGCTCAAAATGTATTGCCCCAAGCAAAACAGTGTTTTATAGATGGACATGCAATTTTGTTTCTTTCAGCCGAGGGTCACATTTGTTTTGGTGGCTTCAGGATGTGCAAAGTAACGAATGACAACTATAAATTAGCATTCTGTTTGCAAAAAGATAAAACTAGAAGTATTTTTTATCCATATCCATATACTCTTATACACACATACACACACAGATCTTGAAGAAACACAGTTCAGGCAAAAATTGATTCTGTGATAAAAAGGTATACAATATTGTTATTTTTATTATACAAGACTGCATCTTAGATACTCTGGGTGAGTTCAGCCACTCTCTTTCCACTGACAAAGCACAATATTCTCAATCTAAATCATGCCAAGACTAAGACCTAACCTTTCTACTCTCCTATAAAGAAGAGACATCTGTTTCAGTTGGAGCATAGCTGAAGGGAGTGTAAGAGGAAGTTACATTAGATCACTTCTGTCTTCCTAATTTTAAATGACACCAGTATTTGAACCATACTTCATTAAATATTCCTGAACATGTTCTATCTCTACAACCCACTTTCATCAAAACGTGCAGGGAAACTCATATGAAAACCCTTCTCTTTAAATATGTAATGTAAGATTGCTAATCATGCATTAATCTCATTTATTGATTTTGCATTATTCCAAAGGGGAAAAGAAAGGGATTCTAACAGTTCAGTTGGTTTGATAAACATTTTAGCTAAGATTAAGCTGTGATTACTGTAAAACCAACAATGCATATTACAACCTCATTTCATCTCATGTAACTCTATCTAAAAGAAGAAATCTCTTTCAGTGATGTATCAGTACATTTGCTTCATTATGAAAATTACTTCTTAGTGGTTTGTAGGAAAGTCCTTTTCTAAACTTGAGTGACGAGGGCGCTATGTACAACAAAACAATGTTGAGAGGAGATGGTGGAAAATTGTGAGAATTTAGCCAAGGTGAGTATCCTAACTGCAGATAGAGTTCAGGTTATGTAAATTCATCTTGGAATTTAAGAATTCCAAGTTACGTTAAGCTGTGTTAAGAAGGAAGCAGGGGAAAACACAGGTACATAGTAATTTGTTTAATATCGAGTTTTCTGCTCAGAAACCCTGGGGACAATTACAAGAGGGAAAAAAACAGAGTAGATGGAAAATGAAAAATCGTTTTGCTTCTGAGAGTTGAACTAGAACAACCATTTTTCAGTGTCATGGGATTAAATTAAAATTTGAATTAATGGTTCAAAACTGTGGATTATCTTTTTTGATCTATTTATTAAAAATAAGAAGAAAATTAGCTTTACAGATTTTTTTATCAATGCCTAGAAACATAAATAATTTCTTCTCCGTGATAGGGAGCTAGCCTGTTGTATCCATTAATACAGTGAAACAAATTCTCCTATTTATGAGTTGTTGCCTTGAGCTGGGCTTAGGTAGATAGTGTGAGTACTGGGAAGGTATAAATGAAAGCATGCATCTGGAAGTGAGCTAGTTTCAGAACTAATTTAGAGCAAGTGTCAAGACAAATGCAGCTGCGCTGTCAGACCTCTACCTAACATCTGTTCTGGTGAACCCAGAATTTGGAAATTTTCTTCATTTGTCCACTTTTTCTTGGTCATACTCATTGCTCTGGTGATCAAGTGGGATGATACAGGTTTTGCTATAGTAGCCCTACATTGGCTGAGGACATTTTCAACCCAAGTTATCCAGCTTTAAAACAGCACTGCATGTGAAAAAAAACGAAGCGATGTGATAGGGCTAAAATGTTATCCAGTGGTTTGTTGTCACTTCAATAACAGACAGCAGCACTTTGCCTTAGACGTTGTGTGATACTTCCTCAAACTACGTAAATCAGTGAAGCTTTAGTAAAGACAAATTATTCATACTCATTTAGAAGCTCTCAAGATCTAATGTCAATTTGCAAAGTTAATACCAGGTTTCTCTTTTCCTAAACCATAGCCAGGCAAATATTTTCCAATGTGGATGAAAATTTTGGTCATCTTAAATTCTTAAGAACCTATAACTTGGTGCTTTTCCACAGGTGTTCTATGATAAACAGAATTTCTAACTTGCCAAAATACTTGCTGCAACATTGTTGATAACATTAACATTGATGTAAATGTTATCAATTGAAGTATTCACAAACAAAAAAAGATAATTAAAACTTTAAAAATAGAGTTTTAATACGTTTCTGTGGGGATTTTTTCATTTATGTTTTTACTTTATTCAAACTTGTCAAGAATAAATATCTAACAAGAAAATACTGGTATTTATGTAAAAGCGCATTGTCATTTCCTCTGGAACACAGAGATTTCCCAAGGTATCCTTCAATTTCAGCATGCACTGGTTATGTAGGTAAGTATATTAAATAACAGACTTCTCCTTCGGTCACCATAAAAGTATTTCAGTGTTGCTATATGTCTTTCTATCTACCCTGTTAAGAGTAAAGTGACAGTGGCTTCCTCTAAGGAATCATTTGCACTATAGAAGATGTGCTAATTTACAAGGTCTATATTAAAAACAAAAAAGAAACCCTACCTAATCACGCAGACTATATAATGAGAGGTAAGATGGAACAAACTTTTCAGTCCTATTTGGCCTTGTTGTTCTAGAAATCTGTAGCATCCCCTACTTAGTCATTTACTAGCTGCAGAAGAGAGAGGTGAGGCAAAACTGTAATTTAAGAAGAGTGCTTTATAATTAATTCGTACCTATTATTTTTATCTTGCTGTGTTTTGGTTTTTTTTTTTTCTCCTTCAAACCACAACAAAATAAAGTGTTACAAATATAAGTCTAAAGGCAAGGGATGTTGCTTTCATTTAATTTGAGGACCACTGTAAGAAATGTTTTCATCTATCCTAGAACTTATCTTTCATTACTGTCTTCTCTTGAGAAGTAGGGGAAGAGAGCAGGATTTCTAAGTCTTTTTCCATGCACATCAAGTAAAATTTCCTTGATATCATAAGACAGTTAAAGCATTAGGAAACCATGTTCAAAAAGGAAAAAACTGAACACATTTACAAAATTCAGGATCACATCAATAGTAAATGTCTTGGAACTCATTTCTAAACAAAAATATTTGGGGTGCTCCTGCCCAAAGGCTTTCTTGAGTCAAGACATACAATGAGAAGTCTTGGATACCTGCCCAGGCAGTCTGTGTCAAAGTCATCTCTGGCAGTAGTTCCAGTGGAGATTACAGTTAGATGTGAACTGATTCACATTACTTTCTATTTTCCAGTTCTGACAGATGGAAATAGATACCAAAGAACAGTCAAAATCTCTCCACATGCTGATCCATCTCACTCATCAAGCTCTAAATACTGCATTCAAAGTGGAGAGCTGTTCTGCAGACATCAGGTTGAGAAATCTTTTATGCTAAGAAGGAAAGAAAATCAAGTACACACAAGAAGATAATGCCGGTGAGGTCTGTGCTCTGCTTTTAGTCTAGTGAAAAGAATGAGATGTAGACCTGCAGTTTCTAACAGGACAGCTTATTCAGACCAAGTTTAAGGAAAGCTAGGTTAGCGCTATTGGTACACATACATATGTACTTAGCATATACATATATATGGGTATGATATGGTTGGACCTGGACTTTGGGAGTTTTCTATAACAAAAAATTAAGTGTAAACATCTCTGCTGGGGACCTTAAAATACAGTCCCACTGTGGCTATGTTGCCTGAATGTTGCTTCTGCATTTTTCACATGGGGACCGTTCAGAAGCATGGCTCAGACACCTGACATGTAGAAACAAATGCAGTCAGAACTCTACTAGTGATGGACACTCCAGGATGAAGTAAGATGAATGAAGCCTGAAATTCAGAACTCTTTCCACCATGTTACTTGGATTCATAACACTGCTTTTTTAATTTCTTACTTCATTCTGACCCTAAATGAAGCATTGCTAGGACTTGTCAAGAGTCTAGAAGGTAAAGCAAGAAAAGCAGCATTAGCATGACAAAGATTTTTAATCTGGAGGGGTTCTAGTAAAAAGTAATACACAAACACAGGGTCTCTGAAAATCCAGAAACCAGAAATAACTCATGTGTAGAAAAAAGGGGCTGAAGATTAAAAACATGGGGTATTTCATGTTGGTTTCTGAAGAAGGTAAAGCTTATGTTTGATTGTGACAATCTACCTGCCTTCCCCCATTATCTGTTTTACCCACTGTGACACAAACAGTTATAGGAGAAGTTTCATGAAAATCTGACACTAAAGAGGGAGGAAAGATTCAAGGGAAGGTCCTGCTGAAGAAAAGGCTGAATCCTGACCTCAGCATTACCTGTTTTGCTTTGACCAGCCAGCGGCCAGGGTGCACATCCAGGCTCAGCAACCAGTGCACCCATAGTTTGGAACTTGGCAGGATATATGCTGCCCCTTCTGCAGCTGGTGGTTATCATTAAGGACAGAGACTTGGGATTTCAGTGCAGGGGTTGGTGGGAAAGAATTAGAGGTACAGCACAGAATCATGATAAGCAGCATGGGACACAAATCTGGGAAAGGGGGATTTTACTACCTCTGTTGTTAGAGGAACAACTTACTAAATGTGCATACAAAAAGTGTAGAAGGAATTTTGTGGCACCAGCACTGATGATGAGAGAAAAAACTCTTTCAAGTCTGAAAGAATCACATTTCTGTCTATAATTGGGTGCAATAGATTAGAAAGGACTATTTGAATTACTTTAAGGTAGTGTGCACCTTTAAAAGCATGTTATGCAAGTGCTGTTAATTTCCCTTTAAAACTCTAAAGGTAGGAGTATATTAGAATGTGAGGGTGGTGCCATCCATGATTCTAATTTTAATAACACTTCCTTGAAGCTCTCAGGAATTGTTTCGCATTAAGGATGAGAAATTCAGAAATAAGGGAGTGGCTGACAAATATTTTGCTCATAAACAATGCTCTCTAATAGTGGCCGTTCTTAATCATGTTGCGTGTTTCAAATCTGGGCACTCAAGAGAACTAACACAAGAGAGAGTTTCAGTCTGTGAATCAGGGAGAAGATGGAGCGACCAAGAAAGATTAAGATCAGTGTATCAAACAGGGCAAAACCTGGCTGGGTGGTTTAATCAACTGGCATCACATTTTTAAAACCAGCCTAAATGATAGGGACAGAGGTAGGACATGCAGCTTGTAGTTGTTCTTTAATCTGAGTGCTGCACCAGCTGTGTGGATATGAACAGTACCACAGAAATATATTTATGCATAAGACTTTCGCTACTGCAAAGAGTCTGCTCAGGCTGAAATCTGAAACCAAAGACTTCAGTTGGATACCTGTGGATTTTTATTTTGCTTGTTTTGTTTCCATATATTTGGTTTGAAGGATTTAAAGAATGAAAAATAAAGAATTTCACATCAGGATGAAGTTTATACTTCAGGGGGGTTTAAGGCAAACTGACCTCTCAAAAAAAAAAAAATTAGAAAATTATTTTTGAGCCTTCACCTTTTTAGCTGTGTCTTTGTTCTGGTATGAAAACTTTAAAAAAAAAAAAAAAGCTGTCTTGAAGTAGCAGAAAAAAAAGGCACATTCTACTAAAAAGAGTCAAAATTAAGTTTCTCAGATATATGGCCTTCTCTCTTATTTTCTTAACCAAAAATACTCAGTTTTGACTATAAATCATGAACATTTCAATTCCTGCCAAACTGCATTTTTAAACAGTTAATCCATTTAGGGATATTCAGATACTTTGGTATATCATAACATAGAGTTACCCTATCAGATTAACTCATTACTCTTAGATTATGATGTTTCTAAAATTGCATCTATCCATAACCAGATGTCTTATGATTTATATCACTCCACAAGACTATTTGCAGTTGGAGATAAAGGAAACACTAATGGTCCATATGTGGCTAATATAAAAATAAATGATACAGCAAAGGGAACAAACAGTTGTTCAGATTCTGTAATATATATGATTGCTGAAGAAATGCACTGTTTAAAGCAAAGAAGAAAGTTTGAAATTTTAAATTATGAGAAACTCATGTCATACTGAAGAATCGTAATCAAGGGAAAATAAAGATATTTGGAATCACACATAAAATACAAGGCCAGATAGTTTTACGCAATTGTCAATTATAACAGAAGGAACTGATTCTTTCCTAATACACATAAATTGATTTAACAAGGTAACGCTGGAAAAGAAGCACAGTATACCATGTTAAAACAATTGGCTACACAAAAACAATATCAAGTATAAACTTGACACTTCAATGTGGCCAAGTATAACTGAAAAAAAAAATCTAAACTACATGTAAAATTATAGGAAAAAAAATAAGAGACTTTTTATATGCTAAAATATTTTCAAATGATTAATTTAGAAGAATATTTGAGAACACTGCAATTTCTCCAGTAGAAGCAAAGCCACGCACTGCACCAGTTCAGTGAGTGATGATTACTGACAGATATAAGGTCACTGATCTTTCAGTTTGAAACAGGTAATTACTCAAAGCCGGAAAGTCAGTACATATCCTTTAAATCAGTAGGAATAGTAAAAAATTTAAAAATCGCCTTCTTATGACCCAGTATTCAAAACAGATTGCAAAGTATTTTTTATGGCAAGGGTACATATAAATTTAGTTGAGTCTGAAAGTCAACAAAACCAAGGTAACTAGTGACCTTGCTGTACTTTAAGGAAAAATGGGTCTGTTTTTTTCTAATATGTTTGACAGCTCCTGTTCAAATCTTACAGTTAATCTTTGTTTTGAGATTTTAAAAAACATGATTTTGAACAGATGTGATAACACAGCATTAGTAGCAAAAGGGGAAAAAGTGCTTTATCTTTCGTAGACCCACTATGTAATTGGTTAAGAAAAGGCTTGAAGAGACCGCCTGTAAATTGAACTTTGAAAAAATATGAACCTAAAATATTTTTTTTTCTCATTTTAAGGATGTATAGGTGATTTTGTGATTAAGGTTGCTTTTCATACTGATTTTTTTAAATATTGTTTTTTCTCAAGTGTTTCAAAACTGTTTCAAAATGTTGACTTAAAATATCACATTTGATTTTTTTTGTGTTTTCACACAATTCAGACCACCCAAAACTATCTCATATAAAACATAAACCAGAATTAAACCATCAAGATATACATACTAAATAATGAAATATTTTTCTCTCTTATTTGAGAGAAAAAGGAAACTTGATGCTTCCTCTAAAGCTAATCCTAGAGATCACAGTGTGAAAACAAGGAGGAAAGAGCTAAAGAGATCACGAGTAAAAGAAATTGTGACTCAGGAAGTCCAGTTTTTCAAGGGAAGACCCCCCATATCTGTTAAGCAAAAGCTTGAAAACTGTCACTTTTTCGTCTGAGTGAACAAGCATCTATCCCATATCTAGTGTTGACTCAGATCCATATTCTGTGAGAGAAGAGGCCATGTGTGTGCATTATAGTAGCAGGTACAGCTACTCTTCCCTGAGTTGCAAGACCTAGGGGCACATGCCTATACTGCAGAGACTTGATAGGGAAGTTTTTGTCAGGAAAGAAAGCAGGAGGGATCAGGTCACAGCCTCACAAAATAATTCTGGTCAGCAATGTACAGCCTACAGGTCACTGATACAGCACTCCTGTTCTAAACCACTGCAAATAAGAATACTCTCCATAGTAATTTCTCAACAAGCGAGCAGTATAGATGAAGGTCAATCACTGACCCTCCAACTATCTTTAGGAACGTAGACATGAAACACAACTGTTAGGCAGGTAAAGGTCAACAGGGCAAGCCTAGCTCTTCAAGTTTCTGCCAGAGTATTCCCAAATCAATGTCAGTTAAACTTTGCCTTAATATTGCTTTATTTATACCGATCTTGGTTTTGATTTGTTATTAAATGCCATGTGCTCAGATATCTGATTAAATCATGTGGAGCACTGCAATCATGAGTTCAGATTTCAAAAAGCTGATAACCCCATCTCTGTTGTTCATAGAACTGCATTATTTTTTATCAGGACTGATTTTTGACAATACTTATGGGTGTTTGTTTGCTGGTACTTTGCAGTAAAATAATTAAAACTTGTCCAGTATAAGGCTAGATACTGGGCTGTCTTCAGGATTCTAAGAAATTGTTTGCTGACTTGCCTTACATGAATCTGGCAAGTGGCTGAAAGGCTAACATTGACCTGGCTGTCGTAGTTACCTCACAATGTACGTAACAATGATAACTGCTCTGAAAACACTTTCTGAAGCAGACTTAATTATTATGTGTTATATTAGGAAGTGATCTAATTCTTGAAGAATTTCCTAGCCAAAAAAAGAAAGGCAGAAAATCCACATGGCAATCAAAGCACGTGACATTATTTTCAATTACTTGATTTTTCAATATCTATTTTACTGCAGAAGACTGCAAATGGAAGCCCCACTGCTTCTTAGAAGTGGACTGAAGTTTCTCCATTCTGCTGTAGGATGTTGCTTTCTAAGCATTTATACAGTAGTTTAGTAAAGAGGCAAAAATGTTTGGCTACTCTTGATGCTATTGAAGGGTACAGTGACAAACTGGCCTAATCAAAGGTTCATACACGTCTGAGACCAGATGTATGTTTCACCTTCACAGCTATCTCTCAGTTTCTTGGTCACTCCAACAAACAGCTCTGGCACTGCCTTTTGGCAAAGAGGAACTAAATCAGCATCATTCACCTTGGAACAGCCGCAAACTCCTTGAATCCTGTGGTGGGTTTTTTTATTGAAGCAAAGGGAGCAGGTCCTCTGGCAGTAGGACACAAACTGTGATCAATAACAGTATGCTATTCCTCCTCTGTGCTTTCAGCTGCGATACAGTTGGTGTTATGAGCAGGATGACCTTGTGAACCATCCATTTGTTCCTTATCCTGCACTGCAGTCATGTCACAGTAATGTGATAGTTGTCCTGCACAGCCTTCTTCAAACCTAGTATTTCTAATGTTGTTTCCCTTGATTTAACAGCTCACTGCTGCTGACAGGGTTAATTCACATTCTTCTTTCTAATCTCCTTTTCTCCCAAATACAAGTTTCTGCATCTTAACTTATGTGAGTGCTTGCCAGATTTATTTGTTAACCAATTTAACACACTTAATTACAGAAGGCAAACTCAACAAAACATTTTAGTAGAATAAGTCAACATACAGACATGTACATGAGCACAGAGTGGAAGTTAGCTCCATAGAGGTAGCAAGAGAATAATAAAGTGAGAAAAAGATGGGGAGAGAGGACAAGTAACAAGGTAAAGAAAGTTTTGAAGGTTTTATACAGCTACAGAGTTAAGTACGCAACTGTAAATAGATAATTTCCATTAAATTTCTAATTTGAGACCAGAACTCAAGAGACTTCCAAGAGTCAAAAATGAGAAGCTGACCACAAGGGGAATTCAATTTACACAGAAGAACAAATAAAACCAGTCAAGTATAAAAACCTGGTAGCACATACTTGTGAAAGGATGTTGAAGGCAGATAAAATATGGGGAGAATCTTCAAGCTGAGTAGGGAGACAAGGTATTTGTTGCACTGAATTTTCAAAATACAAGTAGAATGACATTGCAAAACCACAAAAATACTCACAGCACATAAACACAAGCCTTTGAACACAGTCACCATATCTTGCAAGAAATATATTCTTTTTTTAAATCATTCTAATAATGATAAAATGTACCTATTGAGAAATAAACATATGTACTCTTACAAAGGACATAACACTACTTGTGTTTCCCACAGAAATTAAACTGTCCAGAATTAAAAGCATTTCAGCAGAGCAGATTTCATCTACTGTAAAAAAAGAAGCAACGACATTCATGAATAGGACTTGTTTATGGGAACCGTTTGGGAGAAACCATGTCCTTTGACTGGAATACTACATTAAACAGAAATGGAACATGTATTAGATATAAATGGGACATGGGTGCACAAATGAATTTAAGGTCTGACACTATAGTAAATGAAGAGAAAAATCTACTGAAATAGAATATGGACAGCAAATCTTATCTCTCATTCTGGGAAGATAATTCCTAATAGGGGTGTACATGAACTAGCTATAAGGTTAAAACAAAAATATCTGACAGATTATGCATTAGAATTATGTCAGAAACAGAATATCTATACTGAAATGAAAATGTAACAGATTGCAAGCTCCACTGAAAGAATTGATATTGTAGAAAAACAACAAAACATGAAAATGGAAACGGAAAGAAAAACCTTACAAAAAGAGAATAGATGTGTATAAGTGCCAGAGGAATATCCAGATCATAATAAGCATCCAAATGTCATAAAGCAGTTTATAAGTAAAATAAAATAGATAATGTTAATAATGTAGGCATTTTAAAAAAAAATAGATAACAGATAGAAATATGTTACAACATATGAAATTAAGAAAGAATGTGCACAGGAATTTGGTGATATACATATAAATATACATAGAAAGTTTTTCAGGGAAAATTATCCAGAAAGTGTATTATTAGTAATTATGACTGCAAATTCTGTAATCCAACACACAAAATTGTATTTACTAGACATTATAACATGACAACGACAAATAAGAAACCACAATGTAGTCATCACAAGTTAAAAATGATATTATAGAAAACTACAATTGTGAGGGAAAAATAAAAAAATAAATTACAATATCACCAACCAGATGAAGAGAAAGCATCCACTTGAGTAATTAAAAGTCTGACGCAGAGGAAATTTCAAGAATTGTTCAGCCCTCATCTGAAGCTGTATAAAAACCCCAAAGCCTCCAATTAACCTGCCAGACCTATGCTAACCTACACTGTCAGTGCTGGGGTGCTAACCACCTGTCAAAGTACCCAGCACTAAATGCTATGAAAAGTCATCCTGAGTCAACCTTCTTCACATACACTGCACATATTTAACGTGTTTTCTCGGACAATGCAGATCTCTTTCACCTGTACCAGTCAAGTAATAATGTAGTAGTAGTTCCAAAATTTAAAGGTCTCAGCTTGGGTGACATCTGTAATTGACTTTAGACTGTGAATCCAACTTCTGCCCTCTCTGGCTTATGAAACATAGTCCTGGACAACCATAGACGCTCATGTCCAAAACAGCCAGCACTTAATTTGGAGAACAAAAGATTTCTCCTTCACACATGTTGAGGTGTACCCCCTGTTTATCATCAACCCTTCCGTTCCTTACTGAATTTATAGAGGAGCTAGGAAAAAAACATCTGCAAGATCACCTGGGTGATGCAGAGACTATATATTTGAGACTACACAGACTTCGGTCATCTCACTGAGCAGAAGCAGCTTTAGTGTTTTGTTAGATGACTGCAGCCTGTCAGTGCATAGATGCAAGATACCCACTCTCATCATCTGGAGTGATTGGCTTCACCAGCAGGAGATAATGGGGGCTTTCCTCACAGAGGTGCTGGAGGCAAGCTGAATGAATTAGAAAGATTTACATCCTTCCTGGCAGGACTTATCCAAAATAGTTATGGGAAAACATTTCTCCATGACTCAGTCCCTCATTTATCAATCCCACATTCTTTCTCCACATCTATTTGGTATCTGCTTGCAGAAGCAAGATGTGCTCAGACAACACAGGTTCCAGAGGAGGTAGTATTTACATGATGCAAATTTTGCCTTTCCCTTCAATGCCTGGGATGGCTTAGTGTTTGGAAAAAATCAGCTCATGAGTGAAGAACAGCTTATTGAAGCTGAACCTAAATGAAATACAGATAATGTTGATGGTCAGCAAAAAATCACTTTGAGAACTGGTGTTTATCATGCAGCTTTCTTTGGCTGAATATACATCATCTACTTTTCCTCAGTTGAGTCTGTAACTTTTGTCCATTCTGAGTTCCCTATTATCACCACTTTACTGGTAGTTTAAAAAAAAATTATGTACCTGTACATAACATTTTTTGTAGTCAACAGAATGGTTTCCCAGAAGACTCTTTCATCCCTGATGCAAGGTGTATTTCCCTTAAATTCTATTGGAGATGACAAGTACCAAGGCATTGATATCTTTCCAAAGTGATCTGAAACAAATAAAAGATCCAGTCAAAAGAAAATGTTGCACACCATACGTCACAGAAGGAACATACCAGACATGACAGATGTTAGTCATATGTTAGAAAGTTCCTAGTGTAACAACAGCAGCTGAATAGGATCAGACACTTGAAAGCCACCACAAACTGCAAAATACTTTTGATTTCATGTAAATAAAATACCTTACTTCTGCCTGCAGTCTGATCCTTCAATAGACTGAATGATGGAAATCATTACTTATACTGCAATACAGCAAGGAATCAGGCCCTTAGCTCTACTTACTCCTTCAAATAGTAGGTACTCAAATTTTCTGTACATATCTCAGGACTGTAAAAAGGTATAAGAATAGCAAAGAAGTTTGTATTTCTTTCTCTGCATACAGAGAAAATTGATTTTATTTCTATGTGACTTAATGAATTTGTATAGCAAAAATTTTATGTGACTTTTTTATTGCTTAATGTTTTACTTTTCAGATTATTTGGTCAGTGGTTGATTAGCACAATTATACACAGAGCTACTAAATCAGCTGCTTAGTAAGATTTAAGAAGTTTATTAGCTTCCTCAGTAATAAAACATTTGCCTAAATGTAAATGTATTATGACTTCCAACATTTAAGCAGCAAGTAAGGTATTCAGTCTTTCTAGATGAGCAATATAGTAGCTCAGTAAACCACTGAAATATGTATATCATTAGTAGGAGAACAACATGGAAAAGAAATACTAACAAATAAGCTTTTTGCATTCAGAAGCAAGTGCTTAATATTGTTAAATTATCTTTGCTGAAAGAAAATTAGTAACCAGCATAGAAAAAAGTAGTAAGAATTTTCTGATGTATATAATTGCATAATATTCACCTTATTCTCTTTCTCTGGCATAGAACAGTAGTTAACCAGATCTTAGCCTCGACATATATAATTCATATTAATGTAACAAAAATAGCTATAATGTTTTGCTCTCTCTTTTTCATGTATTCCCTACAATGCACCACTGGTGGGCAGCAGCCAAGTGCAGTGTGGGTGAAAGGGATTGTAAGATCAGAATGAAACTTTATGAATCAGTACAAAAACTTACATAAACCAGAGAGATAGCATTGTAGGCTAAGGGGGTTCTTGCTCCCAGATGTGCCTCTCCAAAAATTCAGCACACTGCTTTCTAAAAGTTAGGCTGGCCACTGAACTAATTTAGAAGTGATATCACGAATATCAGAAAAAGACACCAAAGCAGCAAAATTTAGAGTAAACCAGCAGTGATTTAAGTCACTTCAGATGGCACAGTGCCTTCCATTTTTTAAAGTTTTTTCACAAAAAAAGACAGATGTCATGTATTGGCACCAAATTACTGCAACAGTGCTCTGAAGCTGTTGTCCTAAAATTAAGAGGTGCAGGAGGAATCAGAAAAATATTTGAAAGTTGCATGAGTTCAAGGAAAAATGGTGAGAGACAAAACACACTGGCATACTAGGCATTGTGCTCAAGGTGAGGAAAACTCTCCTACTTTTGCCACTGAAGTGATGTATGACATCAGGGAAGCATTTGTTCTGCATATTTAAATTGAAACCTGAGAGCTTTTACTTGCTCTGCACAAAGAGGTCCTGTACTTGAGAGGGATTGCTAGGCATCACAGCAGTGTCCAAAGCCAATGGTAACAACTACATTAATTGCCTCATATTATAAGTAATTATTACTTATTACTATAGTTTTTTGTTGGGTTTGGGGGGGGGGTGTAGTTTTATTGTTGCTACTGCTTTGGGCAGAATAGAGCTTGGAGGGATTTAAACAAAAATTTGTTATAACTGTGTGATAATAGTCCCTTCTGAAGCTATTTCATTATGCACTTCTCTTTCATTCTCAATTTTTCATCCTTAGATCACCTGCAATGGCGAGAGCCCTCTTCACTACATTTTACAGACGAAGCTATTTGTGATGTCTCCCTTGGCCCTGTTGCAGTGGCTGCGAATGGAATTTCCTCTTTTTGTCTAATCTGTGTGAAGATACATTTTCAAGACTCAGTAAGTTTGCTCGGAACAATCCCAGATTTATGAAAGCTGTCTGCTTAGGATTGAGTTTGGTTGATTGACATTAGTATCTGCAAGGTTGTTAGCTTCAATTTAAGCTTTTGGGACATTCATAAAGTAACTCTCCTGTGTCTCTGGACAAGTGGGAATTAACACATCACTTTCGCTTGCTGTCTGGATATTTAAGAGTATCTCTGTCTTCTGAACTCCTGAAGCTTAGAGAAAGTCACATTTGTTTAAAATCAACAAAATAATTGAAAATTTGGGGAGATAGAGAAGTGGTAAATAGGCAGACAGGCGCATATCAAATCACCTATGAAATTCATCAAGCTTGAAAATGTGCATGTATGAAGAAAATTTCATAGTGTATTGATGAATGTTTCCATTGTGGAAACTCAAGAAATGAGAAGGTCCTGCTAAATGCAATTTCTGGAGACTCTTCCTTCTTGCCTACTCTTTGGTTCCCATTAAGCTAGATCCAGTTCCAGGTCCCGTTCTTGCACTCATACAAGGAGAGTTTTCAGAACAGTTGAAAAAATCCAAATGATCTCTTCTTCCACTGGGAGAACTCCTAACCATGCAGTAGTACTTTAAAAGTCATAGGAGAATGTATGGTGAGCAAACCATAGGCTATGTGCTAGATCTGCAGGCTGCAGCAAAGGAGGATAGTCCAGTTCTTCTGCCACAGCTTCTCTGAACAGCTTACGGTGTTCAAAGTAAAACACTCTACTCTGGATGCTCTTTGGCGGTATTAGCCTCAGTATGTTGCGTGATGATGCTAAACTGCCAACATTTTCCTGAAGTGCACAAGCGAGAAAAATTTCAATATTTATCTCTGCCAAAAACTGCAAGCAAAATTTCATGGGGAAAAGGGGTTTCTTAACCATTAGAGAATTTCTCCTAAATCCAGTATCAGTTCTGCTGTGAAAATAATGGAGGGATGAAAACTGTTTGAGGAACAACAAAAGTCAGAGCATCATTTCAAACGCAAGGAATCTAACATATGGGTGTAATTGCTATTCTTTCACATAAATAAGAATTTAAGAAACATGCTTGAACCAGACACGCATGAATACTTTTTGTGGGAGCAGTATAATTTATAATTTTTCCCACCACATGATCCCTATTTTCAGCTCATAACACACATGCCTGTTATTCAGGCACTCCTTAAACACATGGGGTTATCAGATCTCTTACGAAGTCAGACGAAGTCAGGGAGCTTTGGCGCAATTGTATTTGTCTTTTCTGGGGTCTTCAAGATGGGACATTTCTATATTGCTTTTTTACAAAATGGTATAGCTGCAGCTGTAATGAGGCATGTTGCCTTTCACCCCCATTTGTATTAATTATTATATCTTGATCATTCATAACACATGGTTATACCACTCCAGCTCTCCATGTTAGCGTGTTCTTGTCCACTATAAGTTGTGTCTACCTCTGGTCTGACACTAAGAATGGCTTTCAAATACAGATAAAAAAAAGAAACTAATAAAAAAACAAATAAATAGATAAAACTAACAACAAAACCAACAAATAAACAACTCCCACACAAACACACACTCACATAAACTAGAATACATGCAAGAAATAAGGAATATTACATAATATAAAAAAAAAGAAAAAAACACACAGATGAAGGTAAAAACCCAATTTAGTGGTCATTTCTCCTGATTGAAAGCTTCCACACTTCCAGATTTTGTCTGTGTCCATAACTGACACATCACTTAGGTGGCTGAGGCCATCTCAGCAGAGGCAGAGTACCTGAGCTTTTCCAGAAACAGAATGTGCCACCCGAGGATGACAGTGCACAACTGCATGACCTGTGGGCTCCCACTCAAGAGAAGCTGGTTACTAGCTGCGTTCCACCTTTACCTACACTGGGGCAAAATGAGGGACCTGCTGAGTCACATGCATAGGCTCAGAAACTCTTCAAAACTGAAAGAAACTCATTAGACTGGGGGTTATAGCTCCTCCAGAAAATGTGCCACCCTAGCTCATTCCTTCTATATATCTGAGATGTTCTTTCTTGAGTTTATAATCAATATAATCCCTCTGTTAAGGGATTTAATGTCTGCTAAACAATTTCACATAGTTGTGCTACTTAAACTTCTGATTATATTTACTACAAACTATTGGACTTTCAAGTTATTTTTTGGCTTGTGTCCTATTAGACACAATAGGTACATTAAATGTGATTTCCCCTAAACAGGGATAAAGATTACAGTAGCTGATATTCATCTACAGTAGGACAAAAGTTAACCATGAACAACTATGCCAAAATTGAGAGAGCATGTGAGTTATTACTGTAGGGTAACTGCGATTTTTATTTTTTTTTTTAAGAAATCACTTTTACCTAATAGAATGGTTAAAATGACGTCCACTCATACTACATTTGCTAATTTGCTATCAAAATAAATCTGCACCCTTCACTTTGCATGGAAAAAGACAGCTGCCTCCATTTAATTACTACAAAACATAGACAAACTGCAGCTGAAATGGTTACATGGGGTTTCCTCTTTTATACATTGCATAGAAGGTGGATAACTGGGTTTTTTTCAACTTTTTTCAAAGTAAAAATTTCAACACTTTAGTTCATCTGTATGTGACTATTAGTTTTCATAGAACCATAGAATGGTTTGGGTTGGAAGCAACCTTAAAGACCATCTAGGTCCACCCCAGCTGCCATTGAACAGAGACACTTTCCACTAGACGAGGTTCCTCAAAGCCCCACACCGCCTAGCCTTGAACACTGCCAGGGATGGGACAGTCACAGGTTTTCTGGGCAACCTGTGCCAGTGTCTCACCACCCTTATAATGAAGAATTTTTTCCTATTACAAGGAATTATCTGTTCTACATGAATTACAGTGTTATAGAAATGCTTCATTCTAGTATTCTGAAAATATTAATTTCCTTTCTGTAATATTACATAATATTTCTGTAGCATTCTTTCTATTTCCATTGCTTCCAGACTCATGGTATTTCAGTTCTTCCTGTATGCCAGTTTAATCTTTCATCATGTTGACACCACCTCTTGTCTTCTTCATATTTTATCATTTTAGCATATTTTGTTTCATAATAAAAGCATTCAGTAAGATCTGTGTTTTAAGAAAGCCCCTCCCGCCTCAAAGTTTCTTCTCTTTTTATTCTCTGGATCTACTGCAGTGAATCAATTAATCTCAAAGTCTTCTCAAAGACTTCTTCTTGGTGTCAGTATAAAGCTGTAGTGCCTCTCCTTTTATTTTGCCATATTTTTTTCCCTTAAATAAATTAACTTTCCAGTCCTTCAGGAAGCCTCCTTTAACTCCAGCACTCAGAATAGTCCCACCTATGTTAGACCAGTGGCCTCATAATATTTTTAAGGGTGCCATGTTTCCTTTCCACAATTTCTATATAACTTTTTTAAAAAAATTAGCCTCTGGCCCTGACAGTTGTGAAAAAAAAATTAACTGGATGCAGAGGTTCTGTCTGAGTCTGAAATCTTGAAAAAAAAGCTTTAGGACCTTGAGTTACCTTCTTGTCCTCTTTTGAGTCTAGTATTTCAAACATCCTGCTACGATGTTTAAAATGCCAGCATTGCTACAATCATAAAATTACCTCTGCAGAAACTGCAGAGAAGGAAGAAAACAGACCGTGTCATGAAAGGCTCATATTAAGTGTGGTGCTCAGCCTCATGCCGCTTGTGGATGATGCTCAGAAGAATGTCAGTGCCTGTTCCATCTCCTGATCCCTAGGAAAAGCTAGAGGGAGAAAAGCATAGAGAATGTTTTGCAGAGCTCACTGGTGTATACAGGCATATGTGTTTTTTCACCAGATCAGCATTTTACAAGTGACATTCAGACTCAGTCATTACTGAATTATTTTTTATCACTTTTCTTTACCGTGAGCTTGGAAATAGTCTCCTTTGCAAATTTCACAGGGCTCTGAGCCCAGAGGCCGTAAGCATCTGTGTACTGTAACCATACCTTGAACCATACATACTTGCTGGGTGGGAGCAAGCCTCAGAAGCCTAGCAAAGTACATACCATCATATTTCTAACATCAGTAACTAGTGACATCCCAAAGAGCTAGAATTGAATTAGTGGAGAAAATCTGGGATGGTACCACAGTTTTCATCATCTCAGACTCCAGCCCTCAAGAGCATATGGGCCTGAGAGCAGCTTTAGCTTTCTCTCCCAAACAACACTATGAATCAGAACTTATTTTCCTATAGGAGAGATAGATGTAATGTGTTTTGAGAAAAAAAAAAAAACAAACAACTTTGCTTTTTCCTCTTCCTTGTTTTGATGGGGTTTGTTATTGATTTGGGATTTTTTAAATGAAAAAAAAAAGAGGTAAAGCAGTCACATACCTTAATTATGTTTTGCATCAGTATTTCACTGTGGATGAAAGATCAAGATTAAGGAATTGTGCATGTAGTTAAATTTGGCACCATGTGATAAAATCTCATTTAACGGTGAATATATATTTTTTGCATTCTGTTTGGTCAGTGAATGCCAGCTGTGTGGAGCACAGTGGACCAAACTGAGATTATGACATCACAAATACATATAGAATTACTAATTTCTGTACCACATATATTTAATTTAGGTAAAATGCACTGAACTTTAATATATATATAGCATTTCTTCCAGTAAAATAAACTGAAGATTTCTCATATTTAATGTGAATATTCTATCATGATATAAAATTTTATAGTAAGTCACTGCCAGCCCAATCATTTGCCTTCCTCACTAAAGATGCTTTTTTAACTCATTTAACACCTAATTAAATATTGCCTAGCTTGACAAAGGATTAATACCAAGAATATTTTGCAAGAGATTCTTATGATAATGAGACCTGAAAGTGATTTAGAGACATACATAAACATTTCCAATCTATCTTGAACTATCATATTACTGTATGCAGATTATGAAAATTATATCAAATTTGTATTACAAGTACAATCACGTATATCATAGATGTTACCTGTTGAGTTTTTCTGAGGTGTGACAAAAGAGATACTTCAACTTTTGTCTTGCCAATATCTGGCTAGACATTTATCTATATTCCTACTAAAACTTTTGTTACACTAGATTAAACTAAATCAGTGAAACATCTGAATTGGAATAATTCAGCTTCTTCATTAAGTCAGATTTCCACATCAATACAGAAAGAAAAGATTTATCTGCCCTTTTTCAGAGATTATATTCTGGTTTCATATTGTGAGTCTACTTTGAACATGGATCACAATGATGCTTAAGATCTTGTACAGTCTAATGAATCACAAAGTTAAAAATGCTCCTACAACACTAAATGCATGCATTTTTTACATCTCAGTAGTATTATATTTCAAGCTGCATACCAAGGAAACCTCCTAGTTTGGGAATGAATTTATTCTCTAGTTTCCATCTCAGCTAGAGCCTTATACATCCTAATTATCTGAGGCATGCCTACGCTAATAAAGAGTGCAGCACTGTAAGTGCAGTCTTGCTGACAAGAGAATCTATTAAAGAACTCAGTGTTAGTGGCTGCAGCTTGCGAGGTACATACCTGTAGTGGAACTTCAGTTAGTTTTATCCAACATCTAGTCCATGTGCTAAAGCATTGTATGTGTTTATGATGTCAAGATCCATTTCAGATCCACAGTAAAATTTAGTTGACATAAGAAGTCACAAAAAGTCTTAAGGAAGAGCAAAGATGAGTGTAAAGCACCTATTCATAGAAAGATGAGTATACTTTTCTCATTGTATCACAAGTAAGTTAAGACAATTTTTGCAGGAAATCAAGACTAAAACATTGTTTATATACTTAAAGCCAGATATATATATATAATATATTATTCAAATACTTATAATGATCAGATGGTTGACAGTTACTGAAACATCTGTGTTCTTCAAAAGTACTTTGTAAGACTCAAATAAATATTTGTTCCTTAAACAGAAAGAAAAATTGACATTTCATTAAATATTCTAAGCCTAAAATATATATATATATTTGATCCTGAAAAATAACCTTATGTTAAGAAAATTCAACCATCTGAATCCTTATCTTATTACTGCTCAGTACTGCTAGCAGTGCTACTGTTAACCTGGTAGTGATGACCAATTAAACTGTAGCTTAAACATACATGTGTTCAGCAAAGTAAATCATACAGTTCATTTATGATCTGTGTTTAAGAATATATGAAAAATCACAAATCCTAGTGTCTGACCTAACACGTGTGTATTCCCTCTCCCTGAGGACCACAAGGTCTTAAACAAGGCTTCCATAATAAGCTTTCTTACACCCTGTGCTAACAGTGACTTAGCAGTGAGACAAGGAAAATTTTGCTAAAGGCATCTAACAGCTTAGTAAATGAGGAATACCTTTCTGAAGATGTTTAGATGTCAACACTTTCAGAATTCCACTACCCTCTGTTTCTGTTGGTACAGTTTGAATGACAGAATAACAGAGCTACAAAAATTTGGTGGGAAGAGGCCTCTGGAAGGCCCCAGCAGTGCCTCCTCCTTGAAACATAACTAGTAGTCAGCAACAAAACAGATCAGTCACGGATTTCTACACCTATGTCTTGCAAACTTCTTGGGACAGAGCATCCACAGTTGCTCAGGAATGCCCTGTCCTAATGTTGCACTAGTCTCCTAGTGCATGGGTACTGTTATTTTTTGTGTGCTCCCATCCACATATCCCGATAGCATCCTGTAGGTGGTGAGATGCCATCTCTGCCAGTGCACTGCATTGCTCTGACTGCTTTTGCCTATCTGTACAGTATCTTCAACTGTATTGATTACAGCTTAGTCGTCACCTCCTTTTCTTCATAATTCTTGATATTTCATTGACTACTGCAGTGTTGCTTCCCTAAAGCTAGTGTTCTGTCTTTTACCTGAAAGGTGGTGAAGGAAACCCATTTGATTTCAACTGCCTTCTATTAGATCACGAGCTTTTATGCTGATGGACCTACTACTGCAATTACTGAATCATGGCCAGGGTTCAGTGAGTATGCTTTAGAGACTTTAAATAATTAAGTATGACTACAGATTGAGGAAGGCTCCTCATGCAACTAATTGCCTTCCACATGAAAAACAAAAAAAAAAAAGAAAAAAAAACAGAAAAGGAATTCTAACTTAATTTTTCAGCTTCTAATGACTATTAACTCTTACCCATTTTTCACACAGGTGAAAGAGCTGAAAATCTCCTGCATGCATCTCCCAAGTTTATTCCCATCTCCATCTTTGGAAGAACACAATAGATAGAGATTTTACTACTCCCCTCATTTCAGGAAATATACCCAGGTCTTGAGTCATTATTCTTCAGGTACAGGGGCTGTGCCCTGCAAGGCAACTACACTCTAACATTCCTCTTGCTATCCTCCTTTTGAAAGCAAAAAGTTAAGTGGTGGCCAACATACCCATGGCTAGTTTCAACAACCAAAAGGCATTAGATTAGATTAACAAAAAGTCTTTTTAAGGACTTTAAAGAAAGGTTTATAAAATACATTTCTGTTAGGAAAACAAAGGTGGCTCCTCCTTCCTTCAGCAGTACAGACATGTTTTCTGTCAGATGACTGTCAGAGGGATTTAAGCAGAGCTATCCAGGTATTGGTTTGTAGCCTGGATGGTGCATTAATAAGTTTTGGAAAAGTCTTGAGAAAGGCTTCACTACAGAACATTTAAGAATCACAGGGGCATTTTGGCTTTACATCTATGAATGACAAAGCACATACAATCAGTGTGAAAGACATTCCATTTCTGTGATATAAATGAAATAGCAAAAAGGAAAATAATACAACTTCTTCCTTTCCCACAAAAGCTGTAAGGCTTGATGCCAGAAAGCTGTAAGGAATTTATTGCTTAAAAAATAACTGGCTGCAGGGATCTGGACTCCGCAACATGTTTATTCTGATATAAAGCCAACATTTTTTTTCTGAAAAGCTAGGAGAAACTCATCCTTTTCCTAATGAAGCAGTTAACTGCCCTCTGCCTAGAATGGTCATGAAATGGTAATTTACACAAGGCCATGAGAAAGCAAAAGAGCAGAGCCCTATGGGCTTCCACATCTCACCAATGAGGACTATCCAGTCTCTTCCCTATACCAATCAGCCTTCTCCCTGTCACTTAGGTTTGGTTTGTTCCAACAAGGGCATGATGTTTGCAGGTTTCTTCCTTACTGCAGCCTTGCTAACCCATTTGCACTTTCAAGAAGATGTTTTCATTTCCATCTTCAACATCTAATTATGAGGTTTAAAAACAATTTCTAAATTGAAAACTTATATGTCATGCAAAATTCTAGAGGTAGTGTCTTGGGTAAAAATTTTTGCCAAACTCCAGAGCAAAACCAAATACTTGGATAAAGAATGATGCCAATCAAGCAGCTGCATGGCATTTTATGAAGGATGTCATATTTTAAGCAGCCACGTAGTCTCACCCACAAAACCTATTCTGTAAGTCAGGTCACTTCAGCAAGTTATTTTTCATCTTCACTCAGCAATCATTTGCACCATCTAGAAATCTAAGTCCAGTTTTGGACTCAGAAAATAAAAATGTTGATTGAATGAAACAGGTACAACATGGAGACCACCAAGATGGTCAGAGACTGGAATACTTGCCCTTTAAGGAGAGGCTGAGGCAATAGGATTTATTTAGTACAGGGAAAAGACAGCTTTGAGGAGACCCAATGTCATCTCCAGCACCTAAGAGGAGCCTTTTGGGGAGATAAAGATAGATTCTTCTGAGTGGTGCATGGTGAAAGGATGAGAGCCAAAGGCATAAACTGAAATGAGTTCAGTCAACCAAAGACTGTGCAAGCCTAATCCTTGAGCATTTCAAGGTTTTCAAGACCAGATAAAGCCTTGAGTAACCCAGTCTAACCTCACAGATGAACATGATTTGAGCAGGAGGTTAAACTAGAGCCCTCATGAAGTCCCTCACTTTTTGCATTATCCTGTGAGCCTGACATGCTTTGTTGTGACTCAGATGTAGCTTTGCACAGCTTCATCTTAATACCTCTTACCTGGACATAAAAAGAATAATTATACACGAAACTGACATCTGATGCATAATGGTTACAGATACATTGTTCACAGAGCATTTTTTCATCAAAGTAAATTTGGTTTCTGGAAAAAAAAATCAGCTGTTGAAGATGGAACATGATATCTTCTATTTAATATTCAGATTTAATTCCAGCTTTGACCAACTTTTCTATTACCAGAAATGGCTGGATTCCTGGTTTATATGTCAAGAGTTGCATAGAAAACTCAAACATTACCACAGATGGTGCGTATATTTTTGTGACCATTTGTAACACAGTAGCTTGTGGGTCATGCCACAATAAATGGGCATCTGGAATGGCCATTAAGGTTTGACAAAATTATTACAGATTTTCAAATGACGGTGGAGGTGGGTGGGTTAGAACTTAACCTCAGTAATAAGATCCATCCATAATTGGCAGAGACTGTAACAGTACCGCAGCTGTGCCAAACCAAAGAGTGAGGATCTTCCACAGTGACAGAAGAAAATAAGCTTGCTGAGGATGCTCTCAGAAGAGGAAAATGCTTAATTAGGCAGGGTGTGCAGGAAATTCAGTAGCCTTAGCAGAATAAGGAAAGGCTTTCCACAAGTAAAAACTGTCTGGGATGTGACAGAGAAAGTAGGAATATATGGTCAGTTTTCACTATAAAGAGAAGTAATCTTTAGTGTTCAGAAGGGTCAGTACAGGGACTATGTTAAATCTGTTCATAACAGAGGGAAAGCCCTGAAGTAACTGGTGGTTTGCTGCTGCTGTTTTCTGGCAAGCGGGTGGCACTAACCCTTCTCCCGTTACTGGCCACCTCGTGAAGATAGCATTCTGGCGCTAATCCTCTGGGTTTACCCAGTAAGGCTTTTTTGATAGATCATATAAAGGTACAAACTGTAGGAGACAAAAACAATCTTAAACTTAAGCAGACCCAGACCAGAAAAGAAATAAAATGGAAAAGATGGTCCAGTATGTATGCTTCTGCGCAATAATATCTCAATGCATGGTTTTTTGCGGTATCATTAACTGTTCTACTTCAGCCATGCAAAATGGCTTCAGTTGGCAGTAAGTACAAAATAACAGAATTCAAGAACACAACCAGTAAAACCTAATTAAAAAAAAAGTCCTCAAAGAGCCAGATATGTAAGTCAAACCCCATCAAGGTAACAGACAGGTTGCAGAAGATGGTTGCTTACTGTGAAGACTAGACAGGTGTCTCCATCTTCTGCTATGCTTGGGACTGCAATGAAAGAATAGAGATAAAGGTGGTAGCAGTAGCAAAGGAGGTTGGTTACAAATAGCATGTGAAGGGGTGAAAAGTGCCATCAAATTGGTGCTGAGACACAAGAAAAGAATTTCTGTCAGCATTGGTATGCCCTTTGCTTGAATGTCTTAAGTGAAGTCATCCTAAACTTCCCTTAGAGCCATACTGTGTCTTCACAGTGTTAGGGTTTAGTGTTTTCCAACACAGTGAGGTCAGCCAGAAGGTGCAAATTTTTCAGACTTTGACAAAACACAGCTATGCCAAGAGAACTCTTAGTGCAAACCTGACCCAAGAGATTTCACAGGCAATGGATGGCTTTTTGCCTCAGCAGCCACACTAGCTTGATTATTCCTTTTCCACACATGGGGGAAAAAAAGGTCACCAGATTATTACATAATATTAATGTTAAATAGCAACAATAAAAAAGCAACACCTTATTTTTCAATATGTTATCTTTTGTACACCTGCCCCTATGGTGGGAAACTGAAGAGCTTAATCTTTGATACTACATATTTACAAGCCCTGCAGATCAAACTCAAATGGTATTTCAACTGTACTTTACCTAAAGCAAGAAATGTCTAGGCAGATAGCCCAGAGCATATTTAAAGCTGCCCTCCAGTCAGTGAGACACATGAAGTGAGTATACAACGTCAAAGTACTGTAAAAATAAGTCAGCTAGAATATAATTGGCTTGGACCATGTGTGTACAGGGCTAAGGCACCCGAGCCATTGGTAAATTACGCAGCCATTTTTACTTGATTTCCTGTTTCTTCAACTCTGAAGTGATAATTCTGTTGAAGATGATAAAGACTGTTAAGGAGATTTTATTTAATGCAGATGGACATGTTAATGCAGAGTGATCTACCCATCCCTCCAATTAGCCTACTAGGTGCAGCTTGATATAAAGCAGAGACTGGAGCCCTGAGGACATAAAGCAAGACAGGGAGAGCAACATAGCTCAGCATGTTTTCAGGAAATCCAATTATTTGTCTGAAGCTTTGAATTCAAAAGTGGATTCAGAAAGTCCTAAAGCAATTATGATTTGCACTGAAAGAGACTGGCTAAAGCCAGCAGCTAAACATTTGTATTGTTTTTGGCTTGTGTGCTCCATTTATACAGTAAGACCCTTTAGCACAATCACTTCAACATGTAACTGAAATGAGTTTAGTTTTCAATAGGATTTTTCTTTCAAATAAGTTGATAAGAAACATACCTTTTTTTTATTTTTAGTACAGACAGAAAAGCTCAGAAACAATTCTGGATTTCAAAAATTACTTGAAAAATTTTATGAGCTTGTAAGATAGTGTTATGTTAAATATCTTGTACAAGATAATAATGCTAAGACATTTGCCTGGGTGTTTACCCTTCAGTTGATCTACTGTCTCTCTTTATATACTAGAATGTATGTGCTATGCCATCATGATTACAACCTTACCTCACTTTATTAATGGTAACAAGAGATAGCTGAAATGATTCTAAAGGAACTGAGATATGCAAAATTATCTTTTCAGAGTTTAGGCACTTCTCTCTTGAATAGACACTGACCTGAACATATTTAAGTACAATTACTGATATTTTATGTGTGCATATTTTTTTCACTTTATATTTTGGTAATGAAAATGACGTTTGTATTTTGTTTTAAAAAGTCACCAAATATCATAAATGAAGTTCTGTGAGGCATCTATATCACTTGGAACTTAATTTTATAAATACATACATGTAATGCATATACTCCTAAAAAGTCTGTTTCAGTATAATTTCTTTTAATTTCAGATGCTCTTTAGAGGTCATAGCAGAAGAATAATGTGCATTTTTGATCACATTCTTCTAATTTTAAATTGTTTATGTGGCTGTAGGTCCTAGATACAAAGTTTTCTTTTTTAAATAGCAGTAAAAATACCTCATAACCAAAGCTGGCCCAAAACTGGGATTCCAAGTTCACTGGAAGTTTCTCTTTCATTTAGTTTTGATCTGACCTGTAATGGCTGTTTCCAATGTCCGTAGCCCAGGCAGACTCTGCTGGAATCCAGGCAGGGTTCTCTTTGAACTTTGCCTTGAGTTTGCTAAAACTTCATTGAACCCAAGATGTTTTAAATGAAAGACTTCAGACTGGATGAAGTAGCATTTTCTGACAAAACTTTGTTTCCTTTGATAACTTCTGAACACTTCTATTTACAACATGCTTTGATTAAAGACAGACTGTTATGATGAAATGACAGACATTTCATAATTATTCTCCTCCAAAGTCTTTTGGATGCCAGCCTCATCATAATTCACAAATGGATCAGTCTACTTCTCTTCAACTTAGTGTTTTCAGTCACTTACTGAGAACCAATGTCTACCCAGCAATCATCTCAACACAGACTGCCAAAACATAATGATGAGGATAGACTTGTGACTAATTTCCAGGATTAATTATTAGAAAAAATGAATTCTGCTCAGTATTGCAGGAAATACTGTGTCATGACTTTTGTCCTGAGGCATATAAACCTTTGAGAATGTCTATATTTGCTTTTGTGATGTGTCTTGAGGCTGGTTTCTGTGTTAATTTCCAGTCCCAAGCAATAATAATCCTTTTCTAACATGCCATCAATTTCCTTTTCTTTTCTGATTATTTCTTAAGCCTGTTGTTCATTGATTTAAAGTTTGTTTTTTGTCAACATTGAATATCTGACATGTAACCACCCCAATGTGCCAGGATAGTTACCCAGCCCTGTCCCTGTTTTGATCATTACTGAAAAAAAAACAATAGTGCAAATCCTCTGCCTTGTATGTGAGTAGCTAACAACCAATGAAACAGAAACTGTGCTGGAAAGTGCTCCAGGCACACCACCCCTCTGATTTAGCATATTTGGGCAGCTGACCAGACTGGCTGAAGGATTGTATAGTCCTGCTGTTAGTTAATTGTGCATACATAAAAGTTAGAATCCGACTGTCAAGCTGCAATTAAGAACCCAGTCTCCATATTCAGCAGCACTAATGTGGGTTTTCTGATTTGCTAAATAGTCTTGCTAGTTACTTTGCTTTCTGAAGTGTTTGCAGAAGGCAAACATATGTATATATAATTTCATATGTATATACCACTATAATGTACACAGGCATAAGTGTAAATATTTGCACATAAAGGACACAATCATAGAATCAACTAGGTTGAAAGAGACCTTTAAGATCATCTTTCCTGTTAGGGTGGTGAGGCACTGGAATGGGTTGCCCAGGGAAGCTGTGAATGCTCCATCCCTAGCAGTGTTCAAGACCAGGTTTTACGAGGCCTTGGGTGATATGGTTTAGTGTGAGGTGTCCCTGCCCTTGGCAGGGGGGTTGCAACTTGATGATCTTAAGGTCCTTTCCAACCCTAACTATTCTATGATTCTAAGTCCAATCATTACCCCAGGACTGCCAAGAGCTTTTTTTGTGCTTTAAAGGACATGGAAAATAATAATTCCAAGGGATGTAGGGTGTTTTGCACATTAATGCTTCTACAACTATTTAAATGTTTGAGAAATTTTTCACCCGCTATGAATTTTTGCTGTCTGTAAGTTGTCTCGGTCAATTCTTACAGTAAATTTCTGTTTCTCCCTCTGGTGGGTACCTACAGAAAATAGAGACTGAACCTCCCCGATTAGGGAGGTGCCACATCCTTAACTCAAGCAAAACTCACATAGAGAAAAAAGGATATTTTAACTTCCTATGGATAATCCTAGTATCACAAGCAAGGACAATCTTTTTCCATGTCATCTTTAGTTAAAAAACAAAACAAAACATAACAAAACAAAATAACTTCCATTTTTAAGGAAAGGGTACGGAAAAAACATATGTTTCTGAAATAGTAATAAATAATAAATGTACAGAATACACAATACAGCATACACAATACAGGATGCATTATGTTATCTTAGTTTGTAGCAAAAGGTGGATTCTCTTCACAAATTATAGTACATCTTATTCTACTCCGGTCCTTTTAAACTGAAAATATATTAATGTGCACACACATACATGTATACACACAAGATTGGATTTGAAAGAATTTTAAAAAGTCCAAATATTCCCCCAAAATACTATCAATATTTGCACATCAAAAATACGCTTCATATGAGCTTTAAAAATGAAATGTTTGCAGCCCATCAGAAGAGTAAAATATTGATTGTCAGACTGTGACATCAGAGAGGCAGAAGAGGCACTCATGTTGAAATTAATCTTCCTCAGTTGGGACCATGAGTAAAGCTTGTTTTGGAGAAAACTGTGATCAATAACTCCATTTTGATTGCATTTTTTTTATAAGGTTGCACCTTAATAATACTCAACGTGACAAAATTGCTGCAATTTCTGAAAAGATGCAAACAGGGATTATAGTGTAGAAATCTTTACCAGTTGATGCTTAATTCTCGGGTGGAATTTAAGACAGAGTTGACCTATAAAGGCCTAAATGTCTTGTTTTGGGCATCTAAGTGCCTCTCTCTGTATGTTACATTACATTAGATTTGTTCTTTGAAGGTATTTGAGCCATAATTCTCTGAAAACTAACACTAGGGTTAGGGATTCATGAATCCTCTTCCTGGTCTGCATTTTTGCTTCATTATGCATTACCATAGCATATTATTATGGTCTTTATAGATCTCTGGAGTTCACTGCAAAGCTAGTTTTTGGGGTTTCTTCCATATACTTTTCTAAGAAAGGCATACTCCTAATGGTAAAAAAGGTTTTAGGGTTTATGGTATAATGGTGCTTTGACAACACCAGTCCATGATGAAAAGCAACTTTTGAGTGTGGTTATTCAGCAATAAAAGTATCAAAAAGGTGCTTTCAGAAGCCATCAAACTTTTAAGAATTAAAATAAACTTTCTCTTGAATACATTTATTGCTCTTTTTATTATTCTGAAGTGCACACTTTGGGTAACAGAACTGTGAAATTATCTCTGAATTATTGTGAATAAATCCCTTGTGGAAGTTATATCCAAGTGAGGATGGTGTTGGACTGACACCTTCGTGACCATATGAACAAAACAAAACTGGTATGTAATCACAGGTATGCATAAATCCTCTGTTTACATTAAAAGTAAGTCAGACCTTTAAACACCATGGCTTAATGTTTGCCTCACGTTACATTTAAGATATTAGTAAAACCTACATTTCATGCACTTGCATCATCTGCATATATAGAAATTGTGTCAAGATGTCAGATTTTTCTCTTCTGAACATTTAAAGGGCAAGCCATAGAAAAACACTTATTGCTGAGGAGGGGTGCTGGGGAGGGGGCAGGCCAACACCTGCTTTATGGAGCCTTATGGAGAAGCTTGTGTGGAAGTCTGTGACCTGTGATTCCTTTTGGTTTCCCTTCTTCAATCACTGCCATTGCTCACTGCTTCCCTCTCCTCCACCTCCACCCTTCAGTACCTTGAAGCTCACCTTGAGTTTTAATTTCCCTGTGTCATTTATATCTTCATGTATTCAATTTTAAGAGTTGTTTGTTCTTTCTTTTTCTTGAAAGCTCCCTTTGTCAGTGTAAGAGTTATTGTCAAATAAAATTACATGACAGGAACATACCCCAAGAAAGTAGTCTGTGCATAAAAAAAGACTATTCCATTAAAAGGCTATTACATTTCTCCTAGCCTCCTGCTTTAGAAGTTAGTAATGTCTACTGCACGTGGCTCTGAGGGAAGCTATTCCAAGCTCCACTACCTTGTGAATTGCTCTGTGAGGCACATTGGGCTGGAATGATAAGCAGTCTATGTATTATGACAACAGGGATGCTCAACACCTAGCTACCTAGCAGGCTTGTGAAATCCAGCTCTCTGAGTTTCTGATCTGGTTAAAGATGAAGAAATAGATGCCTAAGAAAAAGATCCCAAGTGCCAGCATGTCTTGAGGAACTGCTAAAACTAGCTACTTATAGACACTAAGGGAAGGGAAGACTAAGTTAGCACTTGGCCAAATTGCAGCTGAACATGTTTGGGAAGAATGTAGAATATGCTTTAGCAACAGGATCAGTCTCTGGGCCTGAGTAGATTTGTAATGGTTTTTCTCTGCTTTACCTGTGGGGACAGGAAACTATTTATCTCCTTAATAGAATTTGGCTTCTGAGGAGGAAAGTTATTCATGGAAATTTTTCTTCACCTTCCCCTTCATCAGAAGTTGGTTATATGAGATAGTGAATAGAGAACCTGTAATGCAGGACATCATAACTGAGGGATAACCCACCTGTTTCTGGGGGTTGGTATACCAGAAATCACTGCCCAAAATCTTCTTATACACTTAGACATATGACAGCTCATTCACATGGAGTTTTACAGGTGTGGAAGTAGTAGACATTTCCCTCTGTACAATAGGACAACAGTCAGCTCATTGGTATTTTTTTGCTGCCAGTCTCTGCCCAAGCACTTTTCAGCTCACAGTACAGACAATACATATTTCTCAAGTGAAAGCTATAATTACTTGCTTATAGGGTTTGCTGGGGTAAATTTCTGTCATCATACTAGTGGAAGCTATGTTTGCAAAGAAAAATCAATATTAGTTAAGCTGGAGGGAAAAAAATGAATGACTTTAACCTATGGGACAAAACACTTATCCAGAAAGAGGACTTCTGAGTTCTCCTTCCTGATCCAATGAATCTTGAATTGCACTATGCCCTGGAGCTTGAAGTTAGCCAGCCCCAGGGGCAGGTAAATGGGACTCAGGCTTCAAAGTCATACAGATCTCCTGCATTGCCCTCTGGATAAAGAACAGTGTACTTGTCATGCTAGTCCTCAGAGTTTACTGTCTGTCCTGCTCCCTGTGGCAGACTGCATGGCAAGGAGGAATAGTCTGTGGAGGGCTCTGCTTTCCCCCTTTTTAGGGAAACTGTACCTAAAACACAAAGTACTGAAAATGGATAGACTTAGAGAAAGATATTGCCAACTTTCTTAATACTTTGAATAAGAATGCATGGAACATTGTTTAAACTGAATTCCCTCTTGGTTTGTGTTTCTGTATTTTCTTTCTTTTCTTTTTTTTCCCCAAAGAAAGATACATTCTCGTTTGATGATTTGTCCTTCAAAACATGCTGCTTCTTCACCAAATATAGCCTTCATACGAAATGTAACATTTCTTTGGTTAACTATGTCAATTAATCTTTGTTAATGTGGTTATATAGCTTAAAATATATTTTGATTCTTAATTTTTGCATTAGTGTATTAAGGATGAAGAATGGCCCATTATTTAACGATTAGATTATTGTTTCTTCTTCTCCCTCCCTGCAGGATTTATACTAAACAACGTTTAGATGAAAACCAGCACTGAATTAATGTGCACATATACAACATTACTGCATTCTTTTGCTAGCTAAGCTGTACTCTATTGTATGTGCCAAAAAAAAAATAACAATTTTATTAAAACATTGGTGTATTTTAAAATGGATTTATTTAGTTTAGTTTAGATGTTTCTGGTTTCCATGGATAAAATTCCAAAAAGCAAACAAATGCCTTAAAGGAACTTCAGAAGCACTTACTCCTCCTTTACTCCTTCATTGTGTAAGTGGTACTGGATAACCTAAATACCTTTGAAATTCTGCCTCATTCTTCACCCTCAGAAAATGCAAATATGCTACTGTAGCTAGAGCAGGATCTTCCCAAGAGGTCACAGGCTCCTTCAACCATCCTCCTGCTCCAGCATGGGGACCTCCATGGACTGCAGGTGAGTGTCTGCTCTACCATGGACCTCTATGGCTGCAGGGGCACAGTCAATGCCTCACCGTGCCTCATCAAGGGCTGCAGGGAAATCTCTGCTCTGGCATCTGGAGTACCTCCTCTCCTCCTTCTCCACTGCCCTCAGTGTCTGCAGAGCTGTTTCTCTCCCTTGTTCTCACTCCTCTCCAGCTGCAATTGCTATTGCATGGGATTTCTTTTTTCCCTTTCTTAATTATCTCAGATGCACTACCACTGTCGGTGATGGGCTCAGCCTTGGCCAGCAGCAGGTACAACTTGGAGCCAGCTGGCATAGGCTCTATCAGACACAGGGGAAGCTTCCAGCAGCTTCTCACAGAATGCACCCCTGTAGCCCCCTAGCTACAAAAGCCTTGACATGAAAACCCAACGCAATATGCTATGTGAACACACCTTAGTACTTATCTCTGAATCCTTAGAGTAACACCAGTAACAAGGGAATTCAGAGCAGGGCTTTGCCTGTCCTTTATCTTTTTATTTGTTTCAGATTGTTAGCAAAGGGTGAGATGACTTTTTTTATTCATCAAGAGGACAAGTTCCAAACCACTAGTCCCAGGAGTCCTAAGTAAGGTGCCCAAATCAATTGTTCTGCTGCTTATAACTTGACTTTCCCATTGGCAGGATAAGGCATTCTGCCCCTGTATATTCAACACACGCTTGCATTCCTGTTTTGTTGAACTCATAAGGGATGCCTAACTCCTCTTTCATATAGCAAAGACAAACTTTATATGGTCTGGGAAACCCAAGTTTTTGCCTTATTGCAGTTTGGCAAGTTTAGAAGGAAAACACCATCCAGACCATGGCCTTCTAAGTGTGCCAGAGCCCCATAGGTCCAAGAATGGCTGGTGTGTCAGCCACATGCACCTGGCAGGCTCACACAGTCCACACAGAAAGTAAAAAGAAAAGGAAAAATTGACTGTTCTTTCAGTAGGGTGAAATCTCAAAGCGTTACACAAGGTTATGTAATCCATTCATTAGCCAGACTTGCTTTGGGGTTAAAATTATTTTTCTGGACCTGAGCCTCACTCCCAAATAATTCTTGCAGAAATTAAGCTACTGAATTTTTCTTTATTTCTATATATGTTATGTATTTTATATTTCTTTGTATTTTGTGTAAATTACAGGAAACTGTAAGGTCTATATAATTCTTATTTAAAGTAAAATGTGTCCTATCCATGATGAGAGAGTACCCAGTGTAAATAAAGATTGTCCAATTTAGTCCCACATAAAGAGTGTACACTTTGCAATATACAATCCTTGTTATTGGATGGCTTTAGAAGGTCAGCTGCTTCCTCATTACAAAGCATTGTTAGCTTACAGGTTGCTTGTAAGAAATATCAAACTAAAATTACAGTTTCTGTTAGAAATGCTGGCAATGGCAAAAAAAAACCCTCTCAGATTTTAACCTCCCCATTTTACATGCTAAAGAACCAGCAAGACTCAACAATATGAACAGCCAAGGGTATATTAAATTAAGCAGGATTTTTCATCTACTTCCAATTTGGTCTTATTTAATTTAGCTTTTAATAAAATGCATTTCTGTTAACCATCACTTCACCCTATTGTCTCTACAGCTTCAAATGGCTGCCTTTTAAAGCTATGAATAGCCAAAGTAAAAATCTACAGTTACATTAGTTGCAGGTTATTGGTCAATAAGTGTTCATTAAACACTACATTTATTTTTTCAATTTACAGTGTTATTTGTTTTCTTATTTCATTAGCTTTGATAGGCCTTTTAAGACTTACTTCTACAAAAGTATCTGTGCCTTTGATAGTAAAGCATAGCCAAACTCTGCTCAATGCAGGTATAATTCTCAAACCCTGCTCACTCTCCTGAAACTTATGGTGATTGTTTGTTCAAAGTATATGAAGAAAAAAATTAATTCAAAGCTGAGAAGATTTTTGATATCTAATTTATTTTAACCAATATAGTTGAAGGTGTTTTTTTTTATATCAGTGGATCACAGAAAAGCTAAATGATAGCATATAAAGATTTATGGTGGAAAAAGGTACAACACAAGAGTATTAAGCTTAAATGTAATATTTTGATCTTTTAATGCTTTAAAAACTCAGAAATCTAATCCAGTATCTAATTGAATTCACAGAAATTGGTTTAAAGTCTGTAGTCACTTACAGTATGACAGTATAGAAATTTATTTTTGGTAAATGCCACCCAAGATACTTCCCAAAGACAGTGACTTTATCAAAATTTAAGTCATTTTAGCTTTAATTGCGATTAAAACAAATGAACAAATTGTGAAATAAAGGAAAACAAAAATACACAGGAAAATTCACGCTTGAGGGCACTTTAAGTTTGAGGAACTAATTTATCTTCAAAGTGAACTGTTTTTAATGTTCGACAATAGAGGTGGTTTTGTTCAGCACTACACCTCCTTAATTCTTATTCTGTTTGTGTGAGGAAACTTGCTAGTTTCCTGAAACTAAGCATAATTAGATAAACATTTTGGATGCTTTCTTTTATTGCTGACAATAAATGCATCTTAGTGTAGTCAAATACTGTTGACAACAGCCACATGTTCTTATAAAAAACAAAGATATGTGAATTTCTGACTGGGAAACTTAACTATCATCCTACCAAAAAGAAAAGGAAAAAATCACAAACAACTAACAAAAAATTAGGTGCCAAATAGATAAATAGCCATGGAATTACAGGAGAAGCAAGTAATTCTGATTGAAATATCAAATTTATCATTTGGACAACATAACAAAAAGATGTCAACCATTTTAACTGTTAGAGTAGCAGTCTTGATCTGTCACAGCAAGGTGCTCATCAGTCAATGCAAATGTTTTCATATGAAACAAGCTTTGCATCCATAGCTGGGAAGATCTACTGTTATATTTTATCTGAAATAAAATTTTGTACTACACTGTGCCTTTCTAAGTAGGGTCCTGATCCAAGGAATAATGATACTGTTTAACAACAATAGAGAGAAATTGGTGAAGGAGTCTTCAAATGTCATCCCTGTTCTGGGAATCCTACTGAAAGTGAATAAGATCATGAAAATCTATACGGATAGAAATGTTTTGAGCAAGCAGACTTATCAGCTAATGACTTAAAATCTACTTTACACTTCAGTTTATTTTTACATCACTCTTTTCATTCCTTGATTTTAGTTTCATTAATGATTTCTTACTTTCAATGATTCAGTGCAACTACAGCAATAAAAAGTAATGTGCCAGATTCAGCAGGTCAGCTTGTTAATGTATGACAACATTTTGTTTTATAAATGCTATGCAGAATCACCTCTATTCCAAATTTTTTTTCCCTATCTGTATACAAATATTTATAATCGTAATAATGCATTTCTTTTTCAGCCTCACTTTGTCCACCCTCCTCATTCCTTCTCAATGGTGTGCATTCTCTGGCCTTGTGGATTTAACCACAGTGCTTCCCAAGCCAGACTGAGCTGTGTGTTTTCTGCCTTTTCTTCTCTACCATTTCTTCCAGTGCCAGCTTTAACAGACCAGTTAATAAGCTAACCTTTTTAAAGAACAAGTAGTTCAGTGAATAAGGAAGATTTCTTTTTCAACCCACTTAATGTTATTTTCAAAGAAGATATTCAATGGCAAATCCATCATTTGTTAAAGCTGTCTGATAAAATTTCATGGTTTTTCCATGCCCACACGGCTATGTTGCAGGAGCGTACTTGGGAAAAGTCAAGAAGAAATTTGTTCTTCCAGGAGCTGTCCACAGTCCATGGCTGAACCTACTGTCAGAAGAATGTGTTTGGCCAAAGGATGTTTGTAGTTAATGTGAACTCTCCCCAGACCATTATGGTGAACTATTAGAGGGACATGAGTCTTTCTTTGCTGAGCCACAGTTACATTCTACTCAAATAAAATCTCATAAGTGCCAGGGCAAAACCAAGTAAAGTCTTCATTCATTTTTATTTATTTCGGAAGTGCTACAGTAAGCGACAGTTCATCGGGTTCAATCTATAAGATAAGTATGTAAGAAAAGTATCTCACACTCTTCTCAGCCATGCTGTTAGGAAAGTCTTCTCAGTCTGATTGAAGTGCCATATATTTTCATTCTGTGAAACATTAGTTCATTTTTAAAATATTCTCAATTCCGGTTTCACTATTTTCACTGTTCTTTCAACAGTGTAATTCAATCTGTTCTCAAAATTGTTGTTATCAAATGTTTCCAAGCTGTCAAATGGTCCCTGTGTCCCTGCCAGATACCAGGTGATGGCCCAAGCTACCACTGAAAATGGCTAGTACTTAGGGACTCTTCAGTCCTAAAACACAGAAAAGTTGTTAGTTGATTACTCAAGCACAAAACTGAACATTCTCAAAAAAGACAAAATAATAAGATACAAAGGCTTCATTGAGACATAATTTAAATCTTTCTACATGTTAGAATGTCTGCCCTGTAATGCCACTAAATAATTAAATTCATCAGAAAATGTATTCTTAATATTATTTCTACTAGTAAGAAAGTAGAACGTGATAAAAAAAAAAAAACAAAAGAAAAAGATGTAAAGTTACAGAGAAAAAAAAAGCAAAACAAAACACCACACTTCTCAGAAGCAGATTATTTAAACCTTGATTTTTCTATGACAGAGTGGGAAGGCAAGAGGAAAGTCTTCCCTTTGAGACTGCTGAACTATAGTTGAACCACTTTCTACTTTCCTTTCTCTCCTTCCATTTTCTTCAGTTTACCTTTCATTTTTCCCTAGTCTATAACTTAACTAAGAGAGTTTGATAGTCTGCTTTTAAAGTCAGCTGATCATTTTCTTCTGCCTGAGACTGTCCATTACAAAGACTGCCAATGGTAGACTATGGTAGATGTTAAATTATTTTTCTTTTTTTTCCTCAAGACCTGTTTGTCTACCATGTGAAGCCTGGATCTAAAAAAAAAAAAAGCCTATTTTACATATGTGTGTAATAATGGCTTGCAGTCTTTCCAGTACACCAGATTTTTAAAGCCCAGAATAGGACCAAAATATTTGCTGTAAATTTCCCTTCAGCATCCAGGCAATTAGCTCATTTTCTTTTATCTTCCATAAGCTCAGTACTCTTTGATGTTTTCAAAACTGTCAGGGAAGTGGCCTTTGATGTCTTCAAATCAAAACTAGATATCCATCTGGAAGATACACTTTAGTCAAATACACATTATTCAGCTCAGTGCAGGGATAACCAGGTGAAATTCTACAGCCCATGTTTCAAAGGTAGTCAACCAGATTAGCTAATGGTATTTTTACCATTACATTTTATGAAGCTATAAAAATGAAGGACTATGTACCTTTATGCAGACCCTGGGAAGGGGATCGTAAAAAGAAGTGTGAGAGAAAGCAGACATGGTTACAAAATAATGAATTTTTTAGACTATGGTAGCACATACAACAGTGAGGAAAGATCAGAGATGGTCAATTTTTTCTACCAGAATGCCCACTGCAGAGAGAATTGCAGAGCTTCCATTACACTGTTACTCTTTATTGACAATAGCAATGTAAAGGTAGCATAAAAGATGTCCAAAAGAAACATAACTATCTAGCAATCAATATCTGACTATGGCAGAGTTAAGTCTGACTTTTTTGCTGCCTGTATTCTTGTCTGGGCAAGTTACTAAATTCCATAATCACTCCTCTAAGATGTCTTCAGCGGCACTTTAACAAATCTGAAAATGCCAGCATAAAGCTTGCATCTAGTAACAGTAGATCTATCTCATTGACTGGATCATGATTTTGAAATTTGTTCTCACAGTTTCTTTTTATACAGTCTTTGCAATATCAATAATCCCATTTTTGAGGTAAAAAACATCTAGCACCTAAAGACTACTCTCCATTTACACACCTGAGAGTAAACATCAGCCCACACTGTCACATCACATCACAGAAGTTTACACTAAATATTTGTTGATTTTTGCTCCTAAATGTTTTGAAAGGAAATTCTTATGAATTCTTTTTATATATATATTTTTCCAAAAGAGAGATGAGTTACATTTGAAGAAGTGTGTTATTTAAGTAGGTCCATGTAATCTAGTGATTTACATTGTTTAGTGAGACTTCTTCCATTCCTTGAGCAAGGTGCAAGTTCTTGGAACACATTGATATTTCATCCTATCATCATCCACGCTGTTTTTCTTCCCTTTTTTTTATTAAAATTAAATTGGTCTATCATAATTTATTAATTTTCTGTTCTTTTTCTAAGTTCTTTTCTTGCATTATAACATATTCTTTGTAAATATGCTAACTTAGGTTTCTCTGCATTGCTTTGCTGAGAAAAAGTTACTGCTTTCCCTGGATTCCCTGGCTGAATCAAAGAAGAAACACAGTTAATAAACAAAGTATCTACTGACTGTACTAACTCAGTTCCTTTCTTGGACTTGCTTATTGTTCTCATTATTCTTTTGAGCCAAATAAAAAGATGGAAGTTATATAAAACAACTTCATTTTCTAACTGAGTTTTTTCCTAGACAGAACCCTGTCCAAGAATGGGCTATCCATGCTTGAAGAAGAGCCTGATTTGCAAACCTACCTTCTTTTCCCATTATACAGACAAACTGTTTATTTCCCACTCAGATGCTCAGGCATGCAGCCATTTAGAAGACTTTTCCTGGTGTCTTTCAGTACGTCTGATAACTCTGGTACAGTCTGACCGAAAAAAGAAATTTCTAAATGTGCATTCATTAGCATGCACATGTCCTTGTACCAATGTATATGTCCCACACCGTGCTGGTGTGAGAAATGGCTGGTATAAAACATGCTTGTCTGACAACAGGATTTACTTTCTTACATGTATATTCATTCACCTGGCACTATTCTGGAATTAAATTCTTGTAACTAAAGCAGAATTCAGTGGTCTTCACACTAGGAATGAATAATTAAAATTTCAGAGAAAAGTTAGAATATTATCATAAGTGCAAATATTTAAAATTTTGCACACAAAAATATATGCAAAACACTAGGTGGCTGCACACAAGCTGCAAATGCATACAAATGCAAAAACGTTTTTTGAATAATGTTTTTAGATGTGGTGTCTACTGTGCACAGAATGCCTCTCGTTAAGTCCTTCAGGCTTCAAAATTATCTTTTGTTGTTTGGTTGGGTTTTTTTGCTTGGTTTGGTTTGGTTTTTGCGTTTTTTTAAGGAGTTTTAAATTACTAAAATTAAGCTCTAGGAATAAAAAAGAGACAACCCCAATCAGGATTCGTACTGGCATTTCTTCTAACACACCTATACCTCCAAGTGTGAAGCCCTGTATTTATATAACTTCATTTCAATTCTGACTTTCACCTATGCAATCAGAGAAGAAACTGTTATTTTTAGGGAGGTTGTTATGCAATCCACTGTACTAAAATAATGTCCAGCAAAGTAGTTTTAATTACTGCTGAGATATGAAAAGCCCCTTTGTGAGAAGTGTTCTGGCACTCACAAGCCTCTCTGAGAAAGGCTGCTGAGTACATCCCTTTTGAAACTTTTCATTTTTTCCCTTTTTCCCCTGAGTTAAGCCACCATATCTCAGGTCATAGCAAAGGCAGCAGCAGGCCAGTGTGAAGGCTGCTCATGCTGTTGCACATTGAAGAGAGAGTGTTGACCGCTGTGAGAATCATAAACCTCTCAGTTTGATGATCAACTGAGCAGTAAATTAATTAATCATCATTTTATGCCTCATCAAGCACTTTGCTGAGACTCTCAACAGGGGCCAGCTCAATTAGCCAATGGGAAGCAGACTGTTTTGTTTAGCTGGGTGAGTCTTCCATAAACAGAGGAAGCTTTGACAAGCTAATAAATATGTCATCTGTCTGTGTCACCAGCTGCAATGTGGCTCCACCTGTAAAGTTGTGGGATTCTGCTCGGTGTGGTAGATAGCAACTTGAAAGAATGACAGTGAGGTATCCTAACTCCTTCTTAAACAAAGCACTTCTCACAGCTTATCAGGATCCTTAGCCAGTGAACTTGGAAATAATTATTAGGAATCGGATACTTATTTTTGATTACAGATTCCTCTATTAGGCATAGTGAAACCAGTCAGGTGCATTTATAATTTTAAAATGCTCCTTTTCTTTTCCTTTGTTCTCTAGAGGAAAAAAAAAAAAAAAGAAAAAAACAAACCAAAAAAAAACCCTCTCTTCTCACAATAAATGCTTATGGCAACAAGCTTCTCAAAGTAAAAGTTTTTGATTAAGTGGTAATAATGCTTCTGTCAAAACAGACAGGTCTGAAAAGTCCTTGTATCAAATCCTGCGGTTCCACTGAAGTTACCAGAGTTACATCAGTCTAACTGCAGCCAGAATTCAGCTCCTGTCACATTAGACATTTCATCATTCAGAATGGAAAACAGAAATCTGCATTTAGAAGTTTCAGCCTTGAACCAAATCATTGACTGCTGCAAATTTTTGCCATTGACTTTCATGTACCTTCATGGCCATAAGGCCCCATTATGAGTTTCTAATCTGATTTTCTGCATAACACTGCCCGTAACCTCTGGCTGAACAAGAGATAATCACTAACATATCCAATCTTTGCTGAAAGATTTCAGGTGGTGGAAAATTTAGCACATCCTTTGATGATCTACTCCTATAATTAACTATCATCACCAATAAAAATGTGCCTCTTATTTCAGACTTTATTTTATGTGGCTTCAAATTCCAAACATTTTATTTTCTTAAATCCTGTTTCAGGGCAAGCAACCCTAAATTTCTTGTAACACATGTATCAAAAGAAGCAGTTTCACCCAATTTTTTTACACTCTTTCCTCTTTTTAGAAGATAAAAAATGCTTTTAGGAGGCTGAATGGCGTTTTCATTCACTCAGCATCCCATGGCCTTTTGCATAATGCTGGTGAGCATTATACACAAGGCATTTTTTTCTTTCCATAAAGCTGGAAGAAGCCACCTTCTCCCTCCTTGCTCCTGGCCATACACACTCAATCTCTAAACAGATACATGTGTTACTTTTCTACAATTTTAAGAGTATTATGCCACCCTCCTGGTTTTGGACCCCCAAGGCTGACCACAGTGGTAAGATCCTAACACTTTCATACAGTGGTGATGTGGGGGCAGAATTGATTAAAGGGTGACTTGTTAGGAAATGTGTCCAGAGAACCCCCATATGACTAAAGTGTCAGGGCACAGCATAACTCTTGCCCTAATGCAGAAAATGCTTTGGTTTCCCAAAAGGAAGGGGAAGAAACATCAACAACATTTGGTAGTGACTCCAGGGTTTCCTCAAGAGTCCATAGATGCTACAAAGACAATTCACTACACCTGTTGCTCCAGCAGTAGGAATGGTAGCAGCTCAACAGGAAACAATAGCTCAGATTTCGGAAACCAATTTATAAATCATAGCCAGCCTTAATACTTCCTCCTAGTGTTAGATCATAATGTGAAGGAGCGCAGGAGATACTTACATGTTACTCAATTTAGTCACTAAAGAGGATTTTGTCAGTTGTGTGCTCCTACCTTAAAATGCTCTTTTTTTTTTTCCTGGTGCACAGTTTACCAAAATGTTTACATTGCTCCCTGTATGAATACTTCATTTGTATAGCTCCATCAGTCTTTGTACTTATTACCAAAGGTTTTCTATAGACTTTCCAAAGGATAGAGGGTAACCTCTGCGTTCCCTCGTAAATGACTGCACACAGCAATGACTCCTTTTAGCTGCTTTTATTTTAAAGTCAGTCTGGTTTTAATCCATTTACTTTTCTGCACTGATTTCACACAGGACTAATTTTTGGCTATGTGAAGCAACATGCGTTAGAGACTTCCAAGTGTAAAAGGAAACAAAACCAAAAACAACTATAAACCAAAATGAGCTCTTCGTCTCTGTAAAGGTTACTATATTGACATTCTAAATTATGTTCTTTCCCATACAAAGGGAAAAGAAACAACAGAAATTGGGGAATGATGGAAAGAAGGAAAACAGGAATCTGCCATCTATGCAGCTTCAAGGATGGTGAGGGTCTTCTGGTAGAGAGGAAGGAGTAACAGGGTTAATGAGTGCATGTGAGGAATGGTGAGACAGGAAAGTGGCACACAGTGACCTTTCCACAGAAGACCTGGTGATACAACACATCTGACCTAGAGAAGCAGAAATTGTTCCTACTCCTTATCAGGATGGTGAGCCCTACATACATCTGTATGGATACACCTACAGAGGCCACTCCGTAAGCAAATTCTAATTCCACTGAAAATACCAATTTTATTTGATCAACTTGCATCCTACTTCCCACAGACCAGACTGATCATCACTGAGTTTCCAGTACCTGGAGATGTGTTTTCATGTTTATCTTGAAAAGTTTCTCAAGGGAAACATGCATGGAAATTAATCATTTTGTTAGCATATATGTGCATGAGAAGGCATATTTGTATCCCTTCATACTTCTTCTCAGACTCCTGTAAGCAAATGCAAGTGTACATGCACTCCTCAATATGTTGCTCCTGTTGCCTAGGTAAGTGGGTATCAGTCTATTACTCTATTTCTCACAAAATATTTTACAATATGTGATTATTTCAAGGGATGGGAGGGTGACAAACGATGCAGCAATAAATTTCGTAAATTAAAAATAATGAGTTTGTTTTGTGGGTATTCATGGAATATTATTTTTTTTCCTTGACTATTCAGATGAATGGCTGATATTTCTTCCTAACTCAGCAATTTTGCCTGTCAAGGGTTGGTGTGAACACCAGTTTCTTCTTCAGGTCATGTGGGTTCAAAGCTCTAGAATTTCACTTTGAATTTGGTGATTGCGTACTGAGAACCATTTGTCTTCACTTGCATAAATCAACCTACATTCAGCAAGAACAGGCCCTGGTTTCCTCAGCGCTTCGAAAAAGAAAGAATGAGCTTCTAGAATATTTTTAATGCTTATAGGTTTCATAGTGAAAACTTTGTAGAGTGGTGCTCAGAACAATTCTTTAGAAAATACATATGCTTCTAGTCAGCATATCTTTCACACTTGTTTCAATGTCTTTTGAGAATAACAGAGACTTTTTTCAAGCCTGTGATTTAATAAGAAACCCAACCTGAAATGGACTTCTAGTGCACTCACGTGGGCTCTGACCCGGTTCTCATTAGAGTCTGATGAGGGGCTTTCAGCTACCTTAGGGAACAAGGGACTGCGGGGCATTAGTAGCAATATGTTATTATGAAACCAAGTAGAGACACATAACATAAAGAACCTTCCCCCCATTTTTCTTTTACTTTCCTTTTCTAGAAATCTCTATATATACTAGTTAAGGTCTAGTGCAGGACAAAATCTGAAAGACTTTAGCTCATTTTTCCATTTTGCTTTTGTTGATAATTTTCAGTGATAATTTTTCTTTGTTCACAATGTGAAATTCACTCTGCCTTGTTCCATTTTACAATAACCATTCTTAAAGATACTTTGAAGTGAACAACTCAGAATAATCATAAATCTCACTGTCATACAGACATATGTGAACTTTCTTTTGAAAGCTTCATTGTTACTCATCTATTCTGTCTGGGATTATCCCAACCCCATACTTTTCATCCTTTATCCCTTTTATGAAGGGCAGAAACTTTAAATATTTGACAAACTCTAATCTCAACTCAATTACAATTTGACTAATTACATCCCATGAATTTTACCCCTTTTGTTTTTGTCCAAGATTAATACTGGAATGTCTCAGATAAGTTTATAGGCAGTCCCTTTATGCATCCGAAGTGTAATGCTGAAATGAAGAAATACATAGCACAAAGAAACCTCACTTAAGAGCATTGGGAATATGACTATGCTGGTCATTAAACAATGAGATCTAATCTGGTTTCAGGCCTACAGCTGAAAATCATCTTTTGTAGAATTGTGCCTGCCAAGGTTATTGTAAAATTATCCCAGGCACCAAAGTGATGAATGGTCCCAGCATTTGCTGTGATATGGATGCCATCCCTGTGGGGCTTCACCAAGCGGGATTTTTCATGTGGACAGACTCACATGGAGGACAGATGGGAAAGAAAACAAAATTAGTTGATCTGAGCTAGAGCAAAAATCCATCTTTTCTTTGCTACCCAGATTGTGCACTTGCTTTTTTGCAGACACGGAAATGTGTTCTTAAATTATATGACTCTTCCTTTTTTTCCTTTGTGGAGTGATCTGAATGTTTTATGCTGACCTTAGGTTTAGTGTTGATTTTCCTCCTTGAACTTTCATGCTGTCCTAATTTTAGACATGCTAAGCAGCAAGCCTAATATCTAAGTTAGCACAAAAATACTGTGTCTCCAGTTGCATTAATAACAGCTTTAGTCTGATTTTGAAGACAAGCAGCTCTTAACAGTAAAAAAGTTCCAAATGGAAACAATCACTCAACCTTAGCTTTGTCAAAGTCCAACTAATGAGCTAGTCGAAGAGGAAGAGTTTCATTTAGCAGAAAGTAAGGCTTCCTAGGCCCCAGTCCTGCGATGATACCAGCAATCCCACTCACAAAAGCACTGTAATCAGTGCTTTGCAGAATCGGAGTAAAACATGGTTTGGGCAACACATCTGAGAAAAATCAGCCCTTGGACACCTTAAATGCTTGACGGTGAAAAGCAGTCTCTTTGATACTTTCATCATTATGTGCTTGTGGCAGAGAAGGAGGTAAGGAGTTAAACTATCCTCTGTTGCATCTGAAAGTGGTGCAGTTTGATTCTGAGATAACAGAAAAGTTGCAAATATCATAATATATTTGCCTAAAAAGCAGATTTAGGATAAGTCACTATTAGACTGCTCTAAATTGCTCGCATAATTATAAAGCAGTTAAATATACATCATTGTGTTTTGGGTGTAGGAAGTATTATACCAACAACTGTTCCAAAGGGGAGAGAAATGCAACAAATACTTGGTGTATTTTTTGTCTACATTTCTCTCTTAATCAGATTTCCCAGGGTGAGAGGTTAAACTTAGAAAGCCAGCAGAGATGTTAGGATTATTTAACTGCAATATAACTAACACCTTAAGAACTGATTTGTCAGAATGAATTGCAGCCCAGAGTGTTCTGAGTTTTCAAACTAATTTTGTTCTTAAGATAAAAGGCACTTTTTAAAGAATCATAGCTTTTGTTCTAACCATTCCCCCACCTTCGCCTCCAAGGCATTTCTTATAACTCTGATAATATCACAGACCAGGTGCTCCAAGACTTTCAAAATAATAAATTCCAATCTGTCACTAAAAAATAAAAGGTTAAACAAGTTTATAGGAGGAGTTCTCTGCCAGGTGTTATTTTGAAAGTGTATGCCTAATTTATCATTTTTCAGTAACAGTTACAAGTGATAAAGATCATGTAAATACTCTGTATTAGAAATAAGATTTCATTTTGTCATGCAGATAGTACTAATGACTAAATAGACTTTAATCAGGAGATCTCCACCTACTAATGTTAGGACTTCTTAGCAGTAACACTATAATCAGATTTTCTCTAAAATAAAATGCTTACACTGTAGAAACAAAAAAAAAAAAACAAAATGAAACTCAAATATTGGTTATATACCAGTTTTTATAAGAACCAGAAGCATGAAAACTTTTCACAAATCACCTACTTTGGAATGGACCTTGTATAGGTTCAGTGGGTATGTCTACCAAGTGGAACGAGGCAATGGAAACTGCTAACATCTTCCATATGTCACAGCCTTTAAATTATAATACCATTTTGGTTACAGTGAACAGACTGTTCTAAAGCAGCAGAATGTCAGATGGGTGGCTGGATTTCCCTGTAGTCCCTCTTTCACTGTTTTTAGTCACTTTTACACAGTTCTAATTCTGCTATCTTGTCCATTATTTATTAAAGTTTGTAGCCGAAAAAATAGCACAGGTTTTGCCCAAGAGGTCTGAAATATGTGCCATAAATGAAATGTCTGAAATATGGACCACCATAAATCAAGCAGAATGTTGTATTTCTCAGACATTTTAAAGCCAGGAAGAAAATCCAGACCCCAGTTAAACAGAATGCCTGGATATGTTCTTGCTTCCCATTCAGTTTAGTGGGGTTTTTTTCTCTGCAGAATGGGTTGCTCCATCTCTGTAACATCCTGTGGTTTCTAAATAAGGTATGGCAATATTTTGGGTAGCATTATGCTGCAAGCAGATAGTAAAGGCTTACGGGTAGGCTTACACACACACACGTATATAGATGTATATATATATATCTATATATATCTGTATTTCACAGGCTCCATAAAGAGGCTACCTCACTCACCAAGAAAAAAATTCTCTCCTGTTACTTCCCTCTGTGCTATTCTAAAATCTTTCTCTTGTTTCCCCAGCTTTCAAAATTACTTTTTTTCAATTGTTCTTTGTTTTTAGCTACTTTCCTCCCTCATCCCGTACAAATATAGAGGCACAAGTTAACTGCCCTGAAACTTTCCTGTTGAACTAATTTTCAGGAAAGTCATAAACAGGTCTCATTCTAAGCTTAGCTTCTATAGATTGCAGAAGTGAACTTACAGACTTTTCAAATACAATTAAGAGATCAATTTAGGGCACTTTCCTGTATAAAACTTGAACAGGGTAAAATCGCAGATTGAACAGAAATGAAAACTGAGTTTCCTCACGCATGGTTAAAGACTGTTCTTTAAAAGAAAAAAAAAAGGTCTTCCCCACAAAATCTCCTATCACATTTTGAAATTCTAGGGAATATTTATACCAACTTCCCTCTAGGAGCAAAAATGAAGATGCATAACTGTAGCTATACTACATAGCTATACTGAGGCTTCTCAATCTGGAAGTAAGCTTCTGCTGTTGACACATGCAAGCTGAAGTTTCCATTACTTACTCATAATATTACAATGCAAGTTTCACAATGCATACAATGGCAAAGCTTTGCAGTGTTGTGGCTGATTCTGTGTGTTTAACTCTGTTAGATTTTAATATACTATGATTACTCTTAAACGTGGAGTCTTTTAGCAAGGCAAGTAAATTACCCTAAATTAATACTCTCAATTTCTTAGGAACAGTAAAAGAACCATTCTCCAAATAATTTGTGGTAGTTCTTATTAAATACTAAGCAGCTGAGCTATTCAGTATGACTTGAACTGAGATAAATGAACTTGTAATCTCTTGAAACTAAAAACTACTCAATTTAGTACATAAAAATAACACTTAGAAAAGTTACTCCTAATTAATAGATTTAGTTCTTACTTAGATGCCATAAATAGTTATGCCCTTTTATGTACTCCCGTAGAGTATGCAAGACTTGCAAAATGAACATTTTGTTTGCCTCTTCAAGGTAAATGATTTTCTCTATTATTACTGCATTTCTTTCATTTAAATCTTCCTCTTTTTTTTTTTTTTGAAGATCAGAAATATTTGGGCACACCAATGATGTTATGGCTCCTGATAAATGATGAAAAGAGCTAATATTTCAGTGTTTCACCAAACTTTTATTTTACAGAGCTGGAAGGAAATGGTGGTACTGAGCTTCAGCACCAGAGAGCAGCAGCATATAAGAATTGTGAGTCAAAGTTGCTCCGTTGAACCCCAATCTTGCTCTGGACCAAACAGACATGGCCTCCCTTCTTTCGGGTATAGAGTATGTAATTGTCCTTTTGGATAACTTTCCTAACTGATACATTTAAAGAGGAAACAACAGCAATGCTTGGGGGGTTTTACCACTTTGATACATACCCAGCGCACGGGCTGTGGAATAGGACTGATAAGTAGCCCAAATTTTCACACCAGATTGGTCTAGATCTGTTCCAGAGTTTGAGCATTCCAGGTGAGAGAAAACAAGAAACAAATAGAGAACTCACAACTGGTTTATTAATATAGGAAAATATAAGGAATCTAACAGATACAGTAAAGGATATTTCTGAAGACTGTATATATTACCAACCCCAAGGACACTCTGAAGACTATCAGAAAACCAGCTCTGAAGATCAACATCGCAGTGCAAGGAGGCAGGCTCTACCATGGCTGGCATCCCAGAGGAGGCGACGTGGACCTGGATGATACGAAGTTCTGCAACCTCACATCGCATGAGGCTCGGGCTTTTATGATGGCAAAAACGCACACTCGTTCTGATGTAGGGGGCCAGCCTACACCAGAAGAAGTGGTCAGTTATATCTAGAAAGGTCTCCAAGGGTCGAGATTTTTCAAGGGAGTTCTAAAGCAGAACTTTCCGGGTAGGAACCAAAACTGGACCTTCCGGGGAGGAGCTAAAGCAGGACACGGTGGAAGGGGGGGGGGGCTGCACCTCTGACCATTACCACAAGGTCTCAGATGATCAGGAAAAGGACTGTCAACCATAAGACCAGGTGCATACCCCAAGCAGATGGATTTGGGTGAGCGATATCTACTCCTTTATTTTCTTTTGTTTAGGATTCAGAAATAACAATAATGTCAAAGTAACCAGTAGCCATTACTGTTCTCCTTGGGAACAGTTCAGCAATGCCCTCTGGCAGTTTTTGGGCTGAGCATGGGAGAGCAAAAGAAAGTCTAAAAAACATGCAGTTACCTCCAGGAAATAATTACAATGCATAAAGCACTGGATGGTACAAGTGACATTCCAGTGAATGAGGTGAACTTGTATCATTGCCCTGCTTTGCCTCAGGGATATTCCTGCCAAAGGAATATCATCCACCTCCAAGAACAGTCAAGGACAGAGGTGGGGCTGTGCATCAGCTGTCCCAGGTCCAAGCCTCAGGGAGCCAGAAGTTGTGGACAAAGGAAACTCCTGCTAAGCCAAGCACTGACATTGCAACTCTTGAAAGCCAGGATAGCAGAGCTTGATTGGGGTGATTTTTAACCACCAGGTTGGAAACCAAACCACACCTGGAGAAGACTGTCTTATACATAAGACTTTCTTATTCCAAATGTAATGATTAAGAGGAATATGGGAGAGTATTTTTTATGCCTAATTCTTTTCACACTCACTCTCATGGGAATAGGATCAAACTCCTCTCTTCTTGGACTATGTTAAATTTCAAAGTTTAAACAAGTTCTGAATTTATTTCAATTCTAACCTTCTTTCAGTCTTTGCTGAAGGAGTCCATGTCTCTCTGCAGTAGGTAGAAGCCGTATTCAAACCACATTGCAGAAAGAGTGACTGAAGAGCAAACAATCAAGATGAATGGAACTGGAGTTTATGCAGCAACTTTTCCCACTCACTACCTCTTAAGCCAACTCAACTGGCCTCACATATGCACACAAAACCTGTATTTACCTAACTGCTGTTTCCAGAGACACAACAGACAGTAGCATTTGGTACATGGTACTATTGTTTTCTTTACTTACTTTCAAAATATCTTTAAATATTGCTTATTGACCATTTTCAGAATTGGAATCAACCGTTCCATATGATGCCTTCTGGGAATATACAAAAAAATGCTTATATGACAAGAAATTAATGCACTTACATACCTCTTTTCTGTCCCTGGATTATCACTATCATAAAAATGGAATTTGACTTGAAAGTCTGTGGTGTCTAAATACACTTTTGGCACCCTCAGGTGATCCATACTATACAGGTCTGTACTGCAGTGCTGCGCTCTATACAGTTGGTGAAACCAAACCCTTCTTCTGAGGCTTCCAAAGCATGCTGTTGGTAATACTTAGAGATGGGCCTGCCAAAACCATCAGATTACCCGCTCTCCAAATAAAACAAGTAAATATACAAAAATGCTTGAGTTGAACTTGCTTCAAGCACTTTTAACTCACATAACCAGCACTTTTGGAAAGGTCTCATTGACCTTGGCAGCATATTTGGACATGGCTGAACAGTTTTTGAGCAATTTTTCCAATGAATTAGGCACAAACAGGCATGTGTCATTGGGCACACATGCAGCCTTTCTATCTCCTCTTTCCCCTTAAAAATAAATAATTTCTCAAAACTGACATGCAAAGAAAGTCACAGCAAGCATCATGTCTTAGTGTATTACTGGCTCATGTTTGGTATTTGAAATTACTTAACTAGATGCTTTCTAAACGCCACAGAGTTGGGTTCTGACCAGAACCCAGTTAGCCAAATGCCTTTATCTTTTCTGACATTCATCTTAATCACAGAATTATCATAAACTGTATATGTGAACTACCTGTGCGTAGCTTCATTGCCAAAGAGAGAAGACTCATGGATTTGGAAGCATTGACACTTTGTATTAAACTCAGTCATCAACTTTTCACAAATGCAAAAAGCTGCACCAGTGAAAGCAGAGAATAGTGATAAAAGTATTACATGCTGTGCATGAAGTCTATCCATTCCCTAGTTTTAAAATGCTTTAGGGAAATGTACAAAAACCATCCCATTGCTGCAACTGTAGTCTCACGCAAGCCTTCAGCTCTTATTTTATTGCCAGGTGATTCTACAGATCTGCTCTTCTTCCTGGCAATTGGTGTCAGACATCTTTACCCGAGCACTATCAGTGTTTTCATCTGGGCAAGGAATCAGTGTTACACTGATGCTGCTACAATGATGCGTACCCCCTACTTGACTGCCTTTCTCCATTTCCTCACGTGTCCCATCAAGTGCCATTCTGCCCATCAGTCATTCTTTTCTGCACCCATACTGTAACTCACAAGTTGGCCTTCCTTCTTTCATGAACTTTGTAATTCCACTACCTTTCTTTAACTTCTGTTTCTACATTTTCCATGTTTCATACTAAAAAAAAAAAAAAAAATCCGAAAACTTGGGAGAAAGGAAAGAGAAAGTGAAACGCTGTGTTATAAGTCACCATCTCAACTAGAAAAAATCTATGGCTTTTGGCACACATCTTTCTTGTACCCTGACTGGCACCAAATACAAACATCTGTTACCATGAAAATCTTCACTCACCATTCTACCTTGTTACTTCACACTTTCCCACATTGATTACATGTTTCAAGACCACCTTTCTTGCTTCGACATTATGTATTATGAACACAGTATTGGGCTGCTATGAAACACTCTTCCCAACTCAATCAAAACGTAACACATCTGTGGCTGTCAGGACACAGTATAAAGTTCAATGTTGCTATCCTACTTCATAAACACAAAGACCAAGAAAGAGAAACTGATTAACCCAGCAAACCAGTAGCGTAGCCACATATGGAGGCCATGTCTTTTGAATCTTTTACCTGTTTCCAGACCCACAAAGAAAGTAAGAAAGTAATCTACAGTCTGAGTAGAAGTCCAGTCACTGTTACAGCTTCAGCTGGAACTTCAGATACTCAAAGCATGCTGGGCTCAATTCATATAGGGGATTTAATGATATTTTCTTACTTTCCTATCATGTTTAAAATTAAAATGCCTACATTGGGCATGTAGAAAACATCCAGCAAAACTTAGGAGTAAGTATAGATCAATATTACTTTTAAAGACTAGCTAGATACAGAGGATTTTATGAAATGTTAAAAATAAAATTATACCATTTTCCGCAATAGCATGCTAAGTCAATACAATTCCACAGTTTCTTTCAAATTTATATTTGCAACATATATTTGCTTTAGTTTATAACAGGGCAGTAAGTTAGTAAACTGCACTATTCCAAACTCCGCTATTCATTGACACAAGTAAGTACAGACAATTAGATATCTTAGAACTTTTATTTAGAATTAAGAGAGGAGGGAAACATGAGAGCAGTTGAAAACAATCAAGCAAACAAACAAACTTATTTAATGTTCATTTCAATTTGGTTTTATGTTTATTTGGGGCTTGGGTTTGTTTTTTTTCAGTTTGCAGTAAGCACCTTGTTACAAACATGTGAAACGTTATTAGAGAAAAGAAGAAAGCTTTTTAGGGTTTATTTGTTCCAACAAAAGCTAGGAGAATTAAATAACAAACCGAACACAGATTATGTAAAGATAGTACACTTGGTAAATTAATAGCTTATTTTTAAAGAGGAAATATAATAAAGCAATGTTGTTAGCTATTTGAAAACTGGAAAAATTATACTTAAACGTGCCGAGAATGTTGGCAAGTTTTCCTACCTGAGCTGGAGTACAAATAGCTAGTTATTATACTTGCTGTATTTGCAATCAGAATGAACTAGATGACAACATTATTCAAATATGTGACTGTAAATATCATTGGCTTTCCAAAATATCTCATGGCATAAGTAATGTAGGTTTTCATTGTAGGATTTTTTAAATCGAGGTGTTCTCTCATGTTCATTGTGTCTGTAATTCCATGACATGAACCTAAACTACTACAGTTCATCGTCAGGGAATGCTGATACAGTTTTGTATCTCGAAAATAATTTTTGTTGTTGTAATATACTGAAAGAATTTAAATCAGTATGATACTGTAAAGAAAAATGTTCCTCTCCAAAATATATAATAATGATTAAAAAGAATCTAAAATCAACTTATTGTCACAATCTTAATATAAGTAGTATTAATGATAGCACAAATGTTTGGGTTTTAAGTGTCTGCACAGAAAATATATGTTTGATGTGACAGTTACCATGGCAACTACTCAGTTGCAGTGCATACTAGAGCATATAGTTGTGTAAAATCTGTCGATGCATGAGACCTCATTGTGACAGCCTTACAATGTATATTTATCTATAATTGTTTTATTCTTTTCTTAAATAGAAAAATTTCAAGTGAGTAACATTTAGTTGTCCTGCACCTTACCGTTGGTTTATGTGTGGTTGTAAAATCTTTTATACCAATGTAAAAGAAACAGCTACACAGAGAACCAACAAAAAAGGAGAAAAAGTTTTCACTTCATTGTATTTTCATACTTAGCATTTCTCAAGATTTCTGTCTGTCTAAACAAATTTGTGGTTTGAAATTATTTTTCATTTCTTGCTCATTTTTTTGCGCAGGCAAAATTTTGCTTTGGATTTTCCAATCTGAGTACATGTATAACTCAACTATTTCTAGAAAAATAATTTTAATAAATATAAATTTAAAAAAAAACAACCTGGCATTTTAACCTGTCTTGTATATGTCATACAAAGTCTACAATAATTTTACATCTAGGGAGAGAGTTATGTTCTTCATGGGGAGGAGATGGTGGGGAGTACAAAGGTTAGTGAAAAGCAAACAAAGCCAGGAAATCTCAGAAATTTATAAAGACCTAGCATGGGCACATCTGAAGCATGAGTTCTGAAAAATAAAACCTTTGGTTTTGGAAAGAGTTTGGTACAAGGTGTTAATGAAAACTGCTTCTGAGAAGCGGTAGCTGGACTTCATAAATACTTTTCCTAAGAACCTAAGTGAGAAATTTCCAAACCACAAAACCTTGTTTCCTGTTAAGTTCTAAAACTCACCAAAGGACCATTGAGGCCTCACCGGAGAGGATGCACCTGAACTTTCTTGTCTGGCTGTTACCATTCATGGCAACATGGTATTTACTATGTCAGCTTTGAAGCTGCTGGAAGCTGCTTTGAAGCTGCTTGAGGCTGCTTTGAAGCTGCTGAAGCTCGACAGCTGGTATCCCATGTAATGAGGTGGAAAGAGGCTTACAGAGCTTGGTATACTCAACAACAGAGTCCTGAAGTTTGGCTTTTGACTGAAGAGTTGGGTGACACATGTTTTCCAAGACAGAGGAGGGTCAGAAAGAGCCTTCTCTCTTCTTCTATACTTGTGTGAAAAGCTTCCCCATAGCCAGGCTAAGCAGTGGGGCCAAACCAGAATTAATTCAGCTTCCTCCTGGTTGACACACCTCTGTCTCTTTCCTACCAAGGTTTTTTAAGAGGGCAGGGAGGAGCAGGAGGACAGGAGCAGGAGCAAAGGGAAAATTTAGCCCTATCTTCTCTTACCCAGATATAAGGTGGGAACACACCCACATCAGACGGCTCTGAATTAGTCTAGGCAAAGCCAGCCGTTCAGGTCTCATTCCCTCCAGCTCTCCTACCCAGCTGCCTGAAGCCAGCTGTCTTCATGGTTATGTGGTCTACCTCAGGTTTAGCTCACCCCATCTGTGTGTACCTGCCACACATCACCAGGCCTGTGTAAAGAGGGAAGTATTGGTGGAGTCTGGAGAACCAAGAGATAACCCCAAGCTACATTCCAGAGAAAATAGCAGTCTCGGGTGCTGCCCCAAGGCAAAGATATCTGTCTGCTTCTCCCAGCTGTCTCTCCCAAAGGACATGCGGGGAGGGATGGTTTAACAGGTTTCAAAATGTGTGCTGATGAAGGGAAGGTAGAGAACACAATGTAAGCCTGAAAAAAAAGCATTTCAGATGTTCTTTTAGTTCTTATTACCGCCCCTCTGGTGATGTCTGAAGCTCATATACTTCCCAGCAGGCTGTCACTTTTGAATGCCATATTAAATACCTGTATGCAGGTTCAGTTCCAAGATCTTCAAATTTTTATGATTTTCTAACATTAAAATTTTAAACATTTATTTTCACAGATGCCTGAACCTTTTTGTATTGAACATGATTGCCCTTATTAATTTGTTCACTCATATATGTTTAGAAAAGGAAACTTAATCTCAAAATCTGTGCCAAACGTAGTTCCTTGTGTAGAGCCTTCCAAGGCTCTATCATTCCTTCTGCTAGTACCCATGGCATCATTTTTCTGTGGTAGATGCAGGAGAAACTCTTCATGATGACCTCAGATATATCGATGTTGTCCTTTCCACTGGAATGGTGGAGGCAAAGGAGAACCAAGCAAAAAGCATACCTAGGCTTTATTAGGCCTAACAGAAAAAGATATTTCTCTTCCTAAAGGGGGGACTTCTATGAGGGTCTGAAGTTAGCCACTTGGATGCTTATTTTCTCCATTGTGTTACCTTGTCATTTTTCAATGATGTCAAATTAGAGCAGTGACAAAGGTCATCCATGCACACAGACTGAAAAGAGTACTCCTTTTCACGTAATAACTACTATAATCCCTTCCTTGCTATGGATTTAGGGGAAAAACTTCACCCACTTCAGACAGTAGAAAAGCAGATGCTGCAACTGTTCACAGGGATTGACCTCAGAATCACATGGACATCATTTGTAGTCCTAATACATGAGCTGCACTCACATCCTCATGATACACAAACAAGGTAAGGGATAGAGTTACCAGACAAAAGTACCACAGATGATAACATAGGATTCTTTCTGCAGGGTCACTAAAAGCTCCTCTGCAGAATGACGTGAAACAGCTTGTGAGGATATCTGTTTCTTCTCACTCCTTTTTGCTTGAATAATCTTGGAAATTACATTATCAATTACTTTGTTTCTATTATTAGAACTATGAATAAAGAAAATATTGTTATTATTGTGAAAAAAAGAATGCTGCAATGATATGTGCAAGCCAACTGAGAAACCACTTCAATTTGAGGAAGCAATATATCTTTTTCCATTTTTCTGAAAGAAAAGAATAGCTGACAATGAAATAGTACAATGAGAGGTATTGAACTAGTACAGTGAGAGTTACTATCCAACACAGCCACACCAGAGGCCCTAGGCTTGAAACTGAAAAATGAGTGTAACTGAAAGGTTTACCAGTCATTGCCAAGACTCTTACATGTAAGCATGCTGCAGAACATGCCTGCATAGATGGTCACATGAGTAAATCAAATCCTTACTGGAAGTTTAATGCTTGCTGCTCTTGAGTTTGACTGGAACTGTGTTGGAAGACAATAGAAAAATTGTGATGCTTTTGTGACTTTTGCATTATCAGGCTTTATCTATGAACTGTAATCAAAAATTGCATCACAGGTTATACAAAAAGTTTTGTAGCTACAACTATGTGAATGACTGTCCTTTAGTGACATCAGATGTAGCACTAACTCAGTGTATAAAAGCAATTGCTTTATCCAGCATAAACCATACAGGCTACTGAAAAATTCCTTAAAAGTGTCAGGTTGGGCAAGTTCCCAAGGAAACACAAAATACTTTAAAGACTTGAAAGACTTGCAATCTAGTACTCCACAAAGTTACTGCATTGGTACTTTAATGAATATAAACAAGGCAAAACTGTTTAGTGGTTTATCTCAAGTTAGTATAATTCAGCGCAGCTTCTTTTAACATCCAGAACCCTACTCACTGATAAACCTTAAAGCTGCTCTTGTCTAATGGGCAAGTGGTCTGTGACTGGGTCAGCAGAAGTGTCTATCTGGATATATTCATGTAGCAGCCAAATCAAGGAAACAGTGAAATTGCTCGTACAAGCAGTGAAGATACAACCAATAAAACTACTCATTAGAGAGAAGATATCGTCCTGTTAGCATAAGTGTCTGCCATGTAGGCATCCTTCTCTTCTCTCATTTTCTAAACAAGTTTAATTTTATAACTCGGACTTAGAAAAGACTGGACTGGTATGTCAGACTTGTATTAGCCCAGTGATTGATTCTGCATACAGTACAAGCACATCTTCAAACTTGACTGTGCAGCCTGTATCTTACCTACGTCTTACCTCCTAGACTATTTCTCCTTCCCATCAAGGTCTACAGCCCTAGATGCTTGGAAACCAGCTTCCTCCTATTCTAAACAGTAGAATACAAAGTACTAACAAGGAAGAAAATAATTGATTTTTGAAGATCATATTAGCCACAGGCTCACCTATTGTCTCTCTGCTGGCAAGAGAATAGATACACCCCAGATGATATTTTATTGCTGATCCTTATGGGTAATAAAATGTTTAACATCCTTTTATGCAGCTGAGTTTGCATGAAGGCCAAGAGTAACTCAATTGTTGGCATTCTGAAGTAGGGTACAGAAGGTTTACATTCTGATAGCGACCTCGGTGGTGATACTTTTGGCTGTCTACAATGACATTACAGGGTGGTTTTTTTCCTTCTTTTAAAGGCTTGTGACATTCACATGATGCAAAACTCTCTTACAAGCTTTATAATGAAAAAGCCTTTACAGTCTTTCAGTTATGGCCTGCCACAAAAGAAAACACAGTTGTTATATATTCTTAGAACTTAGAGTACACTGTTATTGTGTCATATTTTGGCAGGCTTGAAAGTTCAAATATATAATTGCAAATTTTAAGAAAGAGGTCTGCCATTTCCCTGCGGCAGCCTGTAACTTGAATGTCATTGGCAAAATGGGAGTCAGTGGCCAGTCTGACCACTACTGATGCTGCAACTGTCTGAACATAAGTATTTCCATTCTGCTTATTGGCTAAAATACCATTGTGAGTTGTTGGAAACAATGGCCATTTTGGTAAACAGTTATTGAAATAACATTGGAAAAAATAAACAAAGGTGGTAAATTTTATAGACAAAATTTCATTTCTTGCAATGTATATTTGAAAGTTAGTGGGACAGTAACTATCAGATTTTTGGAGAAGCCAAAAGGTTGTACAGGAACCATTTATTAGTAAAAGGGTTCCAAATATGTTCAAATGGTTCTAAAATGATATCTTCAATAATTTTGCCTTCAAATTTGAGCTCATAAGTTTTGAGGATATGCACTAAATTATTCATATAAAACAGAAGCTACAAAGAGAGTTAAATGGGAAATTAAACCAAACCTTAAGTCAGAAACATTGCAGTAATGAGATCATATTTTTCCCCTTATTTTCTCCAGCTTCAGCTCCTTCCTGAAGTTCTCAAAGGAAGCAAATAAAAAACATGTTCTGGTGATCTTGAGTGTTTTTAGATACAGGGACATTGAGTTAGCTGAGCTCTTCTGTGCATTCATGCCACAGATGTACTGTATTATTCTTCTTTTGTGTTAGTCCAAAACCACTTAAGTAAACCATCAGTATATAAAGTATTATGACACCATCACACCAAGACAGGAAAAAAACCCATTGCCTAGGTTGGCCTCAACCTTGTTGCTTTGTTTCTTCAAGTCAGGAATATAACTCAGTAGAGAGATGGCACATCACTCTTCCTGCCTCCTTTGCAATGAAAAGACACATTTCTCCTTCAGGATCACTTGCATAACCATGTATAATAATCATGCCCATTGCAAATCAGAAATATATACATACTTTCTCCACACAATGATGTTCATACATGCAGTTCTTTCTAACACAAGCAGGTTTTTTTGTTTTACTCACAGTATTTCCAGAGCTGAGGATGGCTCAACAAGCGTCAGAAAAACTAGCAAATTCTAGTTTGCCTTTTATAATGAGAGCAATTTTTACTATAAAGTTCAAATGTCTTCTGACAGTAAGCCAGATTTTCATTTTTTTTCAGCTTTAATAGTAGAATAAATTAAATAATACAAAAAAGTCTAATACAGGAAGGGGACCCTTATTAAAACAAAATGGAACTTCATGTGTTTCTGACTGTTTGAGCCTGAGGCTTCTCCCAGGTGCTAGTAATAAATTGGCAGCCAAAGTCAGGCAAAAGTTCAAGGAAACACTTCTCTGCTTTTAAAAATCTGACAAACAAAACTTCCAGTTACTGTTTTGAATAAATGATTTATAGCCAACTTTCTTAGGAACAGTTATCTGTCAAGTATATTTTGCTGTGATCCCACCTCTTGAAAAAAATCTGTTGATTAACTGCTCTACCCAGGTAGTGAACTATTTATTGAAATATAGCCCTCCCATTTATGGCATAGAGCTTTTTTGCATGATCCTAATCACAAAGAAAAAGTAGTCATTCAGCCTTGGGAAAAAAAACTTAACTTTGCACTTTAATGCATCCATGATCCACCTTTTCTTTCCTTTGACTTTTACTGCTGTGATTTCCATTACGTTATAATACACCAAGAAGTCTGACTGTGATACCACTCTCCAGCCTTCACCAGTAGCCTCAGCTTTTCAGAAGTGTTCTGTTCTCTCCTGAAGATTAAAAAATGATGTTGCTTTTTTTTTAATAACAAAATGCAGAAAGAATTATTTCAAATTATAAATGCCTTTTTTTTTTCTTTAGCAAAATTTAGTAACTTAATGCAAGCTTATATTTAACTCATTTTAAGGCTATTTTATACTTATAAGGTAGTATGCAGAGGTTTTAGTTTAACTGAACATATACTCATATTATTTAAGGATAAGATTGTTTTAATGCATAATACTGTGCCCAATCCAGTATTTTATAATCAGCACAAGATACACTGAGATAGTGAAACATGCAGAGATAAAGTTGTGATCTAAATGTTTGCTATCTAATAAACGAGCTCCCAAGTTCCAAATAATGTTTTTTGTGCTTTTATCACACTTTCAAAATGGAGACAATATACCTACTCACTGTGTTGGACTGCATTCTGTGCATTAATAATGTGGGAATCTTTACAGAAAGAAGCATAATCCTGGAACTCTAAACAGCGAGCACATCTAGGGTGTAAGCACATCTAGGGTGCATTTTTGAGAAAAAAAATCAACACAGTTGTCGATTTTTAGTCATTCTTTTTCCTCATTCAGCTACTGTCATCTGCACTTATGCTTTCTTCTTGCAATTCCAAAATTAAGATCCCAGCTAATAAAAATCCTTAATGAGTTCTCTGTTTTGGACTTAGACACTGTCCTGCTAAACCCAGGACAGACACCCAAGATGAATGCTAATGCATAAGTTATATGTTAAGTTCACAGTAACATATACACCTCAGCCACAACACTGGCAATATTAAAGCCTTCCACCATTTTTAATATTTTGGCAAACGGAGTAATTCTTTATTCTCTTGATTGGGTTAGATTTTAGAGGTGGAGGGTGAAAGGTCCCTTATAGCTCCTTATAAGTGACAAAGATTGGAGATTTTAATTCCTTGTTGAGCTTTTTTTTCATTTTAAATTGCATTTTAAATGGAGGCAGTGTTTTACAATCAGTTTCTCATGACCCTACTCAAAGGATCTGCGGCATGGTACAAATGTCTGAGAAGTGATTTCTTAAATGCCAATATAACTAGACTGCACTACATTAACATTTGGCTTCTCTGGAATGGAAGACTTACCACTACAAAAGTAGATGAGAGAAAGGCAATATGTAAAGTATAACAGATTAGAAAGGGAGAAAATCTAAACTTAAGTGGAAGAGTACTAGAAAATATTTCACATTCTGCTTAAATAAAGACCAGAAATGAAGTTGGTTTTATTTTTCTTTGAAAAGGGATTGTTAGAGATATCAGTTAGTGGGAAGTGAGATAAATAAATTAAACAGAACGTAAAACCAACTTGGTCTTTAATATTTGTATATGTATATTTGGATTGTTCTGCTCTCTGTGTGTGTTTTCACCCATTCTTCAATCCACCATAAGACATTTTTCTAGAAGAAACTGCAAAATGTGGCATATACCCCAGAAGGCAGGATCAGACTACAAATTTCTAAGGAGATGTGGCTAAGGATTACCATATTCATCACCAGACACTGTGTCTGAGACTTGACAAAGGCAATCAACTACATGAAGTAAAGAACTTCCTTTCAAATTGTAGATCTATCCATAGCCAAAATAAACTATTCAATTAAAACATGCTTCTGAATTCTTGGATTTATTCCCAGTTTAACTGGCACTTATTTAGCTATTTTGGTGGGGATAACTTCCTTAGTCTGGGTAAAGTATTGAAATGTATTTTCAGGTGTAAAAAGGTAGATATTGGATTTTCTTGGCCCCTCAGAGTTAGAAAACATTATTCTGGCAATTTGCAAAACAATTAAGGACTAATTAAGTAAGGACTAATTCTGATTTATGTACGGTTGATAAGCACCATACCAGAAGTATGAAGAAGTATTAAATGCATATAGTCCATTTAACATACTCATAGTCTGTTACACCATCCTTAATTTGGTTGTCGGTTCCTATTATAGCCAGGTATTCAAACTTCTGGACTTCTGCGCTGTAAACGTACTTTGGTACTTTGGAACTAGGAATGCAGCCACTACCATTGAAACATGAACAGAACAGTAAAAACAAATGGTTAAGAGAAACCCCAGCTAAAATACAGAAGGAATAGTGGTATTAAAATGTTTAACTGTCTGATTCTTTCTAGTTTGCTATGTGTTATGATTTTTCAGAGAAGCTGTATCTAAGCATCCAGAGCACAGCTACATCTGTGATTTGTCCTGGCTTTGCAGCCGGAGTCTGAAGGGAGCTTGTGGCTGGAGGGGAGACTGCTCTTCCCTGGAGTCACATCAAACACACACAGCTGGGTGCTGGTTTTGGAACACCTGGTGAAAATGGCAATGGGGGAGAAACACCACAGGAAGCAAACCTGCAGCAAGGGTGCAGAGTAAGAGACATGCTGTGAGGAGCGCAAGGAATAAAAAGCATCAGGAATCACAGAAAGAAGGTGATTTTCCAGGAGACTTGAGGAAATATTTGTAGTTTTTCCAGTTAAAGGATACAGAGATTGTTGATGGATGGGATCTGCAGCAAAGGGACATTGTGGGCAAGACCTCCTTTTGCACCTTCAGAAGGTTAACTTCTAGGTAAATCTCTTCTGTTTTCGTAAAGCTCCACTTGAGACACTGGATCCCTTCTGCTGAGCTCACTCCAAAGGAAAAGGAGGCAAAGGACGAATCACTGTGGTACTGAAGCATTTCTCAACAGCAGTCACCTCACACCTAGAAAACACAAATCTCACAACAATGTAAACAGTTTTGATTACAGATTTTCTTTGGTTTTGCTTAACTGAAGATCGTGCCTTGAAACCTTCCTAGATCTTTGTAGGTAGCTTCTGTTACAAACACATAATGGTTCATACCAACATTAACCTCATGTTTACTATATATAAATATATATTTCATATATATATATTTATGTATGCATACATTAAAATTATGCATTGTGTATAAACACATATACATATATTTATATATAGCTTTGTAGACTTCAATTAATACCCAGCAATAAAACATAGACTCGCTGGTCCCCAGATACAGCATATGTCCAGTTTGTGATGTCTTTCAGTACTGAGAATTTATCTATTTGATACAAAAGAATTAAAAACTTTACTGGAACAGAATCCTGTCTGATAAGTTCAAGAGGCTTCTCATGCTGTGGTTTGGAAACTGCTGAAATGAATGCCATAAAGCAAGTCAAGCCAATTTAATAAAAGATAAAAATAAAAATTAAGAGCCCTATTTTCTTTTCTAATCTTGTTGGTTCCAGTTATAAAATGTCCCCTAAAAGAATTATGTTTTAACAAGAACCAATGTTGACCATCCAGTTTTATCAGGATTTAAACTTGGAAATATCCCTATGGTTAAAGAAGAAAATCAGAACCTCACATCCTTCAAGCAGAGCCCTCAAGATAAGATTTAGGCCTTTGGCAGTCAGGATTGTTATGTTTAGTAAATGATATAAGTAGCTGAGCTTATTGTTTATTGCTGATACAGAAGCTGTTTTCTAGTTAAGCAGAGCTATTATTGCTTCTTTTTTGTTGTGTAAATATTTTAAGAGTCTGTGCAAGTCTGACAGTTGCTTCTGCAGGACATAATCTCATAGAAATATGTTTGAAATGGTTTTTCCCCCTTTTTGATTTCAAAAGCTTTGAATTCAGAACTGCTAAATGGATTTTCTTTTCTTCTGGAAAAGAGAATTTAGAGCTCTTTATAATCATCCAGGCCTTCTTGACCTATGAGCCTACTCTGAAGAAAGTGACAATTTGATAAGTAATGTGTATTTTTCACTGACTACTTACATATCTCCCTTTTGTTTTATGCTGGTCACCTATTACAATCTAAGCAGATAATATATAGTTGAAGTAAGCAACCTAACAGTAAGTCAATTCACTGTTTCCGAAGAAACAGTGTTTCCTGTCCCTATTAAAACTTTTTGCCCTCAGATTTACTACTGGACAAGAACAAAGTCCAAGATGAAATAATCTGTCCTGAAAAGTCAATGCAAAGTTGCAGAAATAAATTTTTTCATTAATAAACAATTAAAATTTTAATAATGTTCACAGCTGTTATTTAGGGTCTTCTCCAAAGACATCACTGAGTCATTCAGGCTGAGGAACTTCTAACAAGTGTTCCCCTATCAGTTTTCAACCTTGGAGAACTGGCTACTGCCTTTGATAGTAGTCTGTTGTTTCTACTGATTCTTAAACCTTGGGATGCAGGTGCTGCTCTTTGGATCTGATTGCTCGTGTTTCTTTGAAGTTTCCTTGAAGGAACAGAAGTTAGATGGGTGTCTTTCCTTCTTTATGTAAAATACAAGTTCTACACGTTAACACTCAAAAATGGCATTGGAAATACTGCTCCTAATTAAAATAAATAAAATATATATATAGCCTGGAGAAGAGAAGGCTGTGTGGAGACCTCATAGCAGCCTTCCAGTATCTGAAGGGGGCCTATGGGGATGCTGGGGAGGGACTCTTCATTAGGGACTGTAGTGACAGCACAAGGGGTAACGGGTTAAAACGTAAACAGAGGAAGTTTAGATTGGGTATAAGGAGGAAATTCTTTCCTGTTAGAGTGGTGAGGCACTGGAATAGGTTGCCCAGGGAGGTTGTGAATGCTCCATCCCTGGCAGTGTTCAAGACCAGGCTGGACGAGGCCTTGGGCGATATGGTTTAGTGTGAGGTGTCCCTGCCCATGGCAGGGGGGTTGGAACTTGATGATCTTAAGGTCCTTTCCAACCCTAACTATTCTATGATTCTATGATTCTATATGGCTCTATTAATTTATTAAGAAGCTACACTAGCCACAGGAAATCATCTGGATTCAAAAGACAAGAAGACAGAAAGACAAGGTGACTTCAAGAGATTCAAGATTCTATTTTCAAATACAGATGAGGAAATTCAGGTTCATTAATCATGTTTAGAGATTAATAACACCATATTTGTTAATCCACATTTAAAGAGCTCAGTAATCTAATCAGACTCAATTGTTCTAATTAGCAGCTTCTCTCATTGCCATCCAGAATGAGAATAAAAACAGTTGCTGAACTTAAGCACTTTTTAAAACACTGGCATTGGATATTCCAATTCTGCAGAAAAGCACTTAGAGCTTTGTCTTTTTAGATACATCTTTTATCTCCAGCAATTTATAATCATCCACAACACTAGTATCTAAGCATAGATGCAAATGTTTTCCTACAGTAGAAATAGCTCAGGGGAGAAACAATGACTAAATATTTGCTGTGTGTAACTCTGTCTCATGTTAGCATGTTTCTTTGGGATCTTAAGAGATGTGGACTTTCCTTTGAAGAGTGACATGAAGCCTCATTTCCATGCTGTAGGTGACCATTCTTCTGTGTTTGCAGAAAGAGTGGATCTGAACTCTACAGCAGATATGAAACATGCAGATCCACTGCCTCCTGTGCCAAACACAAGAAGCCAGAAGAATTTGGTCAGGATGTCAATTAGTGTTTGTCCTGATGCGTGCAACTTCTGTGGCTCAGCTCGTCTCACTTGTGCCATTGGCATGACGACCAATTGGCAACAAATACTTATGGACTTGGCAGCCGTCCTCATGCCTAAACTGTCAGACATGTAGATTAAGCCTGCCTTCACTGTGTTGGAGTATAAACAGCAGAAAAGAAATCTGTTATGAAGGCAGATACAGTCTGCACCGGTGACTGACCAATATATACTCTGCTCTTCTGCAGATCCTGAGAGCTGGGCTAATGACAGTGTATGATTGATAATTACATCTGTTCTTTCTCTTCTGTCTGCCTGTTCAGCAGAAAGTGTCTTGGCTCTCTGCAAAGACAGGGAGAGCTTACTTTTTACATGCAGCCACACATGGTTTCAAAGGTATCATTTCTCCTACTGGAAGAGTATAACTTTCTGATGAAGTCATTGACATACAACTTGAAATACGATACCATATGGAATCTGTTCTTTTGATTTCACGCACTTATCACAAGAATGACCTGTGACATTCTGCTAACTTCTGGTTTCAGTCTTGTCAGTCTTAAAATAAAGTACCTTTTTTCACATATAACACAGTGGCTTCACCATTTTTAACTGATTTAAAATGTCTCCATATTGCATGATTTGAATTATCTATTAGAAAGAAAACATGGTGTTGTTTGGTCAAGTATGTTCAGATCCTTCTGTTTTACAGTGTAACACTGCAGGCTGATAGGCATTTATCACTTCAAAAGAATCTCTTGTAAATCAGACAGAATACTGAGACCAGCTACCTAATTTATCATCAAGTACAATCAAAGATTACAGTTCATCAAATACCAAGAGCAAAACTGTTTTTCTATAGGATTTTTCATAGCTCTCTTAAATTACAAGAGGCTTCATTCACTTTGATAATATATAAATAATAAATAAGTGTCTGCTTTTACTTTTCTTACGAGCTTCTGTAGCAACCCTGTGGTGATGAAAACAGCAATCATCTGCTAACTTGTTTAACTGGCATGGGTTTAAGAACTCTGAAGCCCTGCTTCAAGGCATAACTATATGTCAACAGAGAGGCATATTTCCCACCTACACAAGTAGGCTCATCAGTTGTGATTGGAGGAACACTTGCAGTATATTTGTTCTCATTAACAAGAATTTCGCAGCCTATTTCTATGAATAGATCAGTAAAAAAAGTCTAAAAGGCTTAGATACCTAATGCAGGACTTAGGCAAGAGACTGCTATGCTTTCATCTGTGGATAAATTTGTCGCCACCTGAAGACTTCTCAGGTGCCATTAAGACCAATATTTACTGTTATGGATGACCTTAAAGGTTATAGGTTACACAGTTACCTAGTTATTCCACACATGTTTAGAGGTATGACACCACTAATATGAGCTGGCCTCACGTTAGTGCTGAGGGCCTTTCAGTAAGCTCAGCTACCTGATCTTGTTGGTTATTTGGAGCATGTGTTCCTGAAGCATTGTATTCCCAGCAAAACACAATAGCCACTGTTGCTGTCTCTGCAGACAAAAAGGCATGAACTAGTGGTACTGCTGCTTTGTTTTCCCTAGTTATGGTCACCTACAACATGCAGAGCAGGCTTCTCCACTCCTCATCAGAGGAATTCAAACATGTATCTTTCAGATACCAAAGAAGCATACTAACACTTAAGCTATAGGCAGTCAGACTGGAGAAGGGAATGTAGGACATGTTCTTTCTCCCTTGTCTCTCCCTTGTCTATACAGAAGAACAGGATTGAGTAGACTGAAACCCTAGGCTACGTAAGGACAGCACAAGAAATAAGAATTAGCAACTAAGACACCAAGAGGAAAGAGGCAACTTTAATGTTTTATTGATGACCATAAATTTTAAGCTACTAAAATTACCTTCTTTTAGAAGAGGCTTCTGAACTCAAAACTCTAAATGACAAAGGTTCTTTCCTCCATACTGTTGTGGGAATTTCATACAGGTTAACTGCACTCTCACTGCAGCCTTTTCTTGCTGCCAAGCCCAGAAATCCAAATGTCCCATTTGACATATGGTTGTTTCAGTTCCTAAATCATCCAATATGTCACATAAAAAAAAAAAAAAAGTTAAAAAATCCCATATACTTAGGTATCTGAATTCTGCAGACTAACCTGCCTAAAATGTAGGCTTTTAATCCTTATCCCTTAGTAATTTAATGAATTAGATCATAAATGACTTGCTCAAGATCACACAGGAACCCTATGCCTGTAACTGAAGCCCTGTCTTCTCAGGATTGGTCTAGTGCTTTACCTGACACTGAATTTACTTGTTAAAAACAACACCAGAGTGCTCACTTATACCAATATACCTATGCAAATCAGTGGTGTATCACATTAGATTTATATACGTGAAGAAGACCGTAATCATCCTTGCACTTTATCACTAATATGTGACCATGAAGGATGACTTCTTGAAGAATATCTACTAGATTCCTCATGAAACCTTACAAGCATTGCAATTATTGTGGAGTTTGTGATGAGAATTCCTAACCACGGAAACCAGAATGAAATCACTGAGCTAGTTTCATGAGACAACTAACATATACTTATTCCTCCCCACATGTGCCACTCTTCTCTATCCTGGATCTTCAAATTTACTTCTGTTAGCCAGCAAACATTATTTTTTCTGAAACCTGAGTTCTTGAATAATGATGTAAGAATAAGTGGCTAGCAAGACTGACACAACAATAATGTGCCGATAGCCAGAATAAACACAAAGAAATGAAAGAAACTCCACACGAAATGCTCCATGTTGCATGGAGCTGGCAGTGTGAGAAAATTCTGCTTTTCATTTCATCCAATTCCAAAACTTACGGCTTCCTTAGATGATTCAATGAAAAATGTACTAAAGAAGGCAAGGAGAAATATGAGATAAATGTCGTGAAGCATGCTTAAAATTTCAACTTTTCAACATGTGACACAAGGCACAGTTGAGGGAAACCTAAACTAAATGAATGGGGGTTTCCTGTACTGCTCTAAAACACAGTGAACTTGTCTCTATCTTCTCACTTAGTTAATAGAAAATCTATATTTGTGTTCTGCCTTTACCAGCGGGATTTCCTGAGAGACTGTCCTATATAAGTTCAAAGCTTTTCTATAGTAACTGGGTGTAATGCACTTTTCACTGATTTTGGAGCTTTTTCACTTTTTGTTCCATTTTTATGTCACAAATAGTGACTGAAATGGAAAAAGGCTCCCCAGTTCAGTATATGAACAATGAATTCCATTTGCTGCTCCATCAAATATGTAAAGATAAAGGTGTAATATCTCCCTCCTTACAGGGATGTTCTGAACACCAAGCCTCATATTCCGTGTCTCTCTCTCCTACCTCTCGTTCCCCAAACACTGTTGCATACACATGCATCTGTTCATTCACACAAAATAGAATTACAGATGGAAAGCTATGAAGTCAGTGATTTCTCTGTGGCCTGGCTGTTAGGGTGCTGCCTGGCCAAATACAGATTTGAGTCTTTCTCAAAATGTCAGCTATCATTTAGCCTAATCAGAATTCCTGCACAGTACTGATTGTTCAGGCCTCCCCTGAAAGTCCTAATGCTCAGCTATTGCAGAACTCCTTGTGGTGTGTTAGTGAATTCTATCATGCATCAGTAATTAAAATTCAAATAATTGCTCATCACCAAGTAAGCAATGAACATTTTGACTAACAAATAGCAATTGCTTTATATTTTAGTATACCACTTTTTTGTCCTCTGGAGTATGAAAGAACCTGTTTCTCTTCTAATATTCATGTACTGAAAACTTCAGATGGGCATATCTCTTACTATGGAATTGTTATTGCACAGGGTGTCAGAGCAGCAAAGGATGAAGGAAAGTTCTTAAGTAATTGCTCCAGTTGTTTTCCTTCCCACTTGCCTAATTTCGGCCTCTTCTACCAAAATAACCAATAAAACCTGGCTTATTACTTTTCAGACTAAGTGTTTGGCACAGAAAAGTTGTGCTAGAAATGTTTGAGTTTAGAAGCCTTGTCTTTAGTCTTACCTAGGAGTTGCTCTGTGTGTTATTACTCATATATACATGCCCAAGAACAGCATTTAGTAAGAAATACGTAATAAGAAAATAAACCTCCTGTTTACTTTTGTTCACCACTAATTAGATATAATATTTTCCTCAGCATTTGGCAAATCATAATTACATAAAATTAAGGAAATTGAGAGAATGTTCAAAAGGAAGGCAAACACACAAGTCAGTGAGAATTTTTTCCTCTGTCAGGTAAATAAATTCCATCCATCTACACACCCAAACCAAATTCTCCCCAAATCAATGGAAAGGCTCCCATTGGCCTTAGTAGCTTCTGGATCAGACCCAGCCTATTCCCATAAAAGTCATCTCAGGACTTGAGCTAGATCATGATGTAACTGAATTAATTAGCATTAAATTATGAGAAACTACTCTGCATTACTACAAATTACTTGTAAAATAGCCAAGCTTTGTTAGTATTAATGATTTCAGCAGTGTTAGATGAGAATTTCTTTCCATGAATATTACTAATTACAACTTTAGGACCAAGTTCCGGCTTTCAGATTCCCATTGCCATTTTATAGTAACAGGCATACAAAAGCATGGGTGCCACATCACTGCATTAGTTACCACCAGCTTGAGCTGGGCAGGATCAAATCCGTCATCATGACTCTTCTCCTGGACTATAAGCTTTATTGTGTTGGACGATCACAAAATCCTATTTCTTAGAATTTTTGTACAGCCTGAAAGTCCTCTGCTGTGAACTTTTAAGCTGTTTGGATTCAGTACTCTGATTTAATATATATAAGAGCTTCAAGCTGGGAATTTGGTGCTAGGTCTGTACTTCTGGCTCAAGCCCAGCTGTCTACGTTTGGAAATGTATTTGATTTTGGAACACACTTTTCTGGAGGAGAATGTCAAGAAAATACATAATCAAGAGGGTATCATAGATAACGAGCTACAAAAACCTGTTTGTCACCCTCCTCCCACAGTGGTGAAGAGCCTTCTACAGCTGCTAATTAGAAAATTAGAACACCACAAATGGTTTATATTTTACTGGCAGCATAGCGTCTTCCCCCCAGTGTTTTAAAGTACTTTTTGAATTGTTTGCTGTCAGCAAAACAAGTGTGCTACCTGCGATCCTATAGACAACAAAGCCCGGCAGCAGGATTTCAGTCAGGTGATGTCACCCAGGTAAAATTGTACTGACAAGCTTTTAATTAAAGTTTTCCCACACATCTTCTGCTGGTCCCCAGGAGCTATTATTCATTATGTGCCGACTGTCAGCCAATTGTGAGTCGGGAGGGAAGTGTTTTATTTTCAAAGCCCTTGCTGACAGCTAGAGAACACTTTGTTATACAATCTGTTTACTTTTTTCACACACACAGTCTTGCTAAAGGGGAAATGGTCATGCAGTAGTGTTTACAGTTTATGGCAATAATTAAATGCATCTGGCAGAGCAGTAGCTGAAAGAAGGTTGGTGTGGGTGTGGGTGAAAAGCCATAAAATTCCTCCTATAAACAGTTACTCTCACCTTGCAGAGCCCCTAGCGTTTTAAGACAAAGTTTCTTTGGGAAAGGGCAGGTCCAAACAGGTGCACAGATTTTGAAATGGGAATACTTGATTTTAGCTATGTGGTACTTGATGCCAAGAAACACCGTCCAGGAATCAGGGTAACACTGCTCTCATCTGTGACTAGAACAGTTTGAAGTGGTTATAAAACAGCTGCTTGTCCTTTGCATTGTTAAATCCCAAAGTACTTATCTCTATAAGAAGAAAAGTACACTAAGAAATAACTTGCCACCAGATGAAAGCTTATTTCACGCTTAATACTCACAGAGGAACAATCATCTCAAAAATTTTAATTGCTTACAATAAAATCCTTTTTATCAGTTGATCAATGATGATAAATATTTAGAGTTATGAAAAATCACAGTAAAACATTGTAAGCAATAATTATTGTCTCACCTGAAAGTATTTAATATTTCTGTTTATTAAGAATAATAGGAAGTCAATGAGTAGTACTAAAATTCTATTAGATTGATTAAAACTAGATCAATATTCAAATATAGAGGTAAAAAAGAAATTGTATAGTACTTGCTGTCAGGCCATTGGTAATTCTAATGGAGTTCACTTCCACTACCAAGCAAAGAAACTGGAAAATAAATTAATTGGTGAATATTTAGATACCATTTTTACTGATACTATTATAAATTACTATGAAAATTATAGAAAGGATACACAGTTCCATTGTTAATGAATGAAAATCTTTCACTATTTTTAAGTGCCTTTAAATAACTACATTTTTAGGAAATAATTTACATAGATGGAAAAAAGTTAAGGAAATCAAGGAATAAGTTCTTTAAAATGGACTGTTTCTGCAGTTAGTGAGCATTTAACAGTGGGCCTTGGTTGTATATAGACAGGGATGGGAGACAGTTGCTGTAGACAATGCAGTATGCCTGCCTTAAAAAGCCTTGTCTGTTTGTATATCATAAAATGTCTTTAGTCCACCAGCATATGAACTCACCAGTGCAGGTTTCATTAATGGAAAGGAAAACATTTAAAATTCTAATTGTAACTTTCAGTCTTAGTTGTTGCGTTGGAAATTGTGCTCTCCCACTATTACTGTAATTTTTCTTCTCTAATGAAAGTTTTATTTCATTATTTTTTAATTTTACTGGATGATAGAAGCAAGACAATATTTTTTGTTGTTTCAGTCACAGGCAGCAAATAGATGTTAATATACTACAGTTACATTCAAATTAACATATTTGTGATTATACCATATTCATCTTCCCAAGCTTAACAAAACCAACATACTTTGAATAATGTAAGCAGTTAATGTTAATCTTTACCTTAAGATTAATGTTATAAGGGGGTATTATTACTTTAGGATCAGCATTATAAACACTAACAGCAAGATTTATCAGAGATTTCAGAAATCAAAGTATAGAGATTAGGTAACTTGCCTGAGATTTATGGGGTAGAAAAAGTAAGGAAGCTCTTGCTTCGTAGTTCAAAGCTGCCCGTGCATTTTATTCACTGATTATTGCATCCAAAATGCATGAAGCAATAAGCACAGTCCTAAGCTTCTCACTGATAAGAGGAAAAGGGCTCATCAGCCAATCATGACCATTGTACTCTCTTCCACATGTTTTCTAGAGTCTGGGGGAGCTGCAAGGCAAAAGAGCCAAATATCTTCAGACATAGCAGGTACTTGAATCCAACAGGGATCATTCCCTCAGGCAAAGTACTGTGTTAATGTGATTGCACATCTTCCTGCTAGAGGTACTCAGCATCTAGCTGATCTGAAGTGATAGTAAACAACTGTCTGCAACCCTCCGTAGGAATGTGCCTTCCTTTGGGATCCTTAGCTCAGGACTCTTAACTGCAATGCACAGGAGTACCACTAGCTCAACTCTCATCAACTTTCGCATGCAAAAAGAAATTGTTTATCAGAAAAAGCTGCAAAAATTGAGCAGATGATTTAAACTGATACATTTTGAAGTCACCAGGAAGTTGCAGAGTATAAATTTTATGAAGAAAAAAAAAAAAAAAATATTTTTCAAATAAATCTAGTAAGGATTTTTGAGAAAATAATCAGGTCCATATGCCAAGGCTTGATTGATTTGTATGTACATATGTGGTTGGACTTTTATCACACATTGGACAGGAGGTAAGTCAAAATGGCACAAGACAACACTAACCAAGACCCAACACACATATACTGGTGAACTGATGTTGACACATGTACCAGAACCTCTTCATTGCTACTGATACGTGGCTCAGTTAGAGCAGCAAAGACTACTGGCGTTATAAAAATGCAGTCACACTGAGTAAAACATGAGAGAGAGATAACGAAGTATTAGTGACACACTACATCAATGGAGACAATATTAAATTATATATAAATAAGTTCAAATGGGCACTCACTAACTAGCCTATTCCTAGCAGTGCTCTGAAAGGTTATGGTTTTTGCCCAAGACAATTTGATATTATAATCAAAGGTCTGAAAGGTAGCTAAAATTATAAAGACTGGTCAGTCATGCTGCTCCTGAAATAAAAAAAAAAAAATGTCTTTAATAATAACCATATAAGCATGAACTGCCCTCCTTATTCCAGGATATGTGACTATTTAAGTATCTTCATATGCCCTGGATTCTCAGTTGCCCACCATCACCCATTACTTCCCATATTTGCTGTTTCTTTCAGATCCTGGACTGAATTTTCGGAACTGCTTAAGTTGAGGGAAGAAATTTAAAAAGAATCACAGACAATATTTTGTGGGGCATTTTTCACATATTACAAGCACTTGCAAAAGGGTATCTCTGCAACTACTGCCCAAAATGATCTGTTTAGAGTACAAAACAGATCTGCATCTGGGAAAGAAGAAGAAAAAAAACACCAAACAACAACACAAAACAAACCCAACAACTTTGGCAGTTTGACTACCTTCCCCAGTTTCACCTCTCACCTTTCATTTCTAGATAGGATCTGAATATTCACCAGAGAAACCAATCATGCTGCTTCTTCTAATGTGATATCCCCTCTAGCTATGTAACATATTTCTAGCCTAATAAAGGAGAACCAATTCTGTCTTGAGTATACCCAGTGCAGACGTCAAAATTTTAATCTTTAGCTGCTCAAAAATAGAGGGTTTTATCAGAGTCACTATATGGAATGATTACTTCTATACCAAAAAAAGTTACTTGGCATGACAAAGATCATAGCTTGACAATGGACTACAGCCCAGCTATCTGTCATTTGATGTACTCCTATTGGTTGTCTAAGAAACTAAATAACTGTACCTATTTTCTGCCGTTTGTGTCTTCCTTGACAAAAAAAATATTACCTTTCAATACATTTCTCATTAACTTGCTGCCATTCAGTTGGATTGGCATATAGTCTTCTTCCTGCAACATGTTTTAGCTGATGTGGAGTTACCATAAAGTGCTATTTTAATTCTAAAGTGAGATTACGAAAAGGTCCCTCTAGAAACAGACAGTGCCCTGCAAGGCTTTTCCCTCAGGCATCTGAGATACCATGAAGATACCATAAAGGCTTCTGTTTGAACAATTCTTACTTCTTCACCTTCAGACAAGTAAAACTGCAGGTTAGACTTGCAGATGTTTTGCCTGTCTTACTTTCTCTTCTTCTTTTGCCTCTGTTTATATTTTCAGTGAACTGTTGCATCTTCAAACATGCCCATTCTATTTCACATTAGTCAGTACAGGAAATTGCTCTAGTTGTGGTCTCTCTCTTTTATTTTTCTATTCAGATGCTGCAATATGAATTTGTCCTCATTTACAAGTTCTTACAGTGCAGTACCTCTTTTAGGGTGTTATGTGTGTAGGTGTTTTCTTAAAGCACAGGGAAAAAAAAGGATATTAACAGGTATCTTCCAGTAACACAGACCATTCTTATCCCTCTTCCTTCACTGCTTTTACAACACTGTAAGTGAGGTAAGCATTAGGGATAGGAGGCAAACTGCATGAAGAAACCCATATAGACAGCCTGAAGATGTGCACTGTAACTCACCGTTCATGACTGCCCAGATGTGCTGGAGCTATCAGTTCACTCATGCTTCGTGTCTCTGCAGTGCAATGCAAAGAGTAGGTAGCATTTCTTTTCTTCCACTCATCAGCTCCGGTCTTCCTATCATCAACCCCCATAAAGCAGGCTCAACTCTGGTCTAATTGAGACTTCTGTACTTCCTCAGCAAAATGAGCACAAATATGAGGCTCACTCTACAAGCAGCTGACACATGCAAGCTTATGGGAAGCCAGTCTTCATGTGGCTCAGCCTCTTCCTTTGAACACAGAATGAAGTTCAAACCTCACACCTCAGCTACCACAGCCATTTGTCTGGTGTCAGAGTCATAGTGTCTTTTGAGGCACAGGCTTCAGAGCAGCCAGTGTCTGAAAGGAAATGAACAGATGAAAACAGAAGTGCAGCAACACCTTGTCAGACCAAAGATCCCTGTAATCCTTTCTCTGACAATATCTATCAGAAGACACCTCTGGAACAGTTAGGAAACAGGACAAACTCCTGCTGATATTTCAGCTGGATAATCTGTCATCCTTCAATTGCAACTCAAACTTCCAAGCCAGAAAAAACACTTTCATATTCATATTTTTTCTTCCATTAGTTTGTCCCGTCACTTTTAATCTCAGGTAAATTTCTAGCACTCAGAACATCTTTTTGGCAGGGGATTACACAACTAACCACACATTATAATAAAAACTGCCTTCCTTGTTTGGGACCTGCCAACGACTTGTTTCATTTGATGACTTCAAAGTTATAACAAAGGGAGAAACTGCTAATTATTCTTCTTACCTTCCCATCGTGAATATATAGATCTGTGTCACATCTCTCCTATGACATTTCCTTTACAAAAAATGCCAGTTGTGTGAGATATGTACTTGCATGGAAGTCATTCCATATCTCTGATTGCTCCTGGGGTCCTTTGACTTTCTCAGATCCTGTGCTCCTTTTAAAGTTGGATACCAGTTCCATATCCAGATAGTCATGATGCAGATGGGGGATTTACACAGAACAGCAGTAACATCCTCTATTTCACATTATATCCACTGACAGAAAGTAGGCTGCACCTTGTTTCATAGGTTTCTTACTTTCCAGCCAATCAATAGTCATGCTTAAAACAAGTAGAGGCTCCACAGTTTGCTCATAATACTTCAAAGCACCATTCCACAAAGTCAAAAGGTAAATCTACTTCCTTTTAGAAAACCAGGTTCCTGGGATTGTTCATGGTGCCAGAGAGGAACCAGAAACCTTAGTGGAAACAAGTTACTTATTTTTTAAAACTGTTCTAAGAGAATTATAAATAGATGTAGAAGTTGGTCACTTTAGAGATGGTGGTATCTCGAGAACTCCTTAGCTAAAGTAACCTGGGTCTTAGCACGGCAAGACAATCTTACAGAACAAATTCATGACGCTTTTGAACCTTACTAAAAACAAACAACAAAAAAAAACATAAAATTTAAATACAAAAATATTTTTGCAGTCCCTAGACACATACACCAACAAACAAGTGAATATAGAATCTCCTCCGTCTCAGTTAGAAGGGAAAAATAATTTCTGTATTCGGTACAGAGTGTTTTGCTTCCACCAAACAGTTTCCAGCCAAACTGTTGAGTAAAACCTGAAGTGAATGAGGGTATTTCACATTAAAACATTATTTGCCTTCTTGAGACTCAGCATAATACAAGGAACATATTTTAAGTTCTTGGGAAAATTGTTTCTTCCAACTAATGCTCAGATCTACTACACGCAATTAAAACTGTGTAAAAATAATCAAAATAAATGTTCATATGTTTTTTAATTCTGTAAAAAAAAAAAAAAACAGTTTGGTTAACTGTTCTGCTCCATACAGAGTAGCGCACTGGAATAACAAATGGACCAGTCAGTGAAAGGCTTTACAGAGAACAAAATATAGGTACTTTGTTTCATTGGAGAACTGCCAGTATCATGGGATAGTTACACTATACGTTTGAGCAAGGAAACAGGACAGTGCATTAGATTAATGCTTTGCCTTTTCAACCTATTAATCTACCACCTTTGGGACATGATTTTTAATCCACTGCAGAGCAAAGTGACTGAAAATCATTCCATCCTGACAGCTTTAAAAGATCACAAGTGGAACATGTTAAGAAGGTCTCAACCCATCTGATACTGAACAGAAGCAGTCATCTCAGAAGATACCCAGCACTGGTCTTCTTTCAGTGTTTTCACCAAAACAGATAGCTTTATTACTATTTCATACTAGACTGGTGACAAAATGACTGAAATGTATTCTAAAGCAGCCCAGGATGAGTGCATTACAGTTTTGCTGTCAAAAAATATTGTATGTCCATTAGTCACGTATAAAAACTTACTATAAAGTCATGTATAAATTTTTCCCTACTGTTGCTGATATAAAAAAAAGCAGAAGAATACAGTGAAAAATAATGCATTTTAAGTTCTTAGACTGGATAAGAGAATGAGAAAATTACCTGAAAGGCAGAAAGAAGCTAGGTAAACTGTTCTGCAGCAATAATGCGCTACTTTAAATTCTAACTGTAAATTCTCTAGCTGATCTTTTCTAACAACAGTAAGGGTTTTTTTAAAGCATTTTTTCAAAGATGCAATATATTCCAACAACTGCTGTGGTTTCTTTTCTCTCACTAATAAATGTGAGTAAAGACAAATGACAGCTTTAGTACTTTTCCCGCTGGCGAATTCCTAATTAAATAGTTTATTAGTAGATTATCTAACCTTCATTTAATGAGGCCCTCCAGATGTTGTGTCTTAAGTGAAGCAAAAAAGGAAAACAGCTGAATGCTAAGCACAACATAATTGGTTATGGTCAGCTTGGAAAAAAAATGCATTCTCATGTTACCATTACTGTAAGAACATATGATTTTCTCTAGAAATGGTCAATGAGTGATGACCTACAGAAAATCCTTTAACTACCTCCAGTTATAATTTTAAATATACTCAGGTGTATTTGCTTCGCTTTCATTTAACATTAGTCTTCTCCCCCCTACTTTTGTGCAGCTGCCTCTAACACTTTGAGATTCCAGCTTGCACTCTTCTGCTCACTTCATAACCTGTAAGATTTTTATGAAGTTTCTTCTATTTGTTCCTCCCAAAGAACTATGTCCAGTACAGATTCATATTTCCATTCATTAACAGTTAGACAGAAAAATAATGTCTAATCATTCTATACAGGATTTTTCATGGGATAATACTTGATCAGAAATAAAGCATTTAAGTAGAACAAGCAGAATTTTTATAAAGAAATAGAAAACTGCCTAATATATAATTGACTATCAGAAAGTCTAAATTTAATACAGTGCCTACATAAGAATGTTGAGAAGCATTTAAAACACAGGGTTGAGATTTTTTTTCAGTAATCATGTTAAGTCTTATTGCAGAAGTATCAAGTTTGCTTCCAGAGAAACATGGAGACGATTCATTTATGGTTTCTGTGTTTATTAGCATTGCAAAATTAGTCATGAGACACTTCTTTGAAAAGTTGAACAGAATGTTGTTATAGGAAGTTAAAGATATTTTTCATGAATGTCCAAAAATTTTTCAAAGGAACTATGTAGTCATGGGATAAAAAGGATTATAAAATGGATACTGTACTAATGTGCAGGAGGCAGAGGGTAGGAAAAGATGACAAACCCTTATGACAGAAAGAGTTTTTTCAATTTAATTATATGTCCTAGGGTTCATGCTATTCATGTCCCTGCAAGAAGAATAACCAAGTTACAAATGTTCTGATGACACTATTAATTAAGGACAGTAAAACAAGGGGCAACTCTTAAGAACATCAAAAACATCTTGTGATTCAGGATCTGGGCAATAACAGATAAAATTTAGTTTTAATAAATCTGGGCTGCTGCCTATGGTAAAATAAGTCCTGCCTTTCCATATAATGGGATTAAATCCTGAGCTGATCATTGTCACTGAAGTGTGAGATCTTGGGGTTATGATGGAATATTCCATTAAAACATCAACTTGACAAAAAATATCAACTCTGTCAGTCAAATAGGGAAAAGAACTATTCGGAATTAGATGCAAGGCACAAGCACTGGTCTCCTCATCTCCAGGAGGAGGTCATTGAACTGGAAAAGGTTCAGAGAACAGTAAGAGCAATGACAGTATGGGTCACTAAGGAAGCACTTCAGTTTCTTCTATTCAGAAAATAAAGAACTATAGTAAGGTATAATAAAGTCATCTTTTGGATGGAAAGGGTGGACAGAGGTGGCCATCTCACTGTCACTTGCAGTATAATAACCAAGAGGCACTAAATCTTGCTAGAAAGAGGAAGGTTCAAAGGAAAGAAGTTGATCTTTCCTAAACCAATGTAGTTAGAGTAGGACTCCCTGTTGCAAAATTATATAAATACTGAAAGCCGATATATGTTCAGCAGAAGCCTAGACAACCCTTGTTAGAAAAATACATTGAAGCAATTAAATACACAGGAATTACAGCTGGGTGAGAAAATCTCAGATCACTGGATGGTGGTGAAGTACTCCTTCCTTTCAGAAATCTCTCAAGTCCTTTGAGAGAATTTTTCTGCTTTCGGTTCTATAATTCTGTATTTTTTTTCCTATTTTTTCCTACAGATTTCATGAAGATACAAATAAAATTGTATATTTTCATTATTTCTTTACCTATCAGCTATTATTCTGATCAATGAGAAAGGTTTAGAAAGATCCACAGTGAAAAAGGAAAAACAAAAATTTACGTTCGAAAAGAAACATTTCCCTGTTTTTCATTCTTATATATATTCATTATAAAAAATGAGAATAAGAAATAAGAAATAAGAAATAAAAGTGTGGACTTTTTACAATAGAATTTTCCAAAGAAACACAATCAAAATGAAAGTTCTAAATAAAGCAAGAACATGAAAATTTCAAATTTCCCATAAAAATATTCAAGTGCAATAATAGTAATGTTTTCTCAGAAAAGTTATTTCCAAATGCAGAATAATTATCTGGCAGGCTATGCTAATTGTTGAATGTAAATTTCAGGAAAATTGAGCATTTTCTAAAAGACTTTTCCATTTTTACTTATTTTTTAATCTATTTTACGTATTTTTTTTAAACACAGAAAAAATTGGGCCCACTTTTATTGTTAAGGTTTACATAGGCTTATATACATGCATTCTATGAATAAATATGTTTTGAAAGTATATTTTTTTTTATATCATATGTGAAACAACAAACAAATATCCTGCATCATTTAAAACTAGTATCATGCATAAATGGTATTGAGGGTCTGCCGGACCATGGAGACATAAGGGGGGAACAGTGAGGGAAATAGTTTGATGCCTGCATTTTGTTCCTAGAACTGCGCTCAAAATGTAACCAAGCAAACTACAAAGGCAAAACTCCAAGTCATTCTGACCTTTTGCATTGCGGAGTTGCACTTGTTCTTTTCATCATCAGCCTTATTGAACCCAGATGAAACTAAAACTGCCTGTTTTTTCTTCTAAGAAAGCTAGTAAATAGCATATTTAATTCAAAAGGAGGATAGTATGTTTAGCTAAGTATTGCAAAACCTAGTGTTAACATTTAAGACTTGGCCATTTCACATTATCATCAGATAGTTTGACATAATGCTAAATAAGACCAAGCATGGGAAACTACTCAGAGCAGCTTTCCATAGAGAAGGGCACCTTCATCTTACCACCTTCAGAGCATCTCTAAGAGTGAAACATCTGCAAGAAGATCATCATGACTGACTGGTTTTCTATCTGGCACCTTTCACTGAATAGTATTGATGTATTTGATCTATGAGTTGTGTTGAGATTGACTATTTGATGGAATGCTTGTAACAACTATTTTTCTGTTTGTTATTTAAGTTTAGTGACAGGTCACCCACACCACACGGTCTCATTTCTTTATCCTATTTGGATGATCTTGCTAGATTCTTTCTACCTCCATCAAAATCAAATTGATTTCTATTTCTTTAACAAATTAATCCTCACTGAACTTCTTTAATTATAGTGAACACTTACAGGAATAAAACCTAGCTCAAAGTGGCTGTGTTTATGCAGCACAAATATATAATATACAAGGGCATCAAATCCAAACTGACAGTTTAAATTTTTGAAAAATATTTGTGATTTTTTTTAAATTGTCATTTAATAGCAGCATAGATGATTGCCATCAATAAATATCAGACTAGTCTGAACAATGAAGATGCAGGTAGTACTCAGAAGACAAATAATCAAGCTTTTATAAAACTGATCTTATAACAATGAATCTACTTAAGCTCCAGGACTCCTGGAAAGCAGATTATTCAGACTAGGTGGGACTCTGTTCTTAAAGGAAATATACAGACTAAAGTAGAATTATTTATAATTTGGACTAACTATGGTTGAAGTCTGAATCTGCAACAATCTGCAGCATGTGTTTGAAAACTACATAGTAAAGCTCAATGGTTATCAAGATGGTGACCGGGGTTTGGCCTGTGGCTTAGAAACGTATTCTCTGGGCACGTATCCCAGGACAAAAATCCTTTACAAAACCAATACTCAGCTCTGGCTAGTTGCTTTTTTCTCTAAGGATAATCACTTAGAGCTGTTAGGAGGTTCAGATACAGCTGTCTGGGTTTCTTTGAAATCAAACAGTCTTTGAACAATTTCCCCCTCTGAATGGATTTGCAAAAAAACCCATCATGTTTTCCTCATTTGACATTGCTGTGAGTCGTGGTGAAATATGAAAAGGTGACAGCAAATTCCCATGCTAGCTGTTAGCAGTATAAATTAGCTCTATTTGTTCTTCCACACTTAGCTATGCCAATTTAAATGGCACACTTCTATTCAAGTATAAATAAACACTAATGAACTGCTCCAAGGAATATGCATATTAGAAATCCTCAGTTTGTACAGAGATGACCAACACCAAACTATAGTCAAATCTAGTACCACCCCACAGAAAACCCTCTGGGAAAAGCTAAACTCTTGAGGGTGACTCAAAGATTAATACGTGCAGGTAAGCCAAGTTAAAAAGCAAATCCAATGCAAAAAGCCATGAACAGAGATTACTTTCCCACCTTGCTCCCTTTAGACTGGATAGGTCAAACCCAGAGCCTTACATTGCACCTTGCAGGAGGAATGCAGCTGAGCTGATGGTAGAACACCACTCTCTCAAACCACCTTTAACATGTGATTCAAAGCTATCTACACAAAACATCACAGAAAATCCTGTGAAGATTGTATCTTAGTGCGACAAAGGGATGCATTATTGTAGCAGTGTCTGTATCTGAGAGAGACAGTCACTGTCTTCTGAGAAAATACACAGGACCAAAAGAAATCTGTGGAAATCAAATCAGCCTGTTTATTTGACCCATAGAGATATGAGCCTTTTCTACATGACAAAACACACATTAATTTAGTGGGAAATGTATTTATTTTAATTATGCTATTTGCAAATTTTCTGCAGGATATATCATAAAAGTAATGAGGTTATGTTATTAGAAGATATCTATCAAAACACTCTGCTATTAAATCATTTTACTACTTTTGTGTAGATTACAAAGCAGTGAGTAGTAGAACTTAGTTAAAATATTACAGGTCTCCTGAAGATTAAATACTGTACAGAGTACAGTAGCCTTTATTCTAGTAGCTTGATTACCCACAAGTATGATGTGCAACAGATCACAAACAGGAAGAATTACTTGGAACAGAATGAACTACAATTTTATCAACCATTCATTTTAAAAACACAGAGTACTGTATTAGAGTCACATTTTATGAATGTGTGCACTGACTAAATTCCTGTTTAAAATGTTGTATTTTTCTTTGACCTTAGTACTTCATGGGCATGTACATTTCAGTTACTTGTAAAAACAAAATACCAGAAAATAATCCAAGAAGAAAATCTCTGTCAAACTCAGATTCATGTGACTATTTTACCTTGTACCTACGAATGATGTCAGTTGACTTATATTTTAACTCACTTTAAAGAAAAATACCAAAAGCTAAGACTCAAAAAACCCAAGAAGATTAAACTGAAAATCACACATTAATGAGATCCCAACACTGAAAGACTTAGCCTAATAGTTAAAAGCAAAAATTTTACTCATGGACCAAGTATTTTTTGTGTGTGAGAACTGAAAACAAATACACAGGCAAGGAATTGGAAGGCTTATTGCATTGGTTTACAAATCACAGATTAAGCATAAAACCTAGGCAAGCATCAGAGGCTCTTAATGTCAAAACATAATGCTAAAAATAATGGTAGCTAATTCTAAGCACATTTTCTCTTTGAAAATACATATTTGGATCTTCATTCGTACTCATATGCGCTCTGAGCCTTCCGTCAGTTTGCAAGCTCCTACTAGGACTCTAAAATTATCTTCATAACCAGAAGCTTTAGAAACGTTTGTGGTAAAACTGCAAGCACCTGTGTAAGACCAAAAGGTCTTATAAGTTTAGATGCTGTATTTACAAATATCTTGTGTTTGTTCTATTCAACCATAAATGACAGAAAAGATTCAAAATGCCAAGATAAGATAAGATAGAATTAAAGATCCTGATAAAGCTCTGCCTACGTGCACATCAGTGCTGCCCTCCAGACTTGGCTGTCTCCAGTATGTTGCCTTTGTAAATCTTCAGAAATGCTCTGACTCCTCTAGCAGCCTTTCTTCATGCCTTCTGCCAGGCCCTGGTCTCTGTGTGCTCCCTGCTCTTCTCAGCAGTGGACTGTCTTTGCTGTCCTCCAAACACTTGGCCAGCAAGGCTGTCCTGCTTGTGGCTCTCCATCAGTTCTTTTTGCAGGAAACACAACACAGCACATCCACAAGTAAAGCAAATACCATCAGGTATAGTGAGCCACAAAAAGAGAAAAAAAAAATACTCTTCTGATAGGTTTCTCAAACAATAAGAAATACACATTGAGTACAATTTCCCTAAGGGTAAGAAATACACATTACTTAATTTAATTTCCAGTGTTTTGTCCAAATTTGACATCATCCTCCTGTTTTGCACAGAAAAAAGCTACCCCGTCTGAAGCATAGCAAACCCATTTTCAGCTAAAACAAAGCCCTTACTTAAGTAACTGTCATAAATATATACATACATTAAAAAAAAAAAGCATGAGTGAGATGCCACGTTTTTTCTGAAAAGAGGCCCTTTGGCTATGCCAGTTGTTAAAGGCAAAACCACCCTTGCTTTTCTGCCTTTTAAGAAGTATGGTTCCTCTTGATTGGACACAATAACAACATCAGACTTTCATGTACAGGTTATTAAAGATGAAATATTAATCTAGAAAATCAATACAGTTTTAGAATTTAGAAGAATTTTTTTTAATAAAGTAGAAACTTCCTGACTCTGTATCTGTCAGATCTATTCAAAATCAGAATCAGAATTAGGTTACACTAATAAAAAGAAATCAAACTGAAATAATAGAGGTGATTATAGCCTAGAATTATTCATTGCATTAAGTACAAATGTCTTTAAATTTGTATTGATTCCATTTAAATACCACCAAACCAAGATGAAGGAAGTAGTATATGATTACTAGTTTCATTTAAATAGTAACAGTAAGTTTTAATTTCCTTCTGTGAGGTAAGGTGGTGTGAGTTTTTTGCATGTTGCACAGAAATGTAAGAAAAATAAATGGAAAAGATGTCTTTTGATTTTTTCCTTTCTTCACTCATAAAGACATGATTATTGCAGAATTGGACAATTCTGAAATCAGACTGTTGTAGAAAGCAGTCTTCTGCTTCCTCAAAGAAGGTTGTGATATAGTGTTGCATGCTACAACATTGTACTGTTAGTTAGTACATGCTGTTAGTATCTGTATCTCCTGTGCAAACATTTCACATGGGAAAAATTCTGACAGCATTGTTTCATGTCTTTTAAATGGACCAGTTGGCATTTTTTTAATGAAAACAAGACACAGAAGAAACATCTTTTATTTGTAATTATCATTCTTAATTTGAGGTTTCTTTTCTTCATGCGGCTTACACTATGGAGGCTTCAATCAGTGTTTTGCAATCCAAGAACACTGTTGCTTCAAAAAAGATCCTGGAACTCCTGTTGGGAGATTATAATTACTTATTCCAAATCTTCAGTTAAATTCTTCATAACATAGTGTTATCTTGTCAATCGTTTAAAACAAATGAGACCAAGACAAATGCTTTGTGTTTACTTGTCATTAAGGCTCTCTTGAATATTTTACTGATAAGGCAATGCATGTAAAGAGTTATTTCATCAGCTGCTCTTTGACGTAGCTATAGTCCAACTCTGCAGAACTTCAAGTAGTTCTTGAGACTTGTGTTAATGTGGAAATAAAAAAAAAAGAAAGATTTAAGCATAAAAACCACAACCCACCAATCTATTTCTTCCTCACGATTCATTGATTCAACTCTATTAAATACACAGATGTGAAGCTGAATTAACAAAGTGATGAGTCTGGCATTCAGTTGGTAAATATATCATGAAAGATTGGCATCACAGAGATTAAGAAGGCAGAGGTTTAGCACTGAAGAGTCTTTGGTGTTAAAGTGAATACATGGAACTGAATTCCTAATTTTAGGGGGAAAAAAGTCAAACTGCTATCTGCCACATATTGCTCCACTGTTTTACCAGGACATCCAATTTACCCTTTTGCAAAAATCTCTTATGCACAGTACTTAAACATTTCCTTTGGAAGAATATTTCTGAGAGGCTGTCACCATCAATACCGCCAGAACTGAAGTTCCCTTTAGATTCATTTAGGGGTGGTTTGAGTGTAATTTCTGGCTTACATAGTGTTTTGGCTGTTGTTAGGTAGTTTCATTCACTCCTTTGCTAAGGGCCATGATCACAGGCTTGTCTCTTTAGTTTTAGCCTCAGCATCCTTGCCCTTCTGTTCATTGCCCATTTATATCACACACATCCACCTTTCTTTGACTTTGTTCTCCCCTTTTCTTCCTCTTCCTTCTGCCTTCATTTTTCTCTTCAGATCATGTCATTCAGACCCTCCCTGATTGTCTCTTTGGTTTTATAAATCACTGCTTATTAAATGGAGAGTCATTCTCAGTTGTCCTTGTCCTTGTCCATTTAATTGAGAAAACATAATTTTATTGCCAAGGTGTCAGGTAAAATGAATGCAACCTCAGCCTAAATATCAGGACTCACTTTTGAGCTTCAGGAGGACTTCCCGCTAAGCCTATGGTTACCAAGTACAGCACACAAGAGAGCTGCTATGTTCATCATTACACAATGGTGGCTTACATCAGCCAAGATCTTCTGATCTTCTTAACAGACAAATATGTTACATCCATAACAAACAAAAATAAATAAAAAATCAGACTAATCATAAATTTGAGAAAAACTGAAATAATGTGTCAATCAACATGGAGAAGAACATGCTGTTCCTTCCACTAGACACAATGAGATGGAGCTGCTTGTTGCACATGGGTTCACTTTCAGATTATTTCTAATGACTGTGCCAGCGTTGATGGAGAGGTAGCTTCCTGCATTCGTAGAATTATGGGATATTTCTGCCAGGACACAGATTTACTAGGCAAATATGGAATCAGTGTCAGATCAGACTATAATTCAGGCTAAAATTGTACAGGGCAGTTGTGCTGAACAGATGCAAGATTTTGACATAGTGTAGAAAGCACATCTGCCAGCTGGAGAAGTTCCACCAGAGGCACCTATGTGTCTTGCTCTGAGTCAGATGCTACACTAAGCTGACCAGTGATGAATTCCTGCAGCATATCCACATGGAAGGCCCAGGTGTAATGGGCTGGACATATGGCTTGGATCAATGATGTACATATGTTCAAGTACCTCCTATGCAGGGAACTGGAGTGTGGAAAGAGGAAGCAATGGTGATCCAAGAAAGTGCTTCTAGGACACCCTAAAGGCAGGATTGATTGAGTGCAACCTTCCGGCCAAGTCTTTTGAGTTCTTTGCCAGAAAGAGACAGCAATGGAGCATCAAGGTGAGGGAAGACATAGGCCTCTTTGAACAAAAACAGATGCCATTGGGCAGGACAGGCATGTGGAGGGAAAAAAAAAAAGAAAAGATTGTGTCAGCAGCAGCAGCAGCAATAGATCATTCCATGCAGATAGTGAGTGGTATGGTGACAAGCATGGTAAAAAGTAGTTATCCTGCACAGGCCTCTACAAGCTGTCATTGCACTCACTGAGTTTGAGTCACCCATCAGCTAAACAGGACTGCCTTCCTTCACTTGGAGGCAAAAACTCTGCGTGATTCAACCCTTTGACACACATAAAAAATATCTGGGGAGAGTTGTTTGGGGTTTTTTTGCTTTCACTTTGCTACTGAAGAGAAATTCAAAGGAATATTAAAATCAAGTCAACTCAGAAAAACAAAACTTTCTTTATTCTGCTAAATTAATCATGAAAATGCAAGAATTTTATCTTCATAATTCCTTTTGTTGTTGTTGTTGTTGTTGTTGCTAATGTCAAGAATTCTGACCTCTCCCTGTTATTCTCATTGTAAAATCTGACATCTGCCAGCTTTTAAGTAGTCTGTGTATACCAACTGGTTGTTGATTTTAATGATATCCATATCTTCTACCTTTGTTCCAGGTGGGAGTCTTATCAGAAGTAATGGATCAAATAAAAAAGGAAGCTAGCCTACCTCAGAGACCCCTGCAGTTCAGAACAGAAATAGCCTGGAGAGGGTTGTACAGCTTTTTCTGTGCTTGCAACGTCTGATGACATGAGCAGGACCCAGCTCTATAAAACAATGTATGTGCTTTAAGTGCTTCCTCATGATTCTCTAGGTAACTGCATACACCTAAGTGATTAGGTCTTTAGCTAAGGCTCTAGGGACCCAGTCTGTCTCACTACCGACTGTAAAAGGAGCTCAGGGTGATTATCTCAGACTTTGATGTCTGCCAGTAAGATATCAAATGTAGGGGGGGAAGAAAAATCTGTGGGGCACTGAACTTTTTGAAGTGGAGCTTCCTAGACATCCACAGTCCCACTATATGTACCAAAATCTGAATCCTTGGCAAGACACAATGTTTAGTCAGATGTAAATTTAATGAAGAATTACTGTAAGTTCTGCAGTACCACTTTCCTGCATTTCAGAAAATAAATAGTGGCATCTCTATCTACCTGGTTTTGGAAGGAATGGCTCAGTTGATAATGTCAACCTGTACTCTGTGTTCATTTGCTGTTGACCGTTACAGGTCTGACACAGCTCTCAGCAGAGGACTTACCTACATAAGCTAAAAAGCTCTTCACAAGTTCCAGGATCTGCTTGCTGGCTGCAGTGAATGCCAGTCTGAGGTGTCTAACCACAGACACACACACACATTTTACATAAAAATCTGACTCCTGACTGAAGGCTGTTAAACTTCCTTCAATTCCATCAGGGATCTAACAGCAAAACTAGCTTTTACCACAATCATTAGCATTCATGTTGGAGAAGAATTTCCCTTCAGAGAAGCTGAAAGATCCAAAAAAGAAAATCCAAAACTTACGCATTTTTATCTTTCCTGTTGAGAAAACAGTACTCAGTTCTGAGAATAGCTAGTCTTTAGCAAACTGCATGTGACAGTTTCACCGTTTTCTGGCTCATCTATGCAGTCACCAAGTCTCCTAGTTTTACAGCCCTATACCATCTGAACCTTGTAAGCCCGTGTATCTCTCCAGGGCGTGAAAGCCCATTGAGATGATGTTATTGATCAAATAAGCAGCAGCAACAGGAAGAACTACCAAGTTATAATGGGATTGGAAGGAAAAAAGAACCGCTGAGCAAACACCATTTCAATTCCTCATCTTTATTGCAAACACGCAAGTATAAGCTTAGTAACTGCAATAGAGAAACAAATGTCTATGCAGTAGTGTCAGTCTATAACCTACCTACTTTTTCTCTCTTCATTATTCTCATTTACAAATTTCCATAAGAGCATAATGCTACAATTTCTGTTTCCACCATATAACAGAGAAAACCAAAGAGAATTTGAATATTATGTGAATAATAGAAAACCTTTCTCAGAAACAGTATAGTCAAAAGCAAAGCAACCCCATGTATTATATACAGAAAGCTAAAATTCAGGTGAGACTCCATAGTTTACAAAGTACATCAGCAGGAAATAATTGGTACATTATCTTCTAAGATCCTTACCTAGAGCTGCAACTGGTCACACTTAGTGAGTTGAGTATAGCATTCTTGTTCAAAGACAACATTTAAGCTTCATGCTTAATTTATAAGAATGTGCTGAATACCTCTTGAGGGAAAGTAAAGTGGGGTTTAGGCCATATTTAAGGACAAACTAGTACCCAAAACCTTTTCCTGGGCTGCTGCCTAGCCCTGAAGGCAATGTGGACCTTAAAGCACATTGATTTTTCCTACTTTGAGCTGGGATTAGAAGCGAGGCATCTTGCTTACCAACCTGGTAGGCATCCCAGACTAGGCCTGACTCACCCGAGAGACTCCATCTAGTAAATATTTTTTGCCCCTTGAATTAGCTGCCTGACTCATATCACAACCTACAGGTTATGCCTAAGAAGTGCTAATAAAACCAAGCTGCCGACAGCATCATGAGAAGCTGTGCCTCAATTTTAAAACCCCAGGGCAAGAGAAAATGAATGCATTTTATCCCATTAATTAACCTATGTAGTGGGAATAGAGTCTACAGCTCGGTACATCTCACTCCCTTGGCTCAAGGGTTTAGGACACTGAACTAGGACAGGAGCTACACAGAGGACAAAACAAAATTTGCAAACATTTGCCAGTACTGCAGCTGTTAGGCTGTTGGGCATGTGATTTCCCCTATTGAAAAGACTGTGTCCTGCTCATTCTTCCAAAGAAAATCAGCAACAGCCTTATACTGGAGAGAGAATACAAATCTGTGGTGCACAAGCGGGCACAGATGCTTGGGCTGGGCTGCTCGTACCCCAGGGAGGGGCAGGATTTCACATAGCCCTGCTCAGCATTTCTTGAGCTGGCGAACAGGTTTTGAGTCCATCCTAACATAACCAGTCTCCCCCATCAGTTGTACAGAATGATAAATTTTGTTTCCAGTGACAAGCACATTTTTCTCCAAGAGTTCCCCTGAATTATGACTGAATTGGATAACTTTGCCATTTTTGCAGCACCCAACAGTCAGACGCAGCTGTATAAATAAGCACAGGTTAGCTGAAGTCTCTATAACTTCACTGATTTACTTCTACTTAGATTCTGGCCTTGGAATATTGATTTATGATTTGATATCTTAGCACTTACTTACACAGGCAATGGGCATGACAGTTTATACAATCAAATGGATATTTTTTAAGACACCCTTCAGTTGTAATCAGTATTCCTTTTTACCCTCAGTGCATAAAAATTACTACCAGCTTTAAAAGCACCACACTGTAGCCACCTTGATCTTTGACAAAGCATTCCTAATTTTCCAGAATTTTGTATATGAACCAAAACAGAAAACATTTTTCCAGGAACAGAGCAAGTAACCAATTCATCATTTGTACATACTAGTATGTTAATTACACTTCCTTCTTCAGTCCATTCGGTTACTGTAATTTAAATTTTTGGAGGAAAAAAAAGTAAGAGAAAGCACAGTTGGCAAAACAAAGAATTAGTCTGAGATGATTACTAATATCTCTTGAAATTTTTTTGTGTACAACATGAATTTAAACATGTCAGAATTTAAGCCCATAAGTCACAGAACTCACCTTGGATTCAGATTCTAGTTTAGGAATAAAATGATGAAAGTATAATTATATGGCAGAATTATGCTGAACACAACTGAGAGTTACCAAGGATTAAATTGCTTGTCTTTCTCCACCTTGTCCTCAGCCAAGTGGCAGGAAACAGCTGGCCAGAATTTTTGAGTGCCTTTAATGAAGTGAATACTTAGTTGTTAAGGTTTGGTGATTAAATGAAATAAGACTAATATTCCTGTGTGGATTTACTGAAGGATGATTGTCCTGAAAAGAAAGCAACTCTCTACATGAGATTTAGCTAGGGAGTAAACTTGCTCAAAAGTTCAATTTATGGAGAAAATTCTTAGGGTGTTCTGTTTCTTCTTGTGTCTCCTTAAAAACACTAAACCAAGGCACAAATTAACTAATTTATTTAAAATATCTCACCTCAACCAAATCCGTCCAAATGGCTAAGCTAAATAAATAAGCTAAGTGACTTTATTCTGCTGTCAAGACCCTCTTAATGTTCCACTGTAATTAATATAAAGCTCAGAGGGTTATTCCAGAGTGGTTGTAGGTTAAATAAAGCTGTTAAAAACAAAATCTTGAATCTGTACAACGTAGAATTCTTAGGAAATGTTGGAAGTTTAGGTATAACAACATGCATCAAAAAGTGACCAAAAATATGATGTTGGACATTTTGCATCTGTTTATATTTTACTAGAGGAGACGTAAGAAATTCCAGATTCACTTTCATCATGTTTGGTACTTGCAGTTGATCTATATTCCAGATTTGCGTAACAACAAATATTAACTTTCAGGGAATTCACCCTCCTTCTTAGCTACAGTTATAATCAATTCATAATGTAATCCATGAAGTAAATATTCCTGGCCAAGTGATCAAACTACACTCACCATTTTTTTTGCAGGGAAAAAAAAAAAAAGAAGAAGAAAAGAAGAAAAGTGAACAAATGCGCAACAACCAAAAACACAGGGTAAACTGAGTTCAGCTCAAACACCAAAAGCGCTGTCAAGTCACTTTGATGTTCAGTCACATGGTTCTTATAAGAATTTAATTCTATCAAACAATATATTGAATAATCACATTTGTGTCCCAGTTATTGTTTAAAGGCACTCAGAAAACTGTTTAACAGCCAATCTCAAAAAATAACAGCGTGCACAAATATCTCTACTTATCGCTGACAAGTAACATGGGCATTTGATAGAGTATATTGTTCATCCTGAATAGTTGAAATGCTCAAGGCATTAACCACTTCACCTTTTTGAGCCAAGAATGGATTTGAAAAGTCACAGCATAAATTATTCTTATCAAACATTTTTAAACATGAAAAGAAAACTTTCACTTAAATCCTCATCCACATCTCAATTAAATAAAAGGGAGATTTTCTGACAATTTAGGGAATTTCAGTACAGTCTGCAAACCGGCACAACCCACTCAAGAGACAGCACAACACAACCCACAACAATCAATTTAGAGAAGTCTGAAAAGTGTCACATTTAGCTACTGCATGTTATGCCCCTGGGTTTGATTGGGGTTTACTGTTTAATCTGAAATAGTGAAGATCTCAGCTCTATCAGTAACAAGGCAGGCTGCAAAAAAGTAACTCAAAAATATTAGTGCCAATAAATTCCAAGGGAAAAGCAAAAAATACTGTATCAAATCAATCCTATCTTTTTTTTTCCTTTTGCATTTCTCAAAGCTTCCAGGATTTTGATGATATTTAAGACACTTTCTAACAGTATTATGTTTGGGGATTTTTTATGCATTGTTCAGCTCTTGTTAATTTTCATTTTTTCCTGTAAGAGAATATCATAACAATATAATCTAAACATCCATTCTGACATGTGAGAACCTGTTGTGTAAAACGCTATTAAGTGTCTACAAAAAGTAATCTCTACAATCCAGAGATATCTAAGCAAAGTATTATAGTGGACACTTATGATTAATTTTAATAATATTTCTTTTTTTTTTTTTTTCTTTTTTAAGGCTGGCTTATAGACAAAGGCAAAATAAACAGCTGCCTGGGGCAGGGGATTGCTAGAGGAATGCACTCGGGAGGGTGAAAGTGAAACCGAGCACAACATTGCTGCAAACATGATGCAGCCACAACCACCCCATCCCTCCGGATGGAGCAGGATCTGGGCGCCTGTCTCCCCAGAGCTGGCCCCCAGTTCCCCACATCCAGCACAAGCTCCTTAGTCTTGGGAAGACAAAACTGAATTCCCCCTGGACTTCCATCAGCCCAAATAGATGTCCTCAGGCATCTGGAGGCGGATTTCTAGTGTGAAGTCCTGCGCAGTTTGGCTCTCTGTGCACTTTTTCATTTGTTTTTAATGCTACTGAACAAAATACTGCCTGCTTAGAGCCAAACCTGAGCACAATTCTTTCACAACCATGGAATTTGCTCAGCCTAAGAATGCTCTTTCCCTGCAACTTCAGTGGGAAAAAAGACATCTCCAGGCAACAGCAGCCAGCTTCACCCTTGGATGATAGGTCCCTCGATGCAATGTGGTGGCAAACAACAGGGTGTAACAGAACAGACCTTCTTCAGCGTATTGGTGTCAAAGAAGTACATGGCTACTGACAAGACAGGAGCTCATGAAAGTGGGAAATTTTTAACTGTAAAGCCACAAAAAGTACTAGGCTTGTTCAAGCAAGTTTGAATTGCCTTCATGAAAATGCCATCATTTTTAGACAGTAATGATGCTCTCTTAATCTGATACTGAAATTATCCTAGATTGACAAATTTTATATGGTATAATACACTTTTTTTAGTACTCTTGATTGATCATTGCAAAAATGTTTCAAAATAACTCTTTTGGTATCATAAATACTAATCAAGGATTACCAAACATAAAAACATAAAGTATCTGAGGTCAAACTTTCTTGCAGATGTGCATAAGTAACAATCACTATTATACAAGAGTGAAATGCGCGTGCACACACATGCGCATGCCTGTATGGCAAATACCAGGAGAAACAGGGATGCCTGTATACAGACATGAAAACCAAAAATCTGAATTCGTGCTGGTGTGATTATTAATCTGCATAGGTGGGAATGAAGAGGTCATTAACATTTTTCCTTCTTCTTGGATGGCATCAAAGATTAGATGTTTGTTACTTTGTGTTGTGTCATACCTGATTTCTCCAAGAATGAAAGCAGGAAGGAAAGTATGTTCCTCTCGCTTAAATATCCTTTCTGTTGGTAAATTCTTAAGTTGTTTTCCTTCCTAGGAGTAATTTTTTGGGGTGAGAATCACTGACTGACTGACCAACTGGCTCAAAAAAAAAGCATTAGATACACTACAAATGCTTTGGCAGGACTAACACATCTGGCAATTTACCCTTGCCTTGTCTATATCCTTTTCCCATTCAGGAAGACAACAAAATAACCAAGACTCAAATCCTGTGAATGTTAATGTAAACCAGTAACTTTAAACTTACAAATGGCTCAGTGTCTGCATTGACACTAGCTATCTGCATACATTTTTGGACAGATATGGGAGCTCTGTATATATAAATTTAGCATGGAGCCTTGCTGCAATCAGTTAGTTACAGCATATTGCAGCCCTAACACTGCTGGAAGAAACAGAATGTCTCTAAATAGCTACAGCCAATAGTTGCAATCCTAGAAACTCTCACATCTGAATAACATCAATGTCACAAATTTTCATGCTGGATTTGGCAGTGTTCACTCAAATAAGGTAAATTATTTCACCAGAGTAACTGTTTATAGGATTACGTAGCTCCCTGCTACTCTTTATTCCATCTTCAGACCAGAAAAAGATGTATGAAAAAAAGAGAACACATAATGAGATATATGCATATAAATAAAGCACATATATGTGTGCATTCATACACACACACATAAACAATTACAGGATGGATGATGAGTGACAAAAAGTCATGTCATTTTCTTCTATTGCTCACTGCATTCAAGAATCAAGTTTAAACAAAAGTTTAGTGCTACAAGGCCAAACATTGAAAAGTTAGGAAATCCACAAGTAAAGGCTAGTTTTTGAAATAGTGTCTCTTCTCAGAGATCTGTCTATCCAGCAGACAATCAAGTGGGATGTGGCAGAGCCTAGGGAAGAAAAAATGATAATCACTTCTTTGTTTCTCAGTCTGACAAAAATGTTAATCATATGAAATCTTTCCAACTCACACATTGTGGACAATAGTGCTGGAATGTGAATTCCAGCAAAAGTTTATCACCTGAGACAAGGGAACAATCAACATTGATTGTGGATCCTCTGCTATGGGGAATAAGAGATTCACACTGCCTGTGAGGTTCGTTATTTACTATGTAGCAGAAGAACCTTGAAAAACAGAAATCCTGGGTCCTCTCCCAGGTTCTGGAAAATTATTTGTTTTAGTGTCTGTAGACCTTTTATGTTCTTTTCTAATCTGCCATATTCCGTCCCTATCTTTTCCTCTGTACAAGCTATTTTCACGTCTCTTCTTAATTTGTTTCTACTGCCTGACCTTGTTCATGACCTCCTCTAGTGCCTGTTGCCTCCTCCTCCAGATCCTAAGTCCTGCAGATACCTGCCCCAGTCCCAGCTCTGCTCCCCGCTCGGACTTTCATTTGAAATAATCTGTTCTTCTTCAGACTGCCCTGAAGTGATGTGGATGGCAATGAAGGAGGAATGAGAGCAGGAAAAAAAAGAGTATTCCTGCCCTCGTGTCTAGAGTTACTGAGGCACATAAGAGGAACAATTATAGCGAATGAAATGCTTAGCTCTGCTCTGACATTTCCAGCCTTGGCAACTGTTACAGCTGAACCCAGGACAAACATACACACTACAGATAAAATCTACAAATAAATAAATTATAAACTATTATATCAAGAATACCCACTGATAACTCTGAAAAATGGGTGTGTATTTTTACAGGAAAAGCAAAAAAAACCCGAGGTTCTTTCTGGTCTCAAGATACCCTCCTTCCTAAATGTACATCATTCACTTTAAAGCAGTTTATTCACTAACGTCACGCAGATTTTTAATATTACCAAACCAAATAATTTCTCCCTATCATTCCTGGAAACAGTTAAACTATTTTGTTGAAGCTTTCTTTTTATATAAAAGCAAGATGCACAGTGTGAGGCAGACATCAGTCATAAAAATTCTTGTCTGAACGATTACATCTAACAATAAGAAACACGCCAGAATTTTACATAAGAAAATGTTATCCATCTTTAAATAGGAATCTCATTTCCAGCTCCATCTGTAGCATATATATACATATAGCTGTTCAGTTTTGAGTGTTATCTATTTTTAGCCATCTGCTAGTATTGTTATTTCTCATGCATTTCAAAGTTTTTCTGCTTACCTGCTTTTGTAAGTAATCACATCAAACATATGATCTGTTTCTCATGTTAAATTCCCATTAAACTCGTAGGGCCAAATTCCTCATAGTAAATTCACCAGCCTCTTTTGAGTAACATCAGCAACTATTTTCACTTCAGATATACTTAATATTCAAGTAAAATGTAATTAAATTAGAGTCCTGAGATGAAAATGGCTTGAACTTACAGGTTCCTCTTCAAGGTTGATCTTGAATACACTTGTTGAAATCCTGCTGCACATAGTTACTTACAACAAAGCTGGCTTTGTTGATATCTTAGGGGAAAAAAACTCAAACATATTTAGAAAGTCTTTTTCTCAAATTACTGTGAAGTCTATCCTATTCTCTTTATACGAGGCAATAAACTGAATAGTTGGATAAAAACTATCTTCATTGTTTTATCTTAAGATTTGGGTTTCCTTTCAAGGGATTCATGTAGGAGACGCTTACATGGTATAATAGCAGTTGCATACATAAATCTTAAATGGATTAATATAAAGCCTAACCTCATCAAGGTTTATCTATTATACCTCTAAATATGTTTACATTCTTAGATAAAGGCAACCGTATTCCCTTAAAGTCAACTCATAGATCCTTATGTATTGATTCATGGATTATTAACATATTTGAAGAGATTAATATGTTTAACATGTAATTCTGTAGAGCTACCATAATGTGATGTCAAATTTTCAGGGTAAAATATGTTTTATAAATATATAGCTCTCCTTCAAACCAGGCACTGCCAGCATTATATTTCAAGTTGATAGCTGAGTCTCAATATGTAGACAAATCCTGGCTGATCATTATAAAGCTCTGATTTTGGTAGAAATGTAGTTTCCTCCTCCTCTCTCCTGCATATAAACACACCACATTTCTCTTGAGAGTGTTCTAAATATTAGGTATTTACCTTCCCAGCCTCAGTGTAGGTCATAGGATTTGCCCTTCTTTACTCCCTACATCAAGTAATTGCTGTGACAGCTAAGTCTGTCTTACAAGAAACAAGAAGTCTTTCTCTGCCATCAGTAGATGCTGTTCCATAAACATCTGACGGCTCCAGCAAGTGAGGTGAAAAGAAGGTGGTTAGGCTAGCCTCCCAGCAGCCAGCACAGTCCCAGCTCCTCCCCCTGACACTACCTAATATATCGAGTATTCGGTTTGGTTGATGAGGTGTATACAAAAAATGCTGGATTCTTACAGATGATGGTAAATGGTAAAAGGTAGTTACAGCACAATTTTTTTTATCTTGTTTAAAAAAAAGTAGAAATAACATACATGAGGATGTATCAGATCTCACACATTTTGTACCATTTGATTCCAACACATCTTCCTTTTGCTGTGCTTGCGCCTCGCACATTTGCAAAGCAGTGCTATTTTTTCTCTCTCTCTCCCCCCCCCCCCCCCCACCTCCTTCTCTCTTACATATGGGTCTTACATATGACCCCCACACATCAAATGCAATTGCCTGACCTGATCTGTGATCTACTAACCAGCTGCATCTGGAATCACAGACTGGGAGAGAAGCTATGGCACAGAGCTAGAGATGGAGGAGTGCCTCACAGCATATTTCTGCAAGAAAATTTACTCAACCCCCCTGCTGCACTCCAGCTCAGGACAATAGCCTTCCTTGTCATATGCCCAGTGTGCCTTGGAGGCATGACCATCACAGTCTTGGGCTCCAGAGGCACCTGGAATTTTGTCCTCCTCTGCGTGACCCAACTCAGGGAATCCTATGTATTACAGTAAAAAAAAAAAAAAATAGACAGATTTTTTTAAAAAAAGTCATTTAACTTGTTCAGTCTTTAAATTCAAGCAGTTGGAAGTGTGGCTAATGGCTGTGGAATATTAATTTTGTCCTCTTATGAATATGTTTTTCAATAAAGTAATTTTTATATGACCACACTTTTTCCTGCTGAACATCGTTCTGTATAAAGATGGATATCCATGATAACGATTTTCCACTAAAAAGATGACATTTCCCATATAAAAATTCTTCTGTTTAATTGAACAGGCTTGCATTCAATCTGTGTCTTTTGGATTTTGGATTTTAGATCTGGCATACTCTTTTATTCTCATTAAATGCAAAACCAACTAATTGGCAATAGGAAAATGTTAGAAACTGTTTTCTCAGTATTGATGAGTGACTTAACATATTTTAAAAGAGGCTGTTTCTTACAACTGATTTTTTCTGCATATTCATTATATACTTTTACATCATAATATTCCAATGACAGTGTGATAATGGAGGAAGGTGACTGAAGCCATATTTCCCACTGACTCACATAGGCACATTGTGCTTAATATTCTCAGGCATTACAGAAGGGATTAGAATAAAATAAAAGGAAAAAAATACAGAGACAAAATGTACAGATTTATCTGCTGTCAAGTCCTTTCATTAGCTTGAAAACAAGTTTACTATGGATTTACACTGTGACTTACTATCTTCAGAATCCCAAAACTACTCCATTAGTAATAATAAGCTTATATGCACACTACATTAAAATAACTTAAGGATGAATAGTTCAACTTTACCACTTTTTTTAGGACTGGATTCAATAACAGAAATTGGACTCAGCTGTATGGATTTTTCAAGGATATTATAGACCATATTTCCACAGACATTTTTATTGTTGCTAGTCTTCTAAAACATCCAAAAAGTTGTGCTTTTAACTGAGTAGTTTCTTCTGTTTATTAGTTTGTGTGAATATTTTTTCCTGTTATGTGAACTGCCAGACAATAGTTTCATTCTTGCTATTATAGATAAAAGTTTATTTGAATGCTACTTCTTGAGTATTTAACTCCCACTAAAGTCAGCTGTGGTAGAATTGTGTGTGTTTGTAATTCAGAAGGGGCTTTGCACAAAGGCGGTTCAGAGGATTCCGCTATATAATTCTTTGTGACTGTTGTAAAAAGATATAAACAATTTATTCGCAATGATCAACTTTCCAAATTCAGCATAAGAAAGTTAAATGACGCGTTCATATATGTTCACCAATAGTATTGTGTAAGTCAAATGATTTACTATGAAAAAATCCAAAGGTAGATTTTTATTCCTCCATTACCACATTTTGCAGCTCTAACAAGAATCTAAAAAAAATGTATGACTCAATGAAACGACACAATTTAGTTTACAGGCATTAAGAGCGACTAAACATGGAAAAATAGAAATATAATTATGCAGTCACTTTGCTGACAATAATAATAATTTAAATCCAAGTGAGATTTCAGTGTTTTATGGGAAATCTTATATATTTGGGGGTTTTTGGTTTTTGGTTTGGTTTTTTTTTTACCTCAAACCCCCAGGTCCTAGAGCTGAAGTAATAAGTATTCCACATTTCATTATTTTATAAATGAAGCCCTCTCTCCCAGACTTTTAGCATAAAATTTGTCATGAAAGAAGTTCAAAAATTAGAAGACAAATGAAAAACTCACCAAAGAAAAAAAGAATAAAATCTCATGATCTGTAGAAACAGAGCTGAGCACAACACCAGAGGTTTTACGTTTGGGTTTGGTTTTCTTATCCCAGAAGAAACATGTGATGAGAATAATATTCTTCCTACCTGGTAGAAGAACAAGTAAGGAAAGAAAGAAGAAATATATCCCTTAGCTTCTCCCTATCACTGTCTCTCACTGCCCTGTCAGTGGGACTGTGCCTCACCTGCATTTCAGCAGCTGCCTACCAGAGGACCCTGCCAGCAGGGAGGCTGTGTCTGGAGCAACCTTCTTCCTGGGCACAAAAGCCACCTCCTCTGTGTGCAGCCACCCATTAGAAAATACAAAAAGTGGCAAAATGTGGCTGAAATCTCCCTCTACAGGCTCACACAACCCAAAGCTCAGGGAAAATAGCGTTCGTATGCTGGAGCCTGCCTCTAGGTGAAAGTCTGTGTGTCCCCTCTCACAGAGCGGTGAGGAAGAGGGAATGGGAGGTATCTCTCCCCCTACCTGATGGAGCTGTGCAGAAAAAGGAGGTGAGGGGCACAGTACTGGAGAGTGAGAGGCAATGTGGGGACGTGGCTGTGTTGCCTAGAGGTTAAGTCACTCTGCTGGGAATACATTTCTGTCTCTGCTCCCAAGGTTTCATGCTGTGTTTGTGCTGTGCTGTCACCAGCAGAAACAACTCCATCTTAGGTACACCGAAAAAGGCAAGGGTGTCCACCTTCTGTGAGCAGCTGCAGTTTTAGGACTGCTCAGGGAGGGTGTCACAGCCCGAGTCCTTCAAGGACGTGGGGTAGGAGCCTGCTGGGGTCAGCATCCCAAACACAGTCAGGCATAATCTCCTCACCCCTGGGAAGGCTGAAACCTTTCTAGACATAAGTAAAGACAACACATGGTTTCTTGGGTGAGTTTAAGGTCAAAAAAGAGCATGATCCTGAAGCCAAGTGATCTCAAGGATAAGAAGCTGAGTAAGATGATCTCAAGGATAAGAATCTGAGTAAGACTTTTCTACTCATTTACATCTTGTCCTTTTCTTGAATACAGCTCTAAGCTCTTTCAGAAAGCTTGCAGGGAGGTCCTGATACCTGGAGAACTGTCCTTTCTGAAGAGGTTTTGTTTTTTTTTCCCCAAAGAGCAACACAAAAACAAGGTACCACACTGAAGCCCATCTGGTTTATGATGTGAATCCAGAACATATGGAAAGCCCCCCACTCAGGGACCAGGTCCTAAAGTTCTGCCAGACCTGTGGTTAACACCCACTATTCAGAGACACAGTAACAGCTTTGCATATCTCTTGGTACCCATTTTAAAGCTTCTTTCCCCTTAAGGCACACTGCAAATGCTTTAACTATCAGGTTCATCCAAAGTCACAGCAGAAATAAGAAATACGCCTATATTAAGGGGTGCAAAAACCTCGTCCACTTCCTTAAAAAGTGCGAGAGAAAGAAATGCTGTAAGATAATGTTCCCCCCACCCCTTTCTCTTGCAAAACTAGACCCAACAGATTTCTGCCAGAATGGCAGTGGTGCACGGCCTGCCATTGAAATGGGCAAAGTGCTCCTCGCCAAAATCAGCGGGGTGCTCTGTGCCAGAACAATGTCCCGATGTGCTGGCAGCCAGCAGGAACCCATTTCCATGTGAGTCACCTACCAGGCTGCAGGTGCTGGAGGCCTATGGAAAGTTGAATCCTAGCCACTAACAGCTAATGTAATCATGTTGCTTGCTCAGATCTCCTGCTGATAAATGCACCCAGTTACTCCTAACTGTCTCCCTTACAAAATAACACCTTCCAGGACACCTACCTCTTCAATAGTTTTTAACCACGCTGCAGCTGCACAAGAAAATCCATTCATCAATTATAAATCAATTGAGGAAGAGAAATCTGCAGTTCGCTTGATTGCCCTTGTCCCTGCAACTCACTGATCCAGCTACAGAAACTTTCCAGCCTGCCAGGTCTGATTATTTATTTATTTACATTATTATTATTGTTGTTGTTATTATATTGATAAAATAATAAGAAGAATTACAATAATTCAGGGTTTGAACCAATCATTCCTTCTTTTGCAGAAAGTAACAGCAGCAGTAATCCACTAGCAGTGATCTTCCCTCTGGTGGGAGAAGGAGAGAGATGAAGAGAGAAACGTGTTGTTTTGTGTGAGAGAGAAAGAGATTGTTTTGTGTTCCACAAAAGGCGATGCAAGTATAGTGGGCCAGATGCAGCCTCTAGCTACAGCCCCCCTCTCTGATTGCAGGGGACTTTAAATAGGTAGCTATTCCCGAGAAAAAGCTCTACTCCTCCTTGCCTATTAATGTTGTCAATTCCTAACCCTCTCCTTCCAAGCAAAGATTTGCATTATGCGAGGCTGCTTTTAACAAGGAAAGCATCTGCAAAAGTTTGCTTTAGACAGCTTGTTGCTCGACGGTGAACCTACTTAAAAAAAAAACAAACACAACTGCCTAGATACGGAGTGAATGTAGGCTGGAAATATTAGAAAAACTGGTAAAGACTTTGGGAAATAATAGCTGTATTTTCGATAACGCGGAATGGGGGTGTTGGGGGAGGAGGTTGGAGGATTACTATATCAAAGGCTGGGGGGAAATATAATAATAATAGTAATAATAGTAACAACAACAATAACAACTCCGAGAGGAAAGGGAATGGTTTTTCTCTCCCCTGTTAAAGCAGTTTTGCAGGTATTTTTCCTCCTTTATTAAACTAATCACTGTTAATATCAAGGTATGCTAGTATTTCTCAAGCTAAACGAGTAGCAGGACAACTGGATATTTTACTCTTTTTTTGGTGTTGAGTGTGCCGAGGTGACTAAATTTGCCTTGTTGAGCCTTGTAAAATCCTGACTTAATCATGTAAACTTCTGTGTAAGCAAAATAGACGAAACTTCAAAGGGTCAAAAACCCTTTAGGGATTTGCGAGGAGACGCCAGCAATAGATCCTAATCTGCCTCCAGAATCCTGGCTGTATTTATCCAAGGAACTGGTACCAGCAAACTCTCGAAGGTAGAGATAGTGGGTTGATTCAGCCTTTATCCCCTTAGAGAGTATTGGCTTTGTGAGGCTCTAGGCAGCGCTTCAACGCCAAGGGATCTTGCCCAAACCCTCTAAAAATGAAGTACAGGAGTAATTTGAGATAATGACTTTGTAACAGGCTTGGGCAGACCTTGGACAGAAGAAGTGAGAGATGTTATCACTCCAGCATTCCTCTTAAAATGCAGTTTTTCCCCCTGCTTATTCCCAGTTAGTCAAAGCTACATTAACATTCCATCCAGGGCTGCTAAACAGAATCTTAATTAGTCCTGATACTCTTGTGCAAGGGGTTTATTCATTGCACTCTTAACTAATGGTTGCTGTCAGAGTATTTTTTTTCTTCTTTGGGTTCTTTGGGGATATCGTGTTCTGCTGCAAAGCATGACAGAAATGTAATGTGCGTGCAAAAAAAAAAAAAGCTTGCAGATCTGACATCTTGAGACTGAGGCTGACTCCAGCCTTGCCTAATGGCGAAACATTGTTAGGACTAATGAGAATAACTTCACCAATAGAAATATCTCTGCCTCTTTTTTATCTTAAATTTTAATGGTACACACTCTCTCGCTCTTTTTTTTTTTTTCTTTTTTTTTTTCCCCGGTGACAGAAAGCGACACAAACTTGTTACTGTTTTGAAGCAGTTCACGCAATTCCCACTAAATTTGCAGCCTTCTGTACTTTGCATTAGCCACCCGTGGCTCGGTATTTAATGAGAGAGTCTGTAGGTGGAGAATTAACAAGTTACTAAACGGCCGGTTGCTCCGGCAGGAGCCTTTTTTCTCTGCGTTATACTGTATTTGTAACCCCGCGTTGCATTCATTCCTCCCTCTGACAGACACAAACACATACAGACACCCCTCACATACACACACACCCTCACACCCCACTTTACAAGCACACAAGGGTCTCTCTCCCCGCAACTCGCCGACACGGAGTGGCTCCTGTGCCAGAGAGGCGCCCATTTGTGTTCTGTACACATTTGATGTGAGCATCCCTCAAGGCTATTTGCGGCTCGGGCTGAATCGTGACAACGAACAGCCACAGCAGACCCCACTAAAACCAAGTAGAGGGGCAGTAGGGACGCCTCGCCATCCCTGCTGCCCTGAGGCTGCCGTTCCTTTCACCAGCCGCTGCAGAAAGGCGTTATTTGCCTGTAAATCTGCGTTCAGCTACACCGATCTCGGAAACAGATTTATAAGACTATAAATTACCGTTTCTTTCTTTCGGGTTGGGAGAAGAAAATGAAGAGGAGACGGGAAAAAAAAAAAAAAAAGGTGGGCTCTTCTGCAAATAGGAGGTCCGTGTTACTTAGCTGCTGCTCACCCCTGTTAAAGGCTCCTTCCCATAAGCTTGCGTAACATTGATTACTCACAAAGAGTTCACAATAACTATCATGTAGCTAAACTAATTGAGACAATCATGCTAAGTTATAGTCAGTCTAAAAGGTACCATTGATGTGGTAATGCCTATAGAAAGTCAGACATGCGACTCACTACCATTTAATTGCTCCTTTAAACCTGTTATTACAACGTTAACTGGCTTAAGTATATATTGCTGCCTTTTATTGCCTTGATGTGACAAATTAAAACATACACTCTGGAAGCGGCATTCATTTGCGTACGGAGTTGCAGGAAAAAGGGAGCCGGGCTATGTCAAACCTGTCAGGATGAATTAATTTTAAAACTTGCATTTTGCACTGCAATTCCCACTGCAGTTTTGTTGCACGGGGGAAATATTTTTATATATAAAACATATTACTAGTATACATAATACTATCTACGTGTATTCCATCTCACGCAGATCTGCCATAAGAAGAGCCCCACCGCTCTAAAAATGTGCTTTTGCCTGCGAGACCTCGCCTGACGCTAAATTAATAGGAGAGCTGGAAGGAAGCTGGAAGGGGGGGAACGGTGGAGTTTCTACCTCGGCTCAACACCACTGGCCTTTACGATGCTGAGGTGGTGGTGGAGCAGGAAGGGGCTTTCCAGTGCTTCCCTCGCCCTTAGAGGCCAGGTCCCGGGCCTGGGGAGGAGGGAGTTCTTCACGCCCCAAGACCCGGGAACAAGGCGGCAGCCCCACTCCCTGAGGGCTGTCCCTTCGCTGCTCTTCTCCACGAGGAATCTCTACCGGGCTCCCGCAAGGAAGGAAAAAATAAAATGTAATAACCAGTTCTTACTTCCCCATCCCCAGGGCTGAGCCGCGCTCGGGATCTTTTAAATGCACGAGATTTCGGCTCTCCCGCCCGGCACCGAGCCGTTCCCTGCACATCCTACGCTGGCTGGGCGGGGGTTCCGCGGGCTCCAGGTAAAGCGCTCCCTTCTCTTCCCTCCCTTTCCCTTCCCCAGGGCTATGGTGAAGGCATTGAGGACTCCCCCAAACAACAAATAATCAGCTTCTTCCTTCCCTTTCTCTCTTCCCCCCTCCTCCGCTAGCGGTAAGATGTCAGGGGGTTAAAATGTCCCACTCGCCTTCTCCCTTGATCTCGGGGAAAGAGGTAAGAGTTGCTGGCACCTTTATGGGACTCAGACCTGCTGCGGCTGCGAGAAGCGTTGGCCCCCGCTAACTTTGATCGGCCTTATTCATCCCAGCTGCGCTCTATTTGTTTGTCATTTCGCCCTTTTTTCCCCCAGAATCGTTATTTATGTTCTGAAAAGTGAAAAGTGCCTCGGTTTGACTTTACATAGACTCTCGCAAACGAGAGGGGACATCTCCCTCCTTCCCCTCTCTGCGAGGGAGCTGCCAAAAGAGAGGGGGGAAAACTGTTTCAATCATTATCAAATCAGCTTTGCATTCATTACTCCAGAGCATTAACTAATTACCAGATCAGAGAGAAGAAAAAATAAATATTCCTTTAAATAACTGAAGGTAATTATAACCCTGTTGTTGACACTAACGATTAATAATTGATCAGAAGTTATACACAATAAATTGTCAATTTATCTCCCCATACAAATGCACATTTTTTTATTTTTTTTTCCCCTGGGCGATTTGTAAGAGCCGGAGCAGCGACAGTATCCACACACAGCCGCCGCACGAGGAGCATACTAGTATTACTGAGTTTGGAGGGTTTTTTCCCTCTGAAATAATCGGGAGTATTTTGAAATCCCCCTTCACGGATAATACAAGTTCGGGTGGAGCAGAAGTGACTTTCGCTGCCGGCCTGCGCTTCTGCCTTTCCAAGGAGGGCAGGGCCGGGGTGACAGGCCCGTCCTCCGCTTCTTTTTCTTTCAGTCCCCAGATCCAGAGAGGAGAAAAGTTAATGGTGCCCGTCCCACCCCCCAGAGGCAAAGCGGCCGCGTTCCTCCGTCCCCTACTTATGCTCAGGGAAAATGCAGCCTGCTCGGCCCGGATTGGATGTGAAATAGTGTCATTCCTCCGTGAGTCACGGTTGAGGAGGATGGGGGGGGAGGGTCGAAGTAAGGGGGGATACGGGTCCAGATTGAGGGAGCCCAGCTGTCACCTCTGCCAGGGAGCTCACAGGTAAAATGCTCCCCCAGCGCCTGTCACTGTCCGCAGCCCCGAGGTGCGGGCATGTATCCTGCCGGTCGCCCCTTCCCTCTGTACTTTCAATAAAGACTGCTTCAGAGCCGCCGAGTAATAGCCAGGGATTAGGTGCATGGGTGCTTTGAATATTCACCGAGGATCCCTTTGTTTCTTAACTTTTTTTTTTTTTTCCCTTTCTTTTATTTCTTTAGAAGCCGGAAGCATACCCGAGTTATTAGCTACTGGATTAAAAACAAAGAGATGAACATCATATTACTTAATAGGCAGTATTACTGCTAATAGCAATTTTTTTTTACCATTATTACTCAGTACTTACAATAGAACGGCTCTTTTAGACTACCTGGATCATGAGAAGTTTGCCCAAGCACATGAGAAATGTCTGAATGCAGAAGGCAAAGAATCGACCTTCATGTAAATTCGTCTTTTTTTTTCCTTTGCCCTTTTTTTTTTTTTTCCCAAAAAGGTAATAAGCAATAAGATACTCCCAGTATTGATTACATCCCTGCCATGGTTCCTCAGCGGCGCGGTGAGTCTGAACCGCCTTTAAGTGAGATGTAACATGTGACGGAGGCAGAAACTTTCAGTGGCGAGAGGGGTTGGGTTTTTCTTTTTTACCCTGTGAGGCTGGGCCCAGAGAAGCCGGGTCGAGCCGAGACGGTCCGCTCCAGGCTGTCGGTCCCGCTCCCACTACTCGCAAAGCGGCTCCCATCTGCCCATCGGGAACTAATTGATGGCCCATTAGGGGGGTGGGTGCCGCCAGGTACAGTTAAATCAGACGCTGCACCTTGCAATTTGGTGGTAATGGTTTTGTTGCTATTTCTCCCCCGCCGCATCCTCCCGCTCTCTTACAGGGGCTAAAATGCAAATGAAACGCAGTTTAAAATTAACTTTCCCCTTAGCAGGGCCCGTTCCCCTCCAGCCGGGAGCTGGTGCACAGCAGCAATTCCCACGTCTGTCTGTCTATCTGCTGCCGGCCTGCGCTGCATGTTACCTCCGTCCTCATCCCTTCCCCCAATCTCCAGCTAAACAAAGGTGGGCGACGATTTTTTCCGCTCTCCAAGGCAGTTGGTGAGCAGCTTTCCTGAAACAATAACTCTTTTATTGAGAACAAATGTTGACATTTGCAGGGAGCGAGGAAAAAAACAGCCCAGGAAGTGCAAAGTGGAAAGCGACCCTCTTCCTATTTGACGACACCGCCAATTCCTCCGGGATCCCACCTGAGATTAAAGCCTGAATTTCAATAAATCAGCTCTAATGAAACCTCTGGCCCCGAAGAGGGGAGGGTTTGTCTTTCCCTCTCCGAAACGAGCACAGAAAAGAGAGGAGTGGGTGGGGAGTGAGTAAATATAGAAAGGGGTGTGTGGTTTTAATCCCAGTGGGCTGATTACTATCGTTATGAAATAAACTGTACACCAACTGATGTATTTTATCGTTCATCCCTCTTTCTCCCTATACTGAAACAGTCACATTGTTTGTGCCAACAATCTTGCAAGGCTACACTTCCCTCCTGCTTTCAATTTTGATAATTAAATCTCAAATGACGTTGAATATGCAGTTCTTGCCCATTAATTTCTGTTTTGAAAAAGTAAGTTTATTTGCCAAATCGTTTGGGTGTCGCCCATCTGCATCCATGAACAGTTCGTGAATTTCTCAGAGGATGAGAGAAGTCCACTGGGTTTTACATACATAGTGAATAGTTAAAAGCGAGTTTTCCAGGTCTTTCTACTTTTCTTTCCAGAAAGAAATCCAGGTCTAAATACTAGTAAGGGTGGGTAAATTATGGAAATCTTTTATAAGTCTTTGGGCGTATAAACATCAAAGGAATGTCGTTAGCCTTTTTAATCTCTGCCACAGCTTTTGGTTTTTACCAATGGAAATGTGCACGTTGTGTCCAACAGAGACCTGAAACATAAAACGTGGGTGGTGGGGGTGGATGGGTTAGGAGGAAGAGGGGGGGAAAGAAAGTCCAGGCGTCTCTCCCGGCACAAGAAGTCCCTCGGTAAAATCTTCCTCAAGTGCACAGTAAAGGCGGCCAAGGAAGTTTACAGTAAGTATTTGCATCTACATCGTATGCTAAATTGGAGGGGAAAAGCTGAATTATTTCTTAGCTGTTTCTCTAATTGTACTACACACTGCACTCAGATACAAATGCATTTTACCTCAATGAGAAACAGAATGTTACAGGAGCAGAGAAACAACATTCTACAAACAACGTCAGAAGAGTAGGCCTCCAGCTGCAAAGATCTTCAGTGTTTTCTATTTAGCTAGATGGATTCCAGAGTTTTCCAGAATTAAAATATTAATTTCTGCACTATCAGCTGAAAAACACATGCACTTTTTCAGCCAGTTAGAACTCTGTATAGGGGTAAAATACGAAGGACGTCTGTGGAGGGTGTGCAGGGGAAGATGGACCATGGGAATTGTGCGTATATATTTAAGAAAAACAGCTTCCTTTTCCCCTATTTAATACAATCACAACATATTTCCTGACTCCAGACTAGCACAGATCCTTATCCAGTGAACATTCCCAAGGCTGATGCCTGAAGTATCTAAGATCACTTTCAAATGCCCTTTCTAACAAGACCTGAGCAAGAGGCCACTAATTTTCACTGAACAAAAAGCCACTGGAGAGAGATCCGTTTGTCAATATCAACTGGTCCAGCAATTTCCCATCTTCAGACACATCAGCCTATCTGAGCTGGCAGATGTTTAGACAAGATTTTATAAATTGTTCAATATCAGACCATAATGAACCCCAACTGACCATTCCAAAGCAGCTAAAAGCATTCAGGATCTCCCCTGCTGGGATCTAATAATGCTCTCAAGCTGGAACATTATTAATCATGGAATAAAATAGATGAGCCTCTTGAAAAATAAGTGTATGATTGATTAAAGGGCAATCTAAGAAGCTATTATTCTTGTTTTATAACCGTAAGTTATATTCACTCAATTTATCTTTTGGGGAAAATAAATGATTGTTCGTTTCTTTTCTGAAATTATATTATATGAGGATTTCCATTATTTTACTGAAAATGAAACTGATCAGCTAGCTGATTTTATGAGCCCAACCAAAGTGAATTTCCAATATGACTGTAAAGGTACAGTTTACGGATATAAGGAAAAAAGGGGGGAAAATAATAAAAAACAGGAATTGGACTTTTCTATCTTCCTTCTCCCGGCCCCCTTTTGCATATTTTAGCTAGAAGCAGAAACAAAGAAATTAGAAATAAGCCATAGCTGATTATAATAATTCTTTTTTTTTTTTTCTCCTTAGAAATGGTGGAGTTAAAGAACGTTAACTCAAATAAAGAGCTACTTCACACCCAACATAGTTTATAAGAAACATGCATGTATTCACATCACTCTCCCTCCGCATATGCATGCATATATACAAATACTATTTGCATACATGTGTGTATTTAAAGCTTAAGTATAACGGAACAACCCAGAAGGAATTAATTAATGCAAGGCATATCTTTGCAACATATTTAAATTACTTACTCATTTTATGGTCTAAGCTCTACTAGAGAAATTACAACTTTCGTCATTTTCTAAATAGTAGATTACTATTTGGAGGGAAATGAACAAAAACCACCATATTGTTGCAGACTAGTCTGTTTTTATTTACAATTAGAGATATAAATTAGTAAAGAATTCTCGTTAAACAACCAAAGATTGTATAACCATCAACATTTCAAATAAAAACCAGGCAAAATTTATTTACAAAAAGTTCAGATTCCATTGCAATACAACTTGCATAAATTACTAGAAGCTTTATATCGTTACAAAAATAAATATCAAATTTGTTTCCACTTTGTAAGGACTCAAGTTCTCCAATCACGTCTTTATTATCTCTACTGTATACATATTTTACAAATAAATTTTACAATAAATCCTATCACACCTATCGAATAGATACCGTGGCAATGAAGTGATCAATTCAAGATATCCTGAGAAAAACAGATCTGTTTTCAAAAGTCACACATACATTGGGGAAGCTATACTATACCAGCAAACTCACGTATGTCCAACAAAATTCTGGTTTAATAATTAGAGTCTGAAGATCTAATAGTGCTCTGTGGTCTTCTTTTATACAGTGGCACCACATGTGATCCGGATTTAGAGATTTGTTATATATATTAGCTCGGGGAGAGATGATGGCTTGCTGACTTTTTTCAAAGCAATTGTGACACCTACCTGTGGACCAAGGAAAAAACCAGATCATCCAAAAATCCTTCAATCACACTCTAACACCATTAAACGGAGGAAACGATAAAAAAAAAGGGGGGGGGGGGGGGGGGGGGAATGGGGGAAATTACACATCTAATTTCTTCTAACAAAAGAATTAGTAAAAAGAAAAAGAAAAATCGTAGAGACGAGGGGTTTTGTTGTTTATTTAGCCCTAAAGAGTGAAGGTATGAAGCGTGCCATTGCTAGCCAGACAAGAGGCAATCCACAGATAACATGCCCTGCTTAAGATGTATGTCGGTCTCTAATAGTTGTCCCTTTTTATTTTAAATATACGGTCACTGTGGGAAGCCTCACTCTGAATGTACAATTTTAGCACTGCCACGTGAGCACAAGCACTTTGTTTTTAAACAATAATGCCTTCAAAGATTTTATTTTTTCTCCCCTAAAGCTCTTTCCATAACATTTAAATAGCCCTTACAGCTTTGCCTTACAAAAGCGAAGAGCAGGCAAGGTGAGGGAACTGTCTAACTTGGCTTTCAAATTGAGACAAACACGAGAAAGAAAAGTCATAATGAGAGGTTTACAAAACCAGAAGAAAAGAGTGTCTTACTTCATAATCAGGCTCTTCAGTAATGAAGTAAGAAATTAACGTTAAACATGTCTAGAGCTGTGCAGCATGTCTGAGACCTGGTGCCAAATGACCAGTGTAATAGAAAATGTTCTCACTTACTTGCATTGCTGTGTGATTGCACTTCTATAGGTATGGTTGTACTCCTACTGTGCAGACTTCAGTGGGATCTGTCAAAATATAACCATCAGTTAGTCACAGGACACAGCCAGCTAACTAGATTATACAGTGTGTGTAGGTCCCAGCCTTCACTCTCAGCTAGGTCATTTAAAAGGCTGGCCAGTATTTTATAATTACCCGTATCTCGAGTATTTTGTTAGAGTAAGATGAGTATTATATTAAAGCAAAACTTTTTTTGGGGGGGAGGGGGGGTTTAAAAATGTCATGCTCCACGTAATTTCATGTCCAAGGTCAGCAATTATCTGAACCCAAAGCTGCAGAAACCTGTGAGAATACTGGAAACAAAGATAGCAAACCAGTTCGTCGGAGGGAAGGGGGGGGGGGGGAATATAATAGGCCCAATGACACCAGTGCTGTATGGATATCTTTGTGTGGACTTTTTTCTTTTTAAAAAATATGACTTTTAAAAGCTTCCTCTGCATCCTGTGAAACTGGTCTAAAAGCGGTCTTTTGTATTTCCTCTAGCGGTTCTTAGAGACAGGTGCGATACGACGGCGACACCGTTTTTAATCCCTGGATCGTACTAATGCCCATCTTCCCTCGGCGGTGGCAGCGGTGACAGCGCTCTCGCTGATTTCTCCAGAGGAGGCTTCGGTATTTACAGCGTAGAAAAGACTTGTACGGGTCAGGGAAGGGGGGGCAGGTAGAAAGGGGAAGAAAGCGGCAAAATCAAGTCACCTACCTTTCTTAGAGTCATAACTAGAGGGCCTGTAATGTTGTTCTAGCTGGTTAGTGATCGTTTTCAAAGAGTCACTGCTCTGTTTGTGAACAGAGCTGGCGTTTAGGACAGTCTGGCTTAGTCCCTCGTTTGAAGCCACTGCTGCGGAGTTGTATCTCAGGATTCCCTGGCTCTGGAGAGCGTTAAAGTTCCCATAGTTTGTATAATTGCTATAAAAAGGTGAGGTGTAATAAATATGCCTTCCCAGGAGGGAGGAGGACGAGTAGGCAGCGCTGTGCGGGGCGGAGGCAGGGGTGGCCGAAGAGAGAGGCGCCGGCTGGCACCCTTGACCCAGGGTCTGGCTCTTGAGGTCCGACGTGGCGATTTCAGCCAGCGACCAGAGCTTGGGCTTGCTGGCCGGCGTCGGAGGCCCGGGCGAGGAGCGGCCGCTCAGCGCCGCCTTGCTGGCGCTGCGGGCGGCGTCGGCGTGCGGGTGGCCGAGCAGAGGGGCCTCCACGGCGGCCAGCGGCGAGGAGGTGGAGGTCTTGGCCGGCGGGTCGCGCTCCCCTCCGCCACCGCCGTCGTCCTCCTCGATGTCCTCTTCTTCCTCCTCGTCCTCGTCCTCCTCCTCTTCTTCGATGTCCTCGTACTTGTCCTTGCACTCCGAGCCTGACTCGCAGAGGGGGTCGCCCGCTCGGCAAGGCAGCTTCTCGCCGTCCGACTCGGCGGAGCAGGAGTGGTCCGTCAGCGAGTCGACTTGCAAGCTGATCCCTGCAAGGGTCCGCCGGGCCCAGAAAGACAAGAGTCAGTGAGGGGGAGGGAGCGGCAAAAAAAGCCCAGAGAGGGCTAGAGGCAAGCACTGCCGCCACCACAGCAGCAGGCAGAGACGCTAGGCGTCCCGGCCTGTTCCCTACAATCCCCTTTGCAGGAGCACCCATCCCCGCTGCTAGCACCGCCGCGGTACCACACGCTGTCCCTTCTGCCCCCTCCACGGCTCCGTCACCCGCCGCACCCTACCCGCTCCGGCTACCGGCACTGCGCGGGTACAAGCGGCCGGAGGGAGCAGCCGGAGGAGACGGGATGGGTCACGTTTTGGGGTCGCTTTTGTTAAATACCGCCCCCCACGTACACCCTCCCCCCCTTTTCTTCTGTCCCGCTTCCCGGGGGAACTCTAAGGGATGGAATGGGAGTACCCCTCCACGGCAGCAGTCACCCTCTCCCACCTTCGTCCTCCGCGGAGGTTTCGTTGCTCTCGGGCATCTTGTCGGGACTCTCCTCTTTACTCCTCGCCCCTTCGCCTTCGTCGTCATCCTCGTCCTCGCTCTTGTTCCGCGGGGCCCAGGTCATCTTGTTCTCCTTCTTGAGCCTCCGACGGGCATTGGCAAACCAGGTGGAGACCTGGGTGAGGGTCATCTTCGTGATGATGGCCAGCATGATCTTCTCCCCCTTGGTGGGGTAGGGGTTCTTGCGGTGCTCCTGCAGCCAGGCCTTCAGCGTGGCCGTGGCGTCGCGGGTGGCATTTTTCCTGTACGCAGGGTCGTTGAGCTGGTAGGGGTAGGCAGGGCTGCCGTACGGGTGGTAGCTGATGGCTCCGGTCATCCCCGTCGTATGGGCGTCGTAAGGGGAGCCCTGGACAGAACAAAACGGTGGGGTTGGCAATTTGTTATTGCTGATAGCCATTAGTAAGTTGTCAAGGCGAGATCGGTGGTTATATTTGTATTTCCCCTGGATGGTGTCTTGTATCCATATTCTATGAGGGGGAGAAGCGGCACCCAAAGGCCATTAAGTTGAGATCTCCCCCCCTCCTCCGCCCAACACACAGACACAGGCACACGCGCTTAAAATAGGCGATGTTTTAATCTTTCTGACTAATTTGAAAAACCTTTAATTGAATATTTCCCAATATAATTTTTTGAACCGCATAGACATTTTAAAGGCCCTACAGGTAGTGTCTTGATATCTACATTTCTCTCAAAGGTTCAAAAGATGTTTCCTTTTTTGCTATAGAAAATACAACAAAGCCTCCACTTAGCAATTTACTGCACTAATGCATTGCAAATCCAATTTGCAAATCAGAAGATATGCACCGTTTCGAATTGTTCAAATGCGATGTAATTAGCATTTTAATTCGCCCTTTAACGTTTAAATTGCACTTATTTAAGTCTGCATAATTCAAGAAAAGTTAAAGATATCGCTAACGAACTTGCTAACTTTCAGCACGTCTCTGAATCCCCCAGCTCGGGCAGTCACAGGAGCAACATCAGCCGATATACCCCGAGCACAACCTCGCTGCAACTTCCAGACACTCGCCTACTGCTTCTCAACAGGAAAACCAAGTAAGCGAGATCCTCAGATCGTTCATACCACCCCAAATAAAGACCTCATGACAATTTCTGCACCGCGTTTTACAGACAGAAAGCAAGTAGTTTCCCTGTCACTTTGCAGGGAGAGCGAACTACCCTGCTGCCATCCCCTCTCAGGATCTCGGCAGCGGCTCCAGACTCAAATTCCGGGTACAGGTCTTTGTGTATACGACTAGATACGTGTCTGACTCTGGGCGTGTGTGTTTATAAAACTATATAACCACCTAGACATGCAGCTTATTTATATAGTTTATGGTTTTATTTATATAGTTTATGCACAGAATACACACACGCAATCGCAAATGCTCCTTTTAACTACTAATAATAAGAAAGTGAAATCCAAAACTGCGGACACCACAACCATCTTGGGCTAAAGACAAGCTCACAGATCGCAAACAGATGCTCCTTTTCATTCCTAAAATCCAGTTAAACCATTAGCACAAAACACACTGAAAGTAAATAAAACCACACGGGGATAAAGCCCGCAGCGCCTCTAAACACCGACTTAAAAAGAGAGGGGGAAAGAGATAGAAAGAGACAGAAGGGGGGAGGGAGAGAGAAAAAGAAAGAGAAACCCTCCCCTATACTACTACAGCGAAAAATAAGGAGAAAAAAAAGGAGAGAAAGTGGGGAGGGGGGAATGAAGGTACCCAACCTAACTGACTGAAGCGATCCATATTTCTTTACTCAGGGCACCCGCCCGGCTTCACGAACCGCGGGACGAGCCCGGGTCCCAGGCCTGCCGGCACCACACTCGGCTGGAGCGCGGAGTGAACGGGGTGCCCCGGCCCGCCGCTCCGCCCGGCTCGGCTCGGTTCAGCTCGGCCGGGCTGGGCGCGTCCCCGACGGCCCCAGCCAGGCTGCGGAGCAGCGCGCAGCGCGATGTGGTGTAGTGCGCGGCTGGCGGCAGCAACACGGAGGCGGCGGAGGTGCGGGGAGCCCGGCTGTGCGGCGTGATGTCGGGGACTGATGGTAAGTGTGTGAGGAGAGAGGCTGAAGATGATGAGGATGAGAATGCGGATGCTAATGAAGAAGGAGAGGATTTCTCTTCGGTAGTTACCATGTAGGAGGGGAATCCCGTGGCGGGGTCTGTGGAGTACTGGAGAGGGCTGGTGAAGCCTGTGGCCGCAGCCTGGGCGGTGAAAGCTGCCGATCCCGGGTAAGGGCTGAACGCCGATCCCGACGAAGACCTAGCCAGCTCCTCGCTCCTGGGGGCCGCCAGCGCCGAAGCCCCGTACGCCGGGCAGGAGTACAGAGCCAGCGAGCCGGGGGGCTGGTAGAGGTAACCCTGAGGATAGGACATAGCTTGCACTGGCGTGCACAGGAGCAGGGAGGGGGCGAGGGTGACCGGCCCTGCTGCTGCCGCTGCTCCTGGCGCTGCTTTCGTGCTCTCCCTCTCCCTCCCTCCCTCCCTCTCTCTCTCTCCCGCCCGCCCGCCCTCTCTCTCTTTCTCTCCCTCTCTCCGGTTGGCTCTGTGCAGTTATGTAGAGAATCAGAATTGTTATATGCTCCCCCCGTGCGCACCCAGTCAGAATAAAAACAGGAGAAAAGGAGGGGGGAAAAAATAAAAAAAGAACAGCCCCTAAAAAAGGAAATTAAATAGAGCAGTTAGAAATCTAACCGGGAGGGCAAGGGCATCTGCGGGAGACGGAAGAGGAGAGGGTTAATAAAAAGATAAAGAGATGGAAAGGGAAAGAAACAGAAGGGGAAAAGGGAAGGGGGGAGGGGGGGAGAGAGAGAGAGAAGCGAGCCCCCGAAATCAGAAAAGTGGCTGCTGCATATGAAGTTCTCCCCGCCAGCCAGCCAGCTCCCCCAGCGCCTGCGAGCCTGTATTTTGGGGGAAGTATAGAGTCTGAAGTGAAGAGTTGAGGGAAGGAGCACTCGAGTTTCTGAGGGACATTGGAAAACGGAGCTGTCCGTCACCGCTGCTCATCTGCATAGCACGGCAGGCCCGCCCCCTCCCGCTCCGGCCCCGTCTCCTCCCGAGGCCGGCAGACAGGCAAGGAAGCAGCGAAGGCAGGCTTTGTAATGTAAGCCAGCCTCTCCGGCTGCGAGCACGCTGCTGAAGCCAAACGATGATACTGTTCATCAGCTCCTCTCCGGAACCGCGAAGCCATAAATACGCTTTCGCACACTCTTGATTACAGTCTCCCCCCTCCCATCTTTTCTCCCTCCTTCTTCCCTCAACCTTTCCTCCTCCCCCCTCCCCTCTCGCGCTTTCTATATCCACGCGGGAACAGAAAGGAATACACATTATAAATGTGCTCATCCGTTTACGCAAGCACGAGCCGTATGCACGCACGCGGACCTTAGCCGCGCTTACCGGCCAGCGCGCTGGTGCGCAGGGCCCGGCTGGAGGGCACGGGTCAGCGCGGAAGGGAGGAAGAGCGCGGAACTGTGCGAGTGCCGCCCTGCATGGCAGGGAAGAAGAGCAGTAACTCCTCACATTAGCCGATCCAGGATCGCTCTGCTCCTGACAGCGGGAGCTTTACAGTTTTGAAGTTGCCACGAACAGCCATGATCTAGTCATGGCGCGAGTTTTCACATGAAAAGAGAAAAGAAATGCCCTCATCTTTCTTTCATTTTTATTGCTCCTGGTCTGCTGTGTGTGGAAGAGGCCTGGGTGATTCCTTCCGGGGGGCTAGCTGACTCCCCCCTTCCTCTTTTCCTCCCTCCTTTCGCAGTTCAGATAAATCTCTTGGAACATGGTCACGATGTAATGAATTTTCCCAGTAACGTAATATCTTCCTCTGTCCCCTTCCTTCAGCTCTGGACATCATCAGCTTCTAGCCACCACCAGCTCCGGATACCGGGGGGGGGGAAGTAGGGGAGGAACAAGGCGCTGGCACCGCTCTTTTCTTCTCAGTGCAAACATAAACAACCACATATATGTGCGCCTGCATATCTTTTTTAATGATTAGTCCAGAGGGACCCTTCAGCAACCGGCAGTGAACTGCCCCCACCGATGCTCTGGCCTTCGCTTCCCGGGACGAGGCGTTGCGTCGTCGGGCCGCCCTGATGTACCCGGCGGCCAGTGTCCCGTGTCCTTCCTGCCTCTCTGCCCTGACCCCCGGCCCCAGGGCACAGGGTGAGGCTCTGCATATCCCACTGAGCCGCTCTCGGTGGGCCCGAAGCGCACTAGGCCGCTCCATGCCCCCCGGCCCGCACCTGCGGCCCACAAGGCCGCCCCGGCAGGACCGGGCCGCAAGTGGGGACGGAGCGGCCGGACTGGAAGCCACCTCGCTCCCCTCAAACCCTTCATCCACAGCCCCGTCAGCTCACTAGCCTGGGACGAGCTGGAAACAGCAACAGCAAAATTGTTAGGAGCTCACACACACACAGGGAAAAAGGGGGGTGGGGGGCAATAACTGCTCATCAAACCGTGAATTTTATTTTCCCAACATCTTTGAGTGAGCACTTATCCCTTATTTAAGCAAATGAAATCGCCTGACGTTTATGGCTGACTTCCCCAGGTAATTTCGGTTAGGTAGGTAGTACGGGGAAAATGCGCCTGGTGAGGCACGGCGAGGAATCGGCTTGGGGAATCGACGGGAAGGGAGAAGGCTGTAGCTGGAGAACTGCAGGTTAGCAGGGCAGGCTACTGTTAACCAATTAAACATGCAGGTAATAATAATAATAAAAATAATCAGAAAAATAGACTTCGAGAAGTCGTTTCAAACAGGGAAAATGCCATATTGAAACTACGGGCAAGAACCAAGATGCGCATACTGTCTGAAGCAATGCGAGCTTTCCATTTTATTTTTCAATTATTTTTTTTTTTTGGGGGGGGTATTTTTTTTTTATTATTCATTCATTTCCCTTTCTCTCATCCTTTTCTGTGAAACTCACATACCAGTTCACCTCTACCCCTGCACGCAGCAGTGGAGATCTGGCCACCAGACATACCAGATTAATCTCTATCCAGATCTATCAACTGGCCTGTAAAAGAGGCAATCCTTTAAAAAAGCAGGCGAGGGGGAGGAGGTTAACACCAACAGGTATTTCTTGTCATTAAGTTCCGACTTCCTGATAAGAGAGTGATAAACAACGGGTAAACTCAGTGCAACAGATTATAGAAAATACATTTGCTTCCCTGTTTGGTTATTAATGCGCATATATTAAATAAAAATAAGAACTCTAAAACCAAGAGCTTTATATAAAACACATTCATATTTCAGTAGTTCTATGGAATAATCGATATCATGTGATTACATATGAATAGTCAATTCCTGTGTTCTGCAGACCAATTTCTAAGTATACGAGCTCTGCTTCTGAAAGGAGCAGCAGCTGGAGAGCTGAAAATGCAAAATTAATTATAACATTATAAAGTCATACATGAATCTCTCTAAGCCAACCTGCATGCCTTGCAAAATGTGCTATACTCTCTGCATTTTCATTTGGGAAGCCAAGCCTCTTCTTTTCCAGCAGGAGTGGTGTAAGTGTTTATCTACGCGAATTGATTGCTTTTAGTTCCTCCTCTTTAATAGTTAGTGGAACAATACAGATTGGGAATACAATGGCCGCTGTGTTTCCATTATAACAACGGATTAATGCTATTAAGAGAGTGTTACAGTTATGACCTGGGAAGAGTGTTTAAATAAATACCGTGGTCCCAGGAGAATTGATACAATTCAGTTCAGACCGTGTGTAGATACGCAGAAACACATATGCACACACACGAGAGATACAAATCTCCGTACATACCTACATGCCTGTATGTTGTACACGCAAAGCATACGTGCCCACCCGTGTGAAACGTAGGTGCTGCTTTTTCCTCCATCTGCGTGTCTTTCCTCTATGAAAATACTTTTTTTGTGATTTCAGTGGGAGGAATGTTTCAGTCAGAAACATTGCTCCCCTTCCCCCAAACACAAAGAGCAACAGATTATATTTCTGATATTTTAATTTCTGCAGTCCAAAAATATTGTTTTATATACAGAAACGGGGTTAATTTCGCAATCAGAGATTTAATGAAGTATTGTAATTTCAAAAGACAAGTTCTTGCATTGATTTGATTTGCATTAATTTTTATATGGCTTCAGAAAGCATGGATCTACCCACTGCAAGGAGACGGTATGCATTTTATTACAAGTACACCACTAATTTGACTCTGCACAATGTGGAGAACGAGCAGCTTAGTGGGGTCATTTAAATATAGCTGGCGGAGTCCTTGCGATAAACAAACCAGAAAACCGCGTCAGTAACATTTTTAAATACCGGTCAGTGTACGTGGCCGGGTTTAACTTCTTCTCAGAGTTATCTCTCTTTGATTTGAATACCTTTCGCGGGGAAGAGATTTTTCATTTGCCTAGCTCCACCGCCGAAATCTAATTTTCCCATAGTACTGCCCGTTACGCCGTCTAACTTGCGCTGTTAAACAGTGGAATAGTATTACATGCTCTTTTTATTGATATTAACTGTAGCAAATTAACATGCCGGCACAGAGACATCAAGACTTTACACACTGCTTTTTTTTATTTGAATGATCTATTCACTAGTTCAGCATTTACCTTCCCAGATTTTAAGCGGTGCTCTCGCTTTGTCTTCTTTAATTCAGTTTGCTCCAGCACAGCTAAGAAGGTAATCAAGAGCTTTCCCCCCCGTCTTTCTCTCCCCTCTAGCCCCTTTTCATTGCCGTCCTGGGAGACAGGTTTTGCGGTTTGTCATTTATTAGCTACGTCTCCTTGCACTACTGACAGGGGCTGAAGTTTTCGGGGGAGTGAAGTTGAAAGCCACGTCTGTGGGAACCACGCTCCTGCTCTCCAGCCGCTGCTGCCGGTGGCCACTCACTCAGGTCCCCGCTCCATGCTGTTTTACTCAGGTAAAAGGGAAAAAGAAAGAGAAAGAAAGAAAGAAGGAACGAAGGGAAGAAATACATATAAATACACATCTTTTTGGCGGGAAGGAGAGACGTCTCCGGCCAGGAGGGCTGGCCTTGGGCCGGAGAGGGGCACCAGCCAGTCGCCCGCACAATGCCGGTTGCCCAATTGCCATAACACTGGTCACAGTAACTTTTTAAGCAGAGCGAAGTGAGACTTTGTGGGGTTTGGAGATGTAGCACGATGCGCGGCAGTTTCCTGCGACATAACCACACGATGGTCTGGGAATGCTTTCTCCTTTCTTTCATGAAATAGGGGATCGCCACCATCTCCCGGAGACAACAACGGGAAATAATAGACTATTGTATTTAAAAATAACAAATGACACACGCATACTGTGCAAGCGGAGTTGTCCAGTTTTCTAGTTTAGAGGAGCCCAGTTTGCAGGGCTTCTTCTGGGCGAGGTGCTGTTCAAGAGCGACCTGTCCGAACGAGGGGAGGCAGAGAGGACGGGGGTAGCCGCGGATATGCTCGCAGGAGTAAAGCAAAAAAGGGGAGAGAACAGTGAGGGAGAAAGGAAAAGAAGGAACTTTTCTTTCCCCGTCTTCAGGATAAGATCGTTAGTGCGAGCGGTGTGTGGGAGGGGGCGCTGTGGCAGTGGATTCCCATCCAGCTCTTCCCAGCACTGGCGGCGAGGTTGTTCTTGGGAGCTCCTTCCCTGCGGTTTCTTTTCATATTTCAGGCATTACCTTTATTAACAATGTTATCTAACTGTCGCCCCGTCATACCTGCCCTAAAAGGTGGGCCGTTTTCACGAGTTATGGTCAGCTCTTTTCCCCTTATCCTTCCCTTCCCCCCCCTCCCCCTTTTCCGTTCGGTAAAAGCGTAATAGTGTATTTCATTTTCAAAATGCAGTTCAAGAAGGGTCTGCCAAGGCGAGCGCTGGGAACTTAGACTACTCTCTATAACACGCAAACGCACACAAATAGACACATACGAAACACAGCGCTTGTTTGTAGCTTTTCTTTTTTTTTACCCTCCCTCCCCCCGAGTTGTGGCTTCGACATTTTGCACTAATAACGGGCCATGTTTTTATCAGGATTTAGCTCCTCTCCCCTTCTCTTTTGGGAAGTTAGTGAGGGCTAAGTTTAAAAAGAAAAGAAAACTAAAGCAGATCTCTAAATGCAGATCTGAGTCTTAGAAAAGCTTCCCATATGTCACACTGTTATTAAGAGTCTTAGTCATTTTCTGCTTAGGGAAGTATAAGCAAATATGTACCCGTAAGTATAGGATAAAAGACCTCTAAAGTTTCCCTGGAGGCTGCTATTTTCACCTGAAAGGCGGGCAGCGGTTCTCAGGGCGAGAACAAGTGTATGATCCACAGGTAGGATACTTCCTCCTTCTAGAGGGGGAAAAGGGCTGGGGGGAAGAAGAATAAATTAAATCAGTGTATCTGGTTTGTGACCGAGTCGTCGAGCAGAGGCAGGCTGGGGCAGGGAGCTCCCGTCGCTCGCTCCGAGGGGCCCGGAGCTGCCTCCGCGCCTCCCCCTCCGGTAGCCCTGCGCAGCGCCCCGCGCTCCCTCTCTGAACCTCGCGGAGCGGCCTACGCCCTCGGTCGTCGAATGCACGGAGAAGCGGCCCCTTCTTGCAGCCGCTAGGTCGGGTTTCGGTGCGAGCGGCACCGAACTCCCCGCGTCGGGCTAAGCCGAGGACCGGCGGAGGAAGGGCTGCTCCCCAGGGGAGGGAAGGGCTGGCTGTGGGGGAGTCAGGTGGGGCCCAACCCCCCCCCTTTTCTCTCCCCCCTTTTCCCTGCCCGGCATGGTGGTGGGTGAAGAAGCGCTCCCCATCCCCCATCTCCGGCTCCACAGGAGCCAGGCAGCCGCACCACGTCTTTGCTTCTGGATTCTGTCCTCGGCCAGCGCGTCTCGGACAGGCAGCCTCAGCGGCAGTGGTGGCCTTCATCCCCTCACCGCCTCGGACAATTGCAAAGCGGGTGACGAGCGCAGTAAAGGAAAAGTGGGACGATTTAACTGAAGGGTTGCTTTATTTTAAGGGCTCACGTTAAAATTGATTCTTCTGTCACAGTTAACAAGTAGGTTTGAGCACTTCAGTAGACAGGCTCCTGGGAGTTCTTCACCCGTAGTGGATGTGTTCTCCCACTGGTTCTTTCTCACAGTTATGGCAGGTTTAAAATTGTTCTCTGCAGTTTTGAAGTCCCTCTGCCAGACCCTTTCTCCTTCCTGTAATTGCCATCATCTGTTTGATCACCGCTTTTAACACTAGAGAGCACCTGCTCACCTGGTTTGTGCTTTTCTCTCATTCATTCTTACATTCATTCACCTCCGTGTTATCTGTGTACATGCATCCTTCACTTGCACATGCAAAACCACCTTTCTAGTTCAAGCTTACCCCCTGCTTCCAAACCAGAAAGTCCTACTCTCTCCGATAAATAACCCTCCTGAACAATGACAAATCTTCGTATCTATTTAGAACCAGGTAGTTTCCTTTCTCAGAACAGTCAGCTATACCTGCTGTATGTTATTCAACGTGCTGGTATATTCCCAAAAGTAGACTGGAAAAAGGCAGAAAAACTGCAGTCATACTCAGAAAGACTATTACGTGTTCATGTGTACAGTGATATCAAGAGTTATCAAAAAAAAAAAAAAAAGAAAAGATTGGTGCAACACAGTTCACAAGCATTCAAGTCACTTTATAATAATTTCACACATTCTTCCAGTAATAGGCAGAGTTAAGGGTAACTGAAGTTCTTCCTTTGAATTGATAATTCCTTGATCAGTGTTGGACTGTCAGTGTTCCTTACATTTAGTTAAGGAATTTCTACCAATTTTTTTTTCTTTCTTTATTCTTTACCTTCAAACTTTACTCCAAGTTAGAGTCTTTGAATCTGGGGAGATTTTTCATAATACTAATCCTTCATATATAAATGATAAACAAGAAAACCCCAAAATATTACTTTGAATATTGTTATGAGCAAAACCTACATAACACTATTTCAAACTAGGTAAAAACATGCTATCTAGGTTTACTCATACAGTCTTACTGCTTTTCCTGGCTTTGGAGCAGACTGTCAGTTGAACTAAGTGTACAGCCTTCCTTCACATCACTTAAAGGAAGGGCAGGCAGACTATGTGGCCTCTAGCTTTTCAACCTGTGCAGAAACACTTCTGTCTGGGAATAACGGGTGGTCAGTTTGCCAGTAAGAAGTCTAAGCATGTGCACATTTCTCCTCATATATCTGACTCATTTCCATCAGCAGGAGCACCAAATGAAAACTAGCTGAAGAGTTGTGATTTGATCCCTTCTGATCTCTACATGGTTTTAAGAAAGGCATAAACTATTGACTTTGTTATGTGTTTGGCTACACTCATCACAACAGTGGGATCCTGTTGTAGATAAAATACTTTTTATAGGTGGCTTTTCACTCTATGGAAGGTCTGGAGAGCTTGTATGTTTTGGTGGTAGTAAAACATATGTGGGGATAAAAGCTAGATAGAGGTCTTCTAAAAGACCTATGTTAAACTAACATGAACACAAAGTAATCAACAGATTTTCTTCAGTTTTCAGAAAGACATTTTATGGTTGAAGTATAGATTCCAGGAGTTTAAAAGAGCAAATCTCTTCATTCTTATCAAAAGACAATGAATTCTGCTTTATGCAGCTCAGCTTTAAAACACATGACCTTTAACGTATCTCTAAAAGCCAAGTAGTGAAATAATCCTTTTTTTATTTTCTTGGATGTTCCCCAATTGCTAATCAGTGAAGTCCTAGAAGGTCGTGACTCCTCTGCACTTTTGAACATGGATTTCTTGAAACTGTTGAGAATTATGTGATGTCCTTATCTCAAACACCAGAGGTACACAATGTTTAAATTTTATTTCTCATGCAAATATGTTGCCTGACTTTTTCATCTGGGACCCATTTGGTGAAATCCTTGTACATGAAAGATAGGAAATGATAAGGATGGGAAGAAAAGAAACCTGGTTAACCAGCAGCCTCCACTATGACATTTTGTCTCAATTAATTTTGCCCTGGGATCATTAAAATTTCTATAGTGTTCCAGTCTTTTAGTTTTTTAAAGCTGTTGGGTTCTCAAACCTCAAGTTTCTCCCTTTCACTCTTTCCTTCCACTTCTCATAGATGCGATTTTCTAGAAAGTAATGGTGTGCAGACACATGATGACTTGGGAATGGTGGACTTGCCTTTGCGACCTTCAGAAGGGAATAATCTTACCAAAACGACTATATGAACTGGTTCTTACTGTTTGTACTTCAGCTCAATAGTCGAACACATCAGATATCTTCCACTATAGGTTTAGTGAGATTCTTTATCAGCTAACAAAACTTAATTATATAAATACACCGATTTAAGAAATTGTTCAGTGCCGCTCTGTGAAGAATGTATAACAGGTCTTTGGTTTTGTACAAACACAGTTAATACGATATATGCACTTGCACATCAGTTAATTTATGTGTTTTGTTTTACCAAGGATATGTACATAGTTTCTAAAACTTCTTGTGTTTCAGTTGAATTTATGCACCTTATCAGATTTGTCAATATTGTCCACTAAAAATATTTCCATGAATTTATGAAAGAATAAAACATTAATTCTAGCCCTTGTAAAAAAATATGGGTTATAAAGGAATCTTTTCCCTGAAATATGCTTGTTTCAAATATGCAATTGAAGAAGAAACAGTACATTCAATGTGCCTTTTTTTGTTGTTTTAACTGTGTTGTTTCTACCTGATTAATGGAATCATCTCCTTCAGCTGTCCCAATTGATTTTTGTTAAACATATTTTTGTTTGCTTAAGAAAGTTGGTCCACTAAAACTGGAAACTAATCTGAGGCTTTTGCTTGAGACAAGTCTTTTATTAGTGTTTTGCTTCCTACATTTCCCACTTTGGTTGGCCATATACTGTCTAGCAGATTTACTTTTTCTAAAGCCACTACTCAGTATCGAACATGTAGGCCGCGACTGCTTCTTAGTTTTTAGGCTCACAGCATTCTTCATAGGAAAACTCACTGAAGTTAAAAAAGATCATTAATATTCAAGATTACTCTTTAATATTACGTAGTAATTCAAGACTCTAATACCAGGTGCAGCAGAAAGGCATAGATAAAAGGATAGCTCCTAACCGACACAGCAAATAGGGTCTGTGCATACAGATTCTAGTGGGGAAGTAGAAATGCTGAAAGATTTCTACAGATCTGTTAGTAAGTTTAGAAATATAACATGTTTTTCAAGTGAAGACTGCCATTGTAAGTTAGGTCAAAAGAAAGGTGACAAGCTCAGAAGAATCAAAGAAAATATTAATAGGTAAAGGGCAATGGAGGCAATCTACTTCTCCAGCCAAGAGGCAGTGCCAAGTGCATAGGAGGACTGGACTGGTATACGAAAGCACTGAGCGTATACATGAGGTGAAACTTTACACAGAATGAGTCATGAGACAGTGAGCAAATTAGATACATTCACTTGTCATATTTTCAATAATGAAGCTTTATACTAGTGACTAGATAATAAAGGAAGGATTCTGTGATGTTCCTCCCTGCTTTAACAAACAAAATGAAACCCTTGAACTTTAGAGTCTGAGACTGGACAAGAGTGAACTTTTCATGGACTATGTTTCTGTCTCATAGACTCATAAAATCATTTAGGTAGGAAAAGTCCTTTAAGGTCATCAAGTTCAACCATGTAACCAAATTCAAGCCATGTAACCATCTTCTCCCAAATACTCCATGCCTGTATCTTGTGTTAATACCGTTTCTGGCAGTTTGCTCTTCCCTTTTAAAGAGGCATAAAGACTTTTTGTTGATGAGGGTATAGATTCACCATTTCTACTAAAGGAAAACAAGGTGCTAAATACCTCACTATAGAAGGTTATCAAATAAATATTGTCACTGTAATTACACTCAGACCTGACTTCCACATCATTTAGCCTGCTATAAGAAGAAAAATCCAGTAAAACACATGCAAGCATTGGCAGTGCAACTTCTATTACTTTTTTTCAAGATGTACCATGAATTATTTCCTTCATGAAGCATTTGTATTTTATTGTTTTAATTAATTTGTCATATTTTGTTATTTATAAGTACAGTAAAGCTCTTTCTTTTAAATTAGGCTTTCAGAGTACTTTGGAGATGATCACTTGCCCTTTCTTGGTACTTTAAAACACAACTGGGGATCAACAACATGAGAGTAAATTCAGGTGAGGAATCAAAGTATCCTGTGAGGAAATAAAGGAAATGGTGATGATTCCCAGCCATCCTGGATGACCAGAATCTCTAGGATGCACTGTGGAGTACACTTCCTCCACTGTGTAGATCCATACATTGTGTAGCATTACAGTGCCTCAGACACTTGGCTGATGGGTATACCGCCTGCAGACATGTATAGGAGATCACAGAACTGCCATTTGAATAAGCTGGCTGGGGAAGCTGCTTTGATGACAGGTCAAAATCAAAATACTAGAGAAGGGTAAATTCCTGTGGTTAAGATCTATTTGAAGAAGCTGCACTAGCATCTTGGCCTTGAATTTAGGGACTATTCTGGCATTGCTTCAAGAAGACTTGTGGGCCTAAAAGGTATTATCAAAGACAGTGACATAACTAGAAGCCTATACCTCATTTGCCTTGGTGTGATTTGGGCTATAAGTATCTAAACCCCTGTTACAGCTGGTATTTGATAAAAGAGCACTTTTCTTACGTGTCTGACTACCTAAGGCCCTGATTAAGAACTTGATTTCTAGACCTGCAACTATGAACAGCATAGAGCCTGAAAGCCTGTAAAACACGTGTCCCACGCCTTTGTCTACACTGGAACTACTATTATTTGAGGAAATGGATGGCCAAAATTGATTTGTCTGAACCATGGGCAGAGTGTGCTCAGTTTTTGTTGACTTGGAAACAAAAGACCTTGGTCAAGTCATATGCCCTGCTGCTTTCAGCTAGACTGCTGAAGCACCAAGAGTCCTACATGTCCTTGACAGGTAGAGCTATACCATAAACCAGGTACCTAAAACTGATTCATCACCTGCTGGAAGTGTAAGACACCTACTTTGCCATACTGTTACCTTTCAATTACTTGATTGCTGAGTCCCCTCTCAGTTTCTCTGCTGATCCATTTTTACTCCATTTGTGATGACCTTCTGTCTATAGCTCCTTCTTGGGAGAATTTCTTTGGGTTCATAGTAAAAGCCAGTTTTGTTCATGTAGTGATACAGTGGAAGTAGATGCAAAATAAGCTCTGAGAGGTGAACAATAATAGAAAAAATAGTATGCTGACTTTTGAAAATGAGAAATGAAAAATAAAATATTAGTCAAAAGGGTTCAAAAAACAAGTAGAAGAAATCAGAATACAATTGTTCTGCTTTCTTTCGGAGAACAGCTCTGCTGTAAATGGTATTTTAGTGTAAAGGTTATCCTGGGAAATTCAGGGCTGAGCATTCATACTTTAGCACCAAGAAAGTTGGTTGAAATGTTAATTAAAACCAGAATTATAAAAGATCCAGCTGAAAATAATATGATGGAGACAGATCACCATAGCTTCTGTAAAAGAAATCTGTGCCTCTGTAAGCTATTCACATTCTTTTAATTGTTGGGTGTGATAACAAAAGAGTGAATACAAGAAGATTGGAAGACATAATTTATTTGGACTTTTGCAAAAGATGACAAAATTCATCCTGTAAATCTCATGAATTAGCTAGGTTCAGTAATTACACGTGGACTTTCTTATCAACAACTCAATGCACTCATGAGGTCTTACTGTTCTCAGTGTGGCAAGAGCTAAGAAACTTACAATAATTTTCTTATACTGCTTCACTTTTGTGGTGGTACCCCAGCCAACAGAGCAAACTATTTAACATAAAGGTGCAACAATGATTTACACAATGACAGGGTAATTGTGCTAGTATTATCTTTACCTAATTTTTATCGCTTTGATATATCTGGTCTTTCTTCTGAGCAAAAATTACCTATTTTTTTTCACCCCAAACAGTCTCTATCTCTTCAGTCTGTCATCATACAAGGTTTTTAATGCTTAGAATAGTTTTGTTCATCTGCCTCTACTTTTGTTAGCAACTTCAGCAACTAATTACAATTTTGGGCAAAGAAAGTCTTTGTTCAAGATCCTCATTCTTTATACAACAGTGCCAGAACACCCAGAACACAAAACTTCCCAGAGATGCTCCAGGAAAAAAAATAAAACGGAGCCTTGGGTAACATAGTTTAGTGAGAGGTGTCCCTGTCCATGGCAGGGGGGTTGGAACTGGACGATCTTAAGGTACTTTCCAACCCTAACTATTCTATGAAAGACCAAGCTTAGTATTCCTGTAATGTTAAAAAGCCTTCAAAAGATCAAATTGAGAAAAAGAAAGAAAGAGAGAAGGAGAAGAAAGAAGAAGAGAGAGAAAGAGAGGAGAAGAAAGAAGAAGAGAGAGAAAGAGAGGAGAAGAAAGAAGAAGAGAAAGAAAGGAGAAGGAAAGAAGGAGAAGGAAAGAGAGTGAGAGTTTTCCAGTGAATTCTGTTTTCCAGATTAAAACCAAAATGAAAAAAACAAAACAAAACAAAGAAAACAGACAAACAGAACCTCCCAAACAAAACAAACAAACAAAAAAACAAACCCAAAAACAAAACCAGAAAAGATGATATTGTTTGATTTAACAAAAGGAAGATCTGTCCTCAAGAGAATCACTGAAAGCAGCAGAAGTCCCCCATACAAATTCATTGGCACCAGAGGACTCAGTCAATTAGGAACAGAGCAGATACTTTTTATCTCAGGGACATCAAACTGATTTTACCTGGTTTATTTTCCAGCATCCAGGTGCGTGCTGTGGTCCACATTCACCCAGCATAACCAAATAGGGACAGCATAAACCTAACCCACATTGACACACATACACAGTATTTTTCCCTATGACCTAGAATTGTGCATACCTGGTACTTTGGGATCCTGCATGGATTCAAAAGCAAGATAACTTTGCTCCTGAGCTGTGATACTAAAACTAATAAACTCAACTGACAGTTGGAGATGGGGCATCTGTATGGCACAGCAGCAGGCCATATGGCTTAGCACTTCAGGTCAGCATTAGCTCAAGGCACTCTTCCTCCAGCACAGTTTGATGTGCTTGTAGATTTCTGGGAGGTCTAGGAATGTGTGAAAATACTCTGTAGGCTCAGTTTGTCCTAAAGGCTGCAAGTTTTCCTTTTCTGCTTAGCCTCTCAGATCTTCTTCTCATTCAGGAGAGTCCTTAGCCTGCAAAGGGAGTGCATGTCCTTCACCTTGTCCGGAAAATAATTCTGTTTCTTATTTAAATCCACTAGTAATGCTGCCTCTGGCTTTGTTTCCTCTCTAAATCCCAAACAGGAAACTTTTGTCTTGCCTATGAAAGTCTATGGAACAAAACATGCCAAAATATGTTTGGCCTCTTTAAAACAAGGTTTTAAAATCACTGTATCTGAAGTTATCAGGTGAGATTCCCGGTTAGCATAATTCAGTTTACAAGTAGGGAGACAACTGCTGCTAGCAAAGATTTTGACCCATAATTTTTCTAGGAGAGGTATTTGTGTGGAGATCACAAGATGTTCTGTTCTGGAATGTCTGGAACACAGTCATCTAAGAAGGACTGGTCAAAAGAAGGCAGAAGGAATGTAAAAGAAAATGTAAAATAATAAAGAGCAACAAAAAACATTCATGGCATATCTGTTTTTAATTTTTATTCTTAACAGATCTGGGTTTCTGGTAGGCTATTCTGGTTATGACTAAACTAACTCTTCAGGGGCACTTCTGGTCTGTATGGACAGAAAAAGTTCACCACTTACATGCTTTTTAGCTCTTAATGTTTGCTCACTTGTGAAGCTGAGCGAAATTTTTCAGCTTTTTTTTTTCTTTTTTTTTGCAACAGAGGCAGAAATATAGCAAAACATTTTGCAAAATTGTGTTAATTTTGTTGAGTGCTTCACTTTGAAAATAATCTTGTAATTTTCTGGCAGAATAAAATGTTTCCTTTTGACATTTTTGCAAGTGAAGCATTTCAATTATTTCATTTGAAATGACATTCTATTTTGAAATTTCCTTTCAATTTTTTAAGAAAAACAGTTTTGAAAGGTTTGAACCCACATAAAATATTTTGGGTTGCATCACTTTTGTAATGTTTCATGAAACTAAAAAAGAAAATTGTTTTCAATTTGATCCAAAACACCCCCACCACTTTTTTTTTTAAAACTACCAATGAACCAAAATCCGTTTTTCATCCTATTCAACCTATTCCCTTAATCAAGAATTATTAAGGAGTTGTTAACTAAAATAGTTTTCCTGATTTTTCATACACCTTTTAAAGGTGGTTTTATGCTACAGATGGAATTCAATTAACTGCTTCACAGAATTTCTATCACTCATGTATCTCTAGTGCTGAGGAGCAAAACTGGGGGGCACTTCTGGTTCCAAACCTTGTGAGAGGACAGACAGGGCTTTAATGATGATCTAGACTTTTTCCTTGCTGTGAGCTCCCTGAAGAGACCGAAGGGTCTTTTAAACTCAAAAGGACAATTTGTACAGAATAGAAATGAGAATGTTTAACTTTATAAATAAAGAAACATTTTCTTTTTATGTGAGGACAAAAAAAGAGAAAAGTTTCTAAACAGCTTCACTCTTCTCTCCCTGTGTGGTGGTAGGTGGGTACTTGCTTCCAGGTTTGGTTTCAGTCAACTCAGTGACTTTCTGGGCTGCAGCAAGCTCTGCACAGTCCTCTCTGATCGCTAGGAAGATTTCTTCCTGTTGCCAAGGGAGTATGGCTATGCATATGTTCCCTGCTCCTTTCATAAGCCTCTCCATGAACAGCAGGCTCTCATCTTCTTACTAGGACTCCCATTCTCTTCTCTTCTCCCACTACACCCTGAAGCCCTGAAGCCCCTCCTCTCCTCCTCCTCCTCCCACCCAGTCTTTAAGCATACTCATCTGCTCTCCAGGGAAAGGAGGAATCTCTGCTCCCTCCAGGGGGTCCATCTGACCTAGTCACTCCCTTTTTAAAGTAACATGACATACAACGGAGAACAAAAAAATAAAACAGATGCTGTCCAAAACAAACCTATTCACATGCCAGAACTGAAAATCAACACATCTCCCAGGCCTGGTCTCTCAAACCCCTGTCATGTGGAAGCTTAGGCTCTCCAGCTGTTTGTTCTCTGTGTATGGAGCAATGAGACCATGTTCTGGTAACTTCTTCACAAACTGGCCAAGTGCAGTTGTAGTTACCAGATTTTTTGATCCAAGGCTTTTACCCACTTCCAGATTGCAACTTGCTCAGTGCATTTTACGTGAGACATTAAAACAGAGGGAGTAAATTCAAGGTGGCTTAAATCAAGGTCTCATGCTCATGAAAATAGCAAGGGCTGCACAGACAACAGTATGTAACGTGGTTCTACAGTTTGCCTAAAGATCCTTGTGCTACTATGCAGGGGCTTTAATAACCATACTGGAGTTCTTTATGTACAACCATCTTTTCCTTATCCTTCCTCAAAACTCTGCTAATTGCTACTGCCTAGGTAGCAAGCCAGATCTAAGTCCTCTGCAGCAACCTGATAAAAGTTTGAGAGTACCTTGGTATCTCCATGGACATAGGGTGACCTGGGCTGGTAATTTATGGCAGAATTAGAGAGAGAAGAGGGTGAAGCTGAGAAACATTTTTAACATTTTTACTGCTGTATCTCACTGTCTTGCTGTGTTTAGGTGTTTTATTTTCCTTCATGGAAGATTAATGGAACTGACTGATCATGGTTTCATGCAGTTTAAGGCCAGAAAGGATTATTAGATCATTTTAGCCTGACATCCCGTGCATTACATGTGCATTACAGACCATAGCACATGACATGGTGTGGTGCCACACTGAGATACCCATGCTACCTCTGAACAAATTAGCTCAGCTACAGGAAGCAATAAAGCTGCATTAGGCTGGGAGCAGTGCTGAAAGCGGTGCAGCTAATGTAGTCCAGGTAGGGCAGCTCCTGGCTGCAGCTGTGCTGTCTCCAGTACCTGAACTGTCACTGCCAGAAGTGGCTCAGGCACTTCTAATAAAATCCCTCTACCAAGCAAACTAGTTAGATTTAGACATTTCAGTTTTTAGGGATGTTAAGCTGCATGTTGCAGCAAACATCAGAAGACCACTGCATCACTGGCTGGAGGGAGATTTCTCCACTGATTCCTGGCACCATTGTTAAGAGGCAAGTAAAACCCTGCTAAATCGCTGCCTGGTCAGAAGATCTCATGGGATGACCCACGTGGAGCCTGGCTCCTTCTACTGGGTTACCCCTGGCATAAGCCTGTCTGTACCTCTGGTCTGTGTGGAGGGCCCTGGCAGTGCATATTTTTGACTTAAGAGTCCTGTTTAACTAGCCTCATACCTAGGATTTGACAATTAAGTTAGTGTACAGAAGTGAGACCTCTTCTCTGCTTCCACTTGATTTTTCTTGGCTTAGAATTTTGTGGATTACATCAACTCTTTATTTTTTGTCCTAGACCTGCACTGGTAGGTGAGGTGGTTAACCCCCAGTACCTTTAAATGGATCTATTAGCCACAGTTTTCTAAACAGAGCCTTTCAGCCTGTAGGCGTAATTTATTCCCAGGTATATTACTTGGTAATATATGCATCTTATTAAATGATTTGGGGGTGGGGGTGGGGTGGTGAGCAGATTTTGATTTTAATTTTAAGCAGATTATTTGAGTCATTCTTGATGATCCTCTTCATTTTCTACATCACTAACCCTTGCATCATCTACAAAACTTATTAACAAAGATTTTTTACCATCTTTAGATGATTTGCCATATGATGAAAAGAAATCCCTAAAAGACTTCCTTAGAAACAGGACTACCTAGTCTGAGATCTTTTAGTGAACTACTTTTAACCTGATCTGTTTAGTCTCTGCCAATTTTGAAGTGTCTTACGCTCTGGAGAAATTCATGTTTATTATGGTGGCACACACTGATTAAACTTGTAATCTTGATGAAAATAGTTGTTTGGCAACAATTCTTTCATCCGAGCTGATCTGTAAATAGAATCCTAAATTTAGTTAAACCAAGTTTTAAACCTTCTGTCAGAATTGTATTGGTACAGAAAATTTTTCAGTACCTTGAAAATTCCACAGTTTTCATATATTTACTAAACCAGAATAGTGATTGTTCAAAAGTCTGTGATTAGTTTCTGTGAGGCTTTTGCGTATAAACTATTTTCATAAGATATGTTTATTTGAAACTACACCATTTTAGCATATGTCTCCTCATGTGCTATCCTTTGAAGGTGGTAAACACTGAGTACCTGGCACTTTATTGACTGCATTTGGTATAGTGTTGTTAAAATGACAATCCCGAAAATACCAATGGAACATATGTATGTAGCTACAGTTTGCAATCTAGAATAAGCATACATAACCTAGGGTTTTATTTTGTCCTCTGCATTTAAATTCCTTTTGTTATTACATATTGTTGTAGCCATGGTTATTTGAGGATATATTTAGTGCAAATTTCGCAGGGAGAGGGGACATTTTTACTAAATTAACAGCGGTAACTGGAAAAAACAGACAAGCTTTTGGACATAAAGTCCTTTCTTCTTGCTGAGTGTATTTCAACTTGTAGCTTATAATATTTTGTTATTTACTCAGGTTTTGCATTAATATTTTATACTCTATTTTGTTTTCAATCTTCTTTTAATTAGGATAGCTGAGTATAATTTGCTTTATTTGTGAACCATGCTTGTGGATATCCAGAATTTTATTTTTTGATAGTTCCCATATTTTGCCAGTACTTCACACTTTAAATATGTGATATATTAATGACTGTTTCAGTGTACGATACACCAAAACTTAGGCTGCACTAACTTCACGTATATATGTATATAGTTTGGTGATATTTCTCTCTGCACAAGGTAAATGCAGTCAGGCCATTCTGTCTATACCTAGAAAACCAGTTCCTTTATGGTAGCAATTAGCTGTTAGTTCATTTAAATAAGATCAAAATCTTGAGTTATCTTTTTTGAGTTCAAGATTTTCTGCATAAAGATATTACCATTTATTATTTTTAGAAATTATGGAAAATTTGTGATGCATGAGATGATGAGCAAGCATCTTCCAGGATGAAGTCACCCCTATTAAAATTTTTAGCTTTGTTACACATTATGGGCAGATGTTGAAAACCAGTACAAGCTGTTATATACTGAATAGGTTTTCTATTGTGGATTCTACAAACAGGCCAGTATTTTATTTTTTTTTTTTTTTTGCTATGTAGATGTTTCATCCATAACATTTGCCTCCCATTCTGAGCTATCAGAAACAACTAACAGTGTCTTTGATGTGAATTCCCTGTCTGTGCCTTTTTTCCCCATTTTATGCTTATGGAAGAAACTGGAAGTACAAAAGGCTATTTTAGTCATAACAGCCATCTTATCATATTTCCAGTACCAAACGCAGAATTTTCTCTTTCAGGAAAGAGTATATCCAGCTGTTATTTTTATTGTCTAGGCTGCTCTCACTAACATACAAATGGTTAAAAATGTGTTCCTTATCTGACCCTTTTGCTTACATTATCGTGTGAAGGATACCATAAAACTGGTTTAAACACTTGAGTATATCTACTAGGATTATCCTGTTACCACCCTCTGCCTTCATGGTTACATTAACAGCAACCTAATACCTTACCTAGAGATTATTCCCTCTACTACTGAGATGGTATCCATTAGAATCATGCAATCTGCCTCTTTCCATAATAACTGTGCAGTCCACTAAGTATATGGTCTTTCTCCCTTAGACTGCTGCTAAAATTATTTACAAAGAAAAGGAAGCGATGGCGGTATAAAAAGACTTTACAGTTTAGAAAACATAATTTTCAGATTGCTGAGAAAAGGAGACAGTTTTAATAGAATTGCCCCAAAGAAACAGAGAAAAGGGAGAAACTTAATCAAGTTGACCAATAATTCCAATTGCATTTTCCAATCAAAATACATTTTACTGAGTTAAATGATCTACAAAAGAATCATTTAAGTTAAAAAAAAAAAGAAAGAAAAGAAATCTCAGGACTCATAATGGTGTAAAAGCATGTATAATTAGAAAGAAAGAAAACCTCATCATTACAGAAGAACATGTAAAACACACGTTAAAGAAAGCAAAAAGATTTAGCTTTTAGAAAATAGATACATAGTATGATATTTTATTGATCTCCTTCCACACAGGAAATATTGTCTCCCCCTTCCCCCCCCCCCCCCCCCCCAAAAAAAAAAAAAAAGATGAAATAACAGGACTAGGATCTACGTCCCTTCTATCAGCTATGTAATGGTACAGACGTGCCTTAAAAAAACATGTGAGAAATGTCCGAGGGGAATTGCTGAAGAAGAAGCCCTGTAACAAATACACAGATTAAAAATTCAGACCTTATGGATAATTAGGTGGTGCCAAACAACTGAATTGTAGCCAAATCTAGCTGTCTGTGACATGTTAAGGGGGATGTGAAACATCAGGGTATCTACTGAGTACCAGAATTGGAATGGTGATGCTCCTGAATAAGAAAAAAATCCGTGTTGGTCCTTACCTTTTTCTTCTATATTTGAGATCTGTGTTTCAGTTCAGTGCCCGTTTCAATGTTCTGTAGTTCCACTACACCGTGCTCTAATTTTATCTCCCATATCTGTGCCATCCAAATAGAGGACAGCTCTGGTCACGATCTCACAGTCAGGGAGTGTGACAGCTGTGCGGACCTACCATTTCTTTTAGCATCTGCAAAAGGCAAGGCACAGGGAACGAGGCAGACTGCGTATGCTAGCAAACACCACAATCGCTATCACCATTGCCAGCCTCACCCTCTTTAAGAGCAGAGCAGCTGCCTCAGTTCTGAGCTTCTTGTGAATCATAATGCCACTCTGAATTCCTGCATTGGCAAAGTAGTTTTTCTTCATCGCCCAATACTGAGTTGCAGTTGTAGGCCACAGTTTCACTCCAAACAAGTAACCTTTACATTCTTTTTCTTCTGCAAACAATCAACAGAAATCTAAACATGTGCATAACAGAATATAGTAAGAACAGAGCTCTAAATTTAGAAGTCATGCATTTGGGATTTCAAAGCTGCTTCAAGTGCTGTTAGTACTTTTGGCAGCCCAGATTTATGTTAATTACATGAGGATTGCTGGAGATGTCTCTTAGTGTCTGGACATTTTTGCATGTACTCTGTCTGTCTTGGTTTCCTGAATGCCAGAGTCTTCAACTGAATGTCAAATTTTAGTTGCAGTGCTGAAATCATAATTCCCCACAAATTCTAAAGGACCAGAGAGAGTTGTATTTGATGGCAGCAATACGGACTCGGTATCACAAACCGTGTAACATGTGACTACTGCTGAAGGAAGGAGGCACAGCTGGCAGCTGCGTGGATGAGCAAGCACATTGAATGAGGACATTTTTCAAGCACTGGTTGGGGAGAGAGAAAAATATGCAAATAATTTCTTTGGCAGTGTTTATTTATTTATTTTGGAGCTCACCCGATTGTTCATCATCATGATAGTTTTTGACAGATCATGTGTTGCGGTTACTTTGTATTTCAAAGGCGGATGTTCTGATATAAGGGACACTGCCCACCCCACTTATTAATAGCAAGGGGTTGTAAACTTCCGTAACTGCACAGTTTATCATATGTTATGCCTTGCCTAGGAGGAATATTTTCATCCTTGAAAAGATAGACAATAAATAGACAATAACATACCATAATTTGTGACAGACAGAACGTCATTGCCAGGAAATGTAATGACCGGGCTGGGCAGATAATTTGGATTGTGCTATCCGAAAGCCACCTGATTATTGAATGCATGTGCTTAAATACGGATTTGTGAATGCCCAACCAATGCAGTCATTCCTCTCCTATACTAAACAGGGCAAATGAAAAGTCCATTCCCTTTCTTTGCAAACCTTCTCCTTGTTCCAGGTGTTCACCTTGTTCAGTCATGTGTGGGATCAAGGACAACTGATCAAAGAGAGGTAATTAAAGATCTGCTTCATTTACAACATTAGCCTTGCAATGTCCAAGCCTTGTATCAAACCTTGCATGTAGCAATGGAAGATTCTGCTTAACCAGAGGAGGTGATGCTCTGTGGACCCTGGCCTTTGTCACAGTACCATTCCCTTAAGGCCTGTGGTGACAACAGTCAACCCCTGGCTACCCACCAGAATCACCCCAGGGCAGGGTGCAGGGTGGCAAAATAGCCCTCCCATATCTGAAGTCAAAACAGTGAGGGCATTAATGTCCAATTAGTACAATTTAGTTAAAAGGAAGCATGAAAGCAAGATGGAAAATTCTGTTTGATTAAAGTAGGCTCAGAGATTCTCAATGGTTGTAGAGAAAACTTAATTTTCTAGCCAGCAATGGGATGCCAGGACCAGGACCAGGGTGGGAATTCTTGCGGTGGGAGTGAGAGGGAGAAGTGGGGGAAAAGGCAGAATTAAATAAAGAGCTGAGGGGAGGGCACAGGGTATTTTCTTTTTTTGGTGGGTCTGCCCAAATTAGTTTTCTTCTTTGGGAAACTGCTCTTATGGAGACGATCCCTTACTTGCACATGGAGCACCAGCCCTGAGCAGTACAGGCTCTCCATGAAAGGGAAAAGCAGACAGTAGTCCCAGGACTATCTGCTGCCTCCAGGAGCTGCCTGCCTCGCCATGCTTACAGCTGACCATGTTATGCTGTGAGATCATATATCATACCATATCATACCATTAAAAAATGTTGCCTTCTGCTGATGGCATACCCCCTCTATTTAACCTGGCAAAAATAACTGTCTTAAAATTCTTCTGGTTGCGAAAACTACAGTCTGTGGTTGTCTGTGGCAGCTGATTGAAATATTCTCCTTACTGTTCAAGTAGTACCAGGGGTATTGGAAGCAGATCTGAAAGAACTAGTGCCTGAAGCACAGTGTATTCATAAGTTGAAGTTGCCCTTCCACCAGTTCATGTGCACACCTGGAATGGGACATATTTTCCAACAGGGGAACTCCCCTCTGCCCTGCCCTTCAGGTCCCATTTCTCCAAGGCAGCTAAGGAAATCACTTCCGAGGAACTGTACATTAGCATGTGTTTTTAACCTGGAACAGATCTAGATCTGCTAATAGGCATGTTATGAAAGTCATGTGTGTGTATAAGCAGTTCTCTGGATGTAATTTGTACAAGGAAAGCCATGGCTTGATTCTTCAGTTATCAGCCTTCAGTTCTTGGACTACAGCTTGCAAGAATGAATTTGCAGAAGTGGCAGAGGGCACTAAATCCATTCTCCATTCATGCTCACAGTGAGTACTCCTGTTCTTATGGTGCCAGAGCTGCGCTGCACTCCGTCTTCATCTCACTCCCCTTATGATCAACACTCTGTTCACTCCATTCTTGTTTGTATGAGACCTCATTGTCCAGTGTTTTCCAAAGTATAGTCTGGAGGCTTGTGATAGTACCAGGTACATTTATTTATACACAAAACTCTTTACAAAACAGAGGATTAAGGACGAGATCGCAAGCTCCCCTTCAAAGTGAAATCCAGCTGTCATCTAATGGTCAACATCATGGTTTTTTTTTTTAAAGAAACACATTTCTCTACTTAAAAAAGAAAAGTAGAACTAACACTTGAATCTGCTCCTTCTCTGCACATAACTCTTTATAGCTCTGTCTCCCTATACCTGTATCAGGCTAGCCCCCTCCCATCTCCAGTCTGCAAAAATATGTGCAAAGGTCAAAATAACAAATTGCAAGGCAATTGTTGGAAATAGAGCATTTAAATAGGAAAGGGGGTTTTGTAATCTTTGTTTGCTCTGGTCCCTGTAACAGCAGAAGGGTTTATAATGGCAAAAGCAGAAGTCAGCAGAATCTTACCATGCGGCCTGTATCTAAACTGGAGACAAACATGGTGAAAATAAAGCAGTCACATGGAAATTGCAATACAGAAGTCACATGAAAATTGTATTGCTGCTAAATAAATTGGGCAGCATTGCCACAGTGTGTTCGCTACATTGAATCTCCCAGTCTCTGGTGCAGAGCAGGGTACCCCCATGTAGTTAATCTCTCCTATCTAGCTGTGGTCAGACCTTGCCCAGCTCATACAAGGTATGACTGAAAAACAACTGTGAGCAGTAACTGCTAGTGGGGAGGTTGAAGTGTTCCCTGGCCAAGTCTTTTCCCTGAAAAAACAGGTGAGTGGAAGGGGTCCTGTAGTTGGTCCTTTTGGTTCTTTTTTTCACCAGGAATAAATTGTCACAGACATTCTGGGCCAGCTATTGATACTGTCTCAGGGCATCCTAACACTGTGAAGTGACAGACAAAACCAAAGGGTTGAAGAGATAGCAGGAAGGGATGCTTCACTTGAAATACACTTGGGAGTGAAAAGTCTCCACAATATATATTTTTTACAACATGGAAGACTTGATGTTGACAGGAGAAGATTTGTGAACTACTTCTGTTGGATTAGAAGATGCTGGAGTTGATATCTCAGGAGGAGGGCTACAGACAGAATTACAAAGTTTAACACCAGCAGTGTCTTGCACCTTTACTCCAACACTTGCTTCCTCCACTCATAGCAGTGTACCTCATTCACCGTTCTGTACCATGATAAAAGATTATCACATCTTTTCAGGTAGCAATTGCAGCAACTAGGCTTGATGAAACCTAATGAAGTCCAGTTAGTGCCTCAGGTTATTTGAACAACATACTGAACTATGCTCCCTGCAAAACCCCCACCGTTTATAATTTGTTAGTATGTACCTATGCAGTTTTATTCAATGTGAACAAGGGATATCTCAAATACCCTCCTGGAAAAAAAGTAAATACTGAATAAATTTATCCCTAAAAGAAAATTTTGTAGAGTTATTATGTGCTCAATTATTTTTAAATAAAGAAAATTATCAAAGAAAAGCCTTTTAATTATATATTAATATATTATTTTATCATACAGTAATTTTAATGCTCACAATAAAACTACTTTGTAAACATTCTTGCAATGCTATTATGCAAAAGCAAGCCTTCAAATGACCACTGGATGATTTATGAGAATGCAGTGACTTAGAATGAGCAATATTCTAGCTTCTTAAGACCTTGTATTCACAAAATCTAGTGTTACATATTTCAGCAGGTATTGTCCCTCTCTAGTGTCTATGGATGAAGAGTAAGCCAAAGGAAATCTATATTCCATAATCTTGTTGAATAAAGTCTACTATTAATCTTCTCGTAAAGCAATAGATTTTTTTCTTTCTAGAGACATGGAAAGAAAAAAAGAAGAGGAAAATAAAGGAGAGAGAAGCAAAGAAAAGTTGTATATTAATAAATATAAATGCTTCAGCTGTCATTCAGAAACCACTAACTTCAAACATATAATATTATCTTGATTTTTTGAGGATATTTTGCAGTCCTAGAATGTAGTGAGAAATGTATTGATCTCTTGTCTGTCAGTTTTTATGCTTTAATGTCCAGCCACAGAAAAATATACTAATTTTCATATTATGATCTATATTAATAGCAGTGGGGCTGGCATTACACTGTCTCACTGTCTTTTTCCCCTTCCCTTACACTTCTGTTTAGTGCTATTTCACTTCAAGCTTCATGGTGTACTCAGGAATTTTCTAGTTTGACTCACTGAGAGAGTATGTTGCTCAAGATAGTTGTGACAACATTTAGATGCCACAAGTCTCCAAAATTCCAGCTGTTGGACTAGCAGATCTAGCAGAAAAAGATGTAAATTTATGTTTAACCCTTCCAGCTGAACTGGTGTAAAAAACATAAATGCTGAACGTATGTGGCAGACTCAATGTCACAAAGCATTTCCATGTAGGTGTCACTGGGTGTCACTGGGTACTTTGGTGTCATTTATGCATTCATTTCTAGTTGAAATTTCTTGCTAATAGCATCTATCTTGAAGATGATTTTTCACAAGGTTGTGTAAAGCTTGAGGAAAGCTGTTAAAATCTATGTGGTTTAAAGATAAAAGAAAAAATATTTTCCACCCTTTTTTTTCTTTTTTTTTTTTTTTCCAACAGATATGAAATATATGGGGTTAAAAAGTGCCTTTTCATGTGGAAATAGGTCACTAAAGTGTAATGCAGAGACTTGTTCTAGGCAAGCTTTTAAATTTTGCCAGTCTAAGAGTGCTTAGAAATCTGGTACCTCCCATACACATTATTTTCTTAAGGGCTGTCACTTTTTTGGAGTTCTGCAGACACACATTTGTAGTTAGTTCTGTGGTTGGGGGAAAGGAGCAAAGGTTGAGATTCTTCTCAGTATGAACAGGTAACACTGTTGTTCTCATAATCTTTCTGGTACTGAACCAAATCTAAACAAAGTGATAAATGACCTGAATTCAGTTCATTTATTGATGGGTCTTAGTGAGTTCAAATTTTCTTCAGTGAAAATATGTATCCTCTCCAATATTCTCCCAGTATTCTTCCAGTCCCCAACATTACATGACATGAGAATTTCCTAAGTACTGTCCTGACAGTTAACTGCTACTGATGGATTTTCCTTTCATTAAATTATCTAGTCTTTTTTTTCCAAATACATATTTAGTATCCAGAGTTTGCCATTCTACCAACAGATCTTTCAGTTATATCTTTTATATAGTTGTCTTTACTATTCTAAACACCTTAATATCATCATATCAAACTTATTGCCTAAATATTTGGTCCTTTTCAGATGATTGATTAACACAGATCCCTTTGAGACTAGAGTGATTTTTTTTTATGAACACTGAACATTTACCATCTGTTAAAAAAATGTTTATTCATTTAAGAACCTTCCCTTAAAACACCTTTGAAAATGAGTTTTTCTGAACTTCTTTTGGATATTTAAGAAGGTTAGATCAATTAAATCTTTCTCCACATAGGCTTTGACTCCTTCAAAAAGGTTCTATAGCTTTGTGAGTCGTGACCACCTTTCACAAAAAATGGCTTTTCCCTCAATATTTCATGTTTATCTACATGCCCATTAATCAGAGACTGATCTTTTTTATAGATTACTCTTTCCTTTTATTAATCACTGATTTTATCAATACTATTTTCAGATTATAGATAGAAAGATTAAGAAGGGACAGGAACGGATACTCTTTCCTGTTTCATATTTTTACTGAACAGTTAGAAAGCTTTTTCATTCATTTAATGAATACTACTTAGGCTTCAGAATCAATTTGATTTATTCATTAGAATATGTGGTATCTGATCAACTACTCCTCTTTCTCCTCCTCCCCCACCTCCCCCATCCTCCTCTCCCCAGTTTTAAAACCTCTTTCGGTTTTGGTTACTTTTTATATTTATGTAGTAAAAATGCATGATGGAAAAATGTATAAAGCAAGTTTCTGTAAGTTCATATTCAGTAGGATCAGTTATATTACCCTTCTTAATTCTTTTTTAATCACATATCATGCTGGATACTTGATTAATCTATGGTCAGTGTCAGTTTAGAAGGCCTGTAATTGCTATGGTCTTCCCATTATTTTTTCTAAAATATGGACACAATAACAGATTTATTCTCTTTAGGGAGACTTTCCCAAATTCCTAGTTACTGAAAAATAGTCTTAATAATCTAAAGAGTCCTTTCATTAGTTCTTCTAAAACCCTGCATATTTTCTAGAATTAATGATTTTAAAATGACTAGCTTTAACAGATGCTGTGGAATACCCAGGTAATAAATACTCCAGCAGAAAATGTTTCTTCATCATAGCACTGTGTATCTATATAATCTGATTTTCTTCTATACAGAAGTTTTGCCTTCTTTTACTAATTCTTGCCAATCCTACCATTTCCATTTTTCAGTATTTCTTTTTTCCTTTAATATTCCAAATATCCTGTCTAATTCAGATTGGATAATAGCACAAGGGGACTGTGCTTTAATTTAAAGAATCCTTCAGGTGCAATGACTCCCATCAGATTTATCATTTGTGCCTAGTTATAAAGTACTGGTAAAGGAAGCTAACATTTCCATTTCCTGGAAGACTCATGTGAACATGATTTTGGATATTTAGATAAAAAATTATATTAAGACATCAAAAATAAATTAGCTAAGGAGGGGAAGTGGTGGTGAATCCTGCTTCTAGAATGAATCAAGATAGTGTCGCAAACATACATTTTGTCCATTAAATAACCCTAACTGGTGGGAAATGGTGCTGTGATGAGACCTGGAGATTGCAAGCAGACAAAGGACAGCATAATGCTGTCCTGGAGTATTCTCTGTGTCTTTGGTTCCTGAAAATGACTCAGATGCCTAAACAGAGAGTCCAGAGAATATATGGAAGCCCTACGCAGGGATATCAGATATGATGTGAAAGCAATGGAAGACTTACTCACTTCTGCATTCACACAGCAACTGACAACTGGGCAGGATGGTGACAGTAATCCAAAATGGGTTGTGTTTAGATACACTTGCATTGCTGCCTTCTACAGGCTGGGAAAATGACTTAAATTAATGGTGTCACAACTGATTGTGCTTTTCCTCAGCTTTTAGATTTGTACTTAACAGCCTGAGCTCTCTTGACTCTAAAGAGCAGGTAAAAATTAGAATTGAAGCTACAAAGGAGTGCACCGTACTAAAGTGCCTACTGAAATCAGTAACATCTTAAATATATGAAATGTTTGGAAATTTTTCATTCTAAACGTTATTTATAAAATAAAGCAGTAAATGTGGAAACACATGCTGATCAAAGACTTGAAAAAGAATAGTAGACTCCCATTCTTCTACTGACTCATTTAGGCTGTGATGCAGAGTAAACAATTTCATATGCTAGAAGGCCCATTGACCTACTTGCAAATTCAGACTAGTTATATTTGCCGCTTCTGAAGAAGTCTTTTTGCACCTTATGGATGAAAGAGTTCTATCCATAACAAACAGTGTTTTAGTTTATAGAAAAAATGTGAGGTAAAGAAACATTGAGTAACTTAATAGAGGTACCGGTTACTGCCTCTAGAGGCAAAGAATTTGCTGACAACCTGTTGAAATCTCACTAGTTGCATACTGCTAGCTTGCTACAAAATTGGCTGTCAGTAAAAGGGGAAAATGAATGCAGCAATATTTTTGTCAGGTTGGCTCATAAAGTATGAAAAGTGGTTTATTAATAGGCTTTCTTTTACTAGATTAAAGCCTAGATCATATAATGGCACTTGGACAATTAATTTGCAGACCTTTTACCAGCTCATCAAAGTGATCTTTCAGCCATGCCTTTCAGCACAGTTGTTAAAAAAACCCCAACCAAACAAACCAGCCAAGTGAAGAAAAGTAAAAATAAACATTTTATTTAAATAAGTATCCTGCTGGCCATGAATCTGATTATTTTTTCACTTGTCTGTTCACTATGACCACCAAGGCAGCAGTTAGTTCAAGAACTAGAGGCTCTGGCAGACCCAGCATCAAGATCGAGACTCAGAGTCTGCCATTTCTTCAGACCAATGTGCAGTGTACATAAAATAATGTGAAGTTCCTAGCTCACATAAAATTCTCTGAGCATAAGTCTAAGTACAGCCTTCCAGTAGCATGAGATTTAAAGGAATTGAATAAAACTTTTTGGTTGCAAGTTTGCCTTTATTTTTAAAGTAAAAAGCAAAAGCATCACCAGAACAAGACAGAAAAACATGTCCTGCTAAGCTATGAGATGTTCCATAAGTTTTTTAATACTCAGTTTTTCTGATAACCTAAGGTACTTTATACACTCACTAGAGTTAACTGAACAGTCAGTAGCTTCGGTCATAAACTCACATAAGAAATCCTTGAATATTTAAAAATCAGCAAAAGTAATTTAGCAAAAGAGAAGCATTTCTTTAAAAAGATCTGTGTTCTTCTCCTTATTTAATGAAGATGTAATATGGCTTTTAGAAAAGTAGTTCTCAAATCGATGATAGGAGTAGGGTTACGAAGGTTTGAATGGGTCACTTTAAATCTGAACTCTCAAAACTTAAGTGGATAGTTTTTCTAAATTAAAGTCCTGGGGTTTCTGACTCATCAGAAAATGTGTAAAACTAAATATTCAGTGATGTTTAACTCCCCAACAGTCAAAAAAGTAGTGTATTTTTAAGTAAAACTTTCAAGTTATATGCTAATTGAATGTAATTCAATGGGGGTGACAGAACATATTGGAAACTCTAATTTCTTATGTATTTAAAACTTTTGTTACCATGGTTATGACACACCATCTGAAGTATTTGTGACCATCAGCAAACGCACAATGCCATATGTCCTCATGCGCATGGCTGTGATTCAGAAAAGGAAATAGGAAAATTCTGAAGGACACAGATTCTGAAATGAAACAGGCAATTTTCACAAGATGTCTGTCCACATTTTTCACAATCAAAACACTTGTACAGCTCAGAAGACTTCACACTAGTGAAGTCCAGACTTGTAAACTGGGACTTCAAGCTTCTGAAATTTGGCCATTTTTGCTTAGTAAGCTTCCACCAAGAACTTTTAGTATTGACTTCATGTTTCAATTGACTTATGGTATTCTTCTCACATTGCTATTTAAGTCACCTGTTCACCAAACAAGGACATACACAAGTAGAATTTCCAGAAACCTGGGGGTGAAATATTTTTGCCTAACGTTTAGGGTTTACTTAAATATGGTGTATTCTATTCTGCAAAACCAAGATTCTCCTACAATGTTATGCTTTGGCATAAGGACTGACCTTGATCCTGGAGATGTACCACAAGAAATATCTTCACTGTGTCAGGATTTTTTTTGCCTAACAGTTTTTAAAGAATCTTATTGAAATAGCTTCCTTCTATTATATTTCATACATCGAGTGAATAGTAGAATACAGATATTACTTTGTCTGTTTGGAAAGCACTCAAAAAGCAGAATTCTAAAACATGCTAGTTTTCCTAGTTACATTAGTATTTATCTTATTCAAATAAAAAACTTGAAAACCTTTAATGATATTAGAAAAAAAAAGGAAAAAAACCCTGAACCTCTGATAAAAGGCTTTTGAGTCTACTATAATAGTACAATTCAAACCAAATTGTTTTTATTCAAGTATTTAGAATACAGTAACACATTTCAAAACTGTAATGTGTTTGTAGATAACCCAATTTCTTTGTGTATAGAAACCTCAAAAGGGAGATGCGAGTTTGCTACTTAGTTTTGGTCATTTATTTTGTATAAGTAATGACTATAACTGAAAAATACTGTGTTTTTTTTTTTTTAGTTTGTTTTTGTTTTTCAATTTAATTTCAGTAAAACATCTTCCATTCCATGTTTAGTACATGAAAAAAAGCAGGTTTTTTTTTTTTTTTAAATAAAATCATAGCTGCAACTCCTCTAGAAGGGCTTACAGTAAATGGATTTAATTTATGTACAGTACATTGATGGCAGCTTGGATCTACAGTTGACTGGGTGCTTTCCCCTCCTCTCACTCCTTAGTGAAGCCTAAACAGGGCTATGAGCTGTTTCTGGAATAGCAGCTCTGAGGATGATCCCTTGCAACCTGGGAGAACCCTGCCCTTCTCCATGTCTCACTGACCTCAGATGGGTCTCACATGGGAGAAATCTGTGGGAAATGCGTTTCCTATCATCCTTTTGTTTTCTTAAAGGTGAAACCAACAATCCCTCCCACTTTCTCTCCATTTAATACCCCACAGGTTTGGATAGAATACTTTAAAAGTCTTCATTTTTTTCCCAATGTCAAATAGGATAAAAAAATAAAAGTGGTGTTTTTCATATTTTTTGTTTGGAGTGGAGATTTTTCCTTCTCACCAAAATTTTGAGATGCACTCAGCACCTGTGTAGCAGAGATGGGTCTGGGAGAGGCATGGATACGTATAAACTAAGATGGTCTATTAAATAAAAGGAAAGAGTTGGGATATAAGGCAAGTTCTTGGCTAAAGTGTAATTAACAGTGGAAGACAGAATGTCTCAATATTGGATCATGTATCTGAAAGTGACCTTTTTCCAGAGGATTATATAGCCTAGCAACAAGCATCAGGGTGTCTGTCTTGCAGGCTTTGTCACACATCTGGGCATGGACAATGGTCCTTAAAAAGCAGAACGAAAGAAAATACTGAAGATGACATATGTGGTCATCCTACCTAAAAAAAACTACTGTAAGGTTGTGCTGGTCCTAAAGACACCTTGAATCTCTCCCAAGAGCAAGTCCTTAAACACTGTGGTAATGGAGGAATGGAATTTCTTTTCAGCTCTTCTGTGTCCTGCTCAAAGTCTGACTGAATGGACTTAGCAAGAGAGAAAAATAACATGAAGTTGAAGGGGAGGGTGAAGAGGGAAATTGTTTCCCTGCAGCCGAAAGCCATGATGTGCAAAAGTGCTGCGGTAACCAGCCACTACAGAGCTCCTCAGTGCACAAGCTCTACATGATGCAGAGACATAACAACAGTCTTACTCTCAACAACAACTCCTTCAGCTTCCTTTTTGCACCCTTTTGGAAAGAGACAGAGATTGTGCAATAAAATTCAAGGACACATGGAATTAGAGGCTCTGTTTGCAATTTGCCCTATGGCACCCTTTGGCCTCTGGATCCTTATGCCATGAGATTTAGTATCTGGCATAAAAAGATTTAAGGTTTGGGGGGTTGCTTGAACTTGTTTAACAGATATTTTTAAAGCTTCAGGCAGTAAATACAGACTCAGTAGATTGTTTATATGCCTGAAGTTTGAGAAAGAACTGCATCAACTGAAAAAATTACATTACAAACGTTATTAACATATGCATTTACATAAAGAGCAAGTTTTTTCCTGTCTGGGCGCTTTGTTTCCTGCACATGGAAAAGACCACATGAAAATAAACAAATGAGCATTTTAGTTAAATGATCACACTCAGAAATGTAGGAGAATAACTTGACAACTAGGCTACCCTCTGCAATCATGCTCACAGCATTGCTTCTGGCTCCTTACTCTGTCTTCTCCCACACTCTACTTGTAGTAGAAGGATTTCTCGACTCAGACATTGCTATTGTAGACCATTTTTTTTCTTCATTTTCGTCTAATGACTGCAATAGGCTCACCACAGTTTTGCATGAATAACGGCATTGCCACTCAAAGTGCAATATAACAGAGGGTAAAGAGGATACTCCTATACAGTTAAGCTTCTAAATGGAAACTAAAACATCATTTTTGCACTTTTTTCAGAGAAAGAAATGCCTCAGAATTAGTCACTTGTACTTTCCTCACCTATTCCTCTGTGAGATTATCTCATAGCTCTGAATAGTATTAAGATGGAATTGAATCATGAGTACATGAATGAAACTGCCAGTGGGACATTCTCTGTGAAGCTGGCTGTATTTAGGAATTTTCTCTTCTTCAAATCAGTGATTCCTACTTCTGTTTACTTTTCTGGCACGTTACAGGGCTGTACAAGGTTCAGCTGGTGCATTTGTATGTACAACAGAGATAATTACATAGGTTCTAGTCCTGCAATTGAGCCTGTCTGGATGGTTTGCACAGAAACAGTTATGTCAACTTGTAATGTCAGGTCAATAATTATTCTAGGGCTGCAACTGTTTGTATTGAATAAGGTATCTTTAGTTAATCTGGAACATGAAGAAATCATCTTTGCAGTCTAAAATTTGTTCTTAGCACTCCCACATAGCAAGTAGCTTTATAGCTATACTTGCTATTGTATCAGACTCAATAGAATTATTTAAATTCCTGATATTGCTTTGATAAGCAATATCAGGATCAAGATCTAGAGAAAATTATTAAAATAAATGTTATCATTTAGCTCCACCATTTAGTCGCATATGGAAATGTTCCAATGGAAAAGACGTTAAGTTTTCACAACTGAGAAACAACCAGGGAGCTTCACCATCAGTCAAAGATTTCCCAACTGAAAGCACCACTCTTCTATCTCAGATAGATCAAGTTTTTCACATTTACCCTGGGTGCAGGTCAACTTGGAGCATCAGGGAAATTAAAAAATGGGCCACAGTGGCAAATTACAGCAAAGGGACATGCCATGTGAATACCTTGCACTAGATTACCCTTCTGAGCTGGAGCCAGGAGGTGGCATTGCCAGGTAGGCATCTTCATCCTTGTGGACTGACTAAAAAAGAGCAGACCACTGGGAACCAGCACCCTGTTCTTAACCCAGCTGTATCAGTGAGTGGATAAATTCTCTGACTGCTCATCACTACTCTCTGATGGAGTTACTCCTTTAGTACTTGGCTGTCAGAATGACTCCCTTCAGTGCTGAGTTACTGGAAGAGCAGTTTCTGAAACATTCCTCAGCATTCAAGCAGATTCAGACAGGTTATGGCACACAATATCAATTGTTTAAATAGTATGTCTGATTTTCCTTGAGATTAACTTGGGAACATCCACATGATTTGCTCCAGCATTTGACTGTTACCTTTGGTACTTCCTGGTGGAAGATATTGTTAGGGATGGGAATAGTTTCCATTATTACAGCTGGATGTAGAAAACATAACAAGTGAAATCAAAGAGTAGTTTTGAGGTTATAAGTAGCAACTAAAGGGAGGCCAAAGCATGCATCTCCATAATGTGTAGTGGAAAATGTCAGAGGGGATCTCAACCTAATGCTAACAGAACTGGTACATACACACAGTACAGGGAATTGTAAGTAGTAACTCAAATTTGAGCCTTAGTACTTGCACAGGAATCATTTCAAAACTAGAAAGAGCCACAGAAAATGTATGCAAGCCTGCTGTTCCATCACAGGGTTTTATCTTTCAGAATGAGTTAAAAATTGCAATAAGGCTTTCAGCTTTGCTAAAAAAATACATTCAAGTGTACATATTGTATGCACAGCTTTTATATTTTAAAATGCAGCATCTGCTTTTGGAGCAACACAGAAATTGATAAAAATTGTAACAGTAACAAGAAAGAATGAAAAACCTTCGTTTGTACTTTCACCTCAATGCTACAGGTATATTTACATTTGGTGTTTTTTAAATTGCATTAAATGTATAGCACAGCTTTTAGTTACTGACCAGAAACATATTTTAATAAAATGACATTAGTAAAAGCATAGAAACTCCACAAGTAAAGTACAGCATTCTTTGATATTAGATGAATGCATTGGATTTGCTGCTTCTCTACTGCAGTCTAAGTAGAATACTGTTTGATCACTAATAAAATATAATAACCATTCTGTTCATGAGATTAGCCTGAGAAATCACTTGCTGTTATGGGCCAAGTTATTCTGTTAATCCGTACTCATGGGGTTAACAGCAATTATATCCTTTGGGAAATCATGCAGCTTTCTAAATGTATTTCTAGTTTTCTTCAGAAGTACTGGTAGGAAAACAAGAAGTGAGTGGAATATACAGAGTGATTTCCCACGTTCTCTGAAAAGCAATTCATCTAATTGTATTACATTTACATAACTCCTAGGCCTTTTGCTTAAAAAGTGGGCTTCCTTTATCCCTTTTGTTGCACTTTATTCTATGATAGGAGAGAAATCACAACATGCTTCAGAGAGTTAATCATTAAAGACTATGAATTGCAGTTTTATGCACAAAAAGGCAAAGGTACTTGGCATAAAGACACATTATATCATCTTATCACACTATCTGCTACACATTTAACTGCCTTTGATCTTATCTAATAATAGATATATTGCTGAAATAATCACCATTTAAATATATTAGGTTGTTTGACATAGGTACTACACACAAGGAAAATCAATAATGATTATACAATCACTAGATACAATGTAAACTGCATACCGCAAATGTCTTTACAGGGTTAGATAACATCACAGAAATCCTAATGAAAGTCAATAGCCATTAGTTTTTAGAAGCAGCACTTGAACTTTTGGGATTTTTACAATAACTAGTCCAACCTTAGATGCAAGATTTTAACACAACCGAAGATCAAAGAAAGAATGACAAGTAGATTTAACAAATACGTCTCTGGGACTGGTCAATATTTGCTGCACTTTTGAAAAACTAATAAATATATATTCATCTTCTGTAGTAAGTGGAATCTATGCTAGCAAGATTATCCAGAGCCTTCAAGTGAAAGTATTATTTTAACATCTTTTTGTGATGATAGCTGAACTAATAGGCACCACCTGTTAGAACTTACAAATTGAAGCCAGTGTGCAGAGGTAAGGTCGCTACATGGAATTCTTTAGCAAAGTTGTATTCCACAATCTTAAGTAGCACCAACTAAACAAAATGACAACAAACTCTACAACAGCTATTAAATGCGTGTTCAAAATCAGAATGTGTTTTTTTTTTCAGTTCAGCCCCTCCGAAAGTGCCACATTATTGTTGTTATATTTTCTGAAGCTATATTCCTGAAGCTATATTCAGCCTGTGAACATTTGGCAGGTTTTAATATTGAACAGAAAGAATTATATTTTTATTGAAAAGGTGCAAAAATTAATGTTTTTGTAGAGAAACTTCAGTGGTCTTTAGAGAAATAGGCAAGGTTTTATCAGAAGTTCAGAATTAAAACCATTTCACATGTTTTGGCAAAGCAAGAACATTAGGATTGTCAGCAGAAGGTACAGCATTTACCTTTAACCAAAGATGAATGCAGTTTTACATGTTCAGAAAATCAATTGGTAGTTCTTGGTACTTTCCAGATGTAAAAGAAAGTGCCTACTATAACTACACTGATATAAGGCCCCACTGCTATTCTCATCAGTAAGATATAGAAAAGATTCTATTGATAAGCAGGCTTTGAAAATAGCTGCACAGCTGTAAAACAATTTTGTCTCAATTAACTGCTATTCTAAGCAACTTTCAGAAGGCAATACAGTATTTGTTTTATATCTGCACGGCTTTGAGTCAGACAATTTTCAAATCTCAGTTTATAAGTAAACACCAAAAGAGGATTAAAAAAAATTCTTAAGAATATTATCCATTCATTCTTGTCTTCTTATAAAATTAAAAGATTTTGGAGGTATAGAACCAACAGTTTATAACCCTTATCTTCTATCCACTCTAACATGGCTGTCAAATGTACTGTTTAAGCTTTTCTTTGTAATCACACTATTACGCACTTCATCACCTTCCCCACCCCCATCATTCGATCTAATGGTTTTAAAGGGAAAGGAAATTACTTGTCTTCACTGCCAGCACTTGACACTTTTATGGGTCATTTGTAATGAAGCTATTCTTCGGTTTTAATGGAGACCTTGATTTGGACCTGTGTGAATAATTGTCAAAAGGTGATTAATTAAATAATCACCACCACCCTGTAAAATGGATCAACATATTACATTACACTGATCCAAAAGTTATTTTATTCCTGCATTAGACTTCAAATTCTATGCATTTAAACAAGCCTTAAACTGGGCCATATAATTTACTACACATTAATTATACATATTGTGTGGCTAAAGTAAGGAAAATTGTTTTATACCTTTTTTAACTCTGTAAAATATGCTGCCAAGGTTTTAGCAATAAAAGATTATTTGGGGGAATAATATTCCTGACTGACAATACGCACACACAGAGATATAAAGTGTATATTATCCATATAAACTTTACATTTAAAAAGATCTCTCTGTTTTAGAAACCCATAGTTTCAGGTGAAATGTGTATTTTCCAAAAAAAACTCCACACAACACATTTAGTTACATCTGAACAAGAGACAAGCATACGGTTAATAGCCTGTACAGAAGATGGATGGATATGTACTCTTAAATCATGAAATATTATTCTTTAGTTTAGACAGTCCTGTACAGGTTCATGCACTGCTAACTCTTCCAAGTAATAAACTTTGTTAGAGTCATAGCTTTTGTTCTAGCTTATAGCCTTCAGTTCCTTTTAGACAGCTGAAATACTATTAGCAATAATATTTATAATTTGCTCAAGGTCTATATAAATGAAATGTCAGGATTTCGAATCACAACTTTTGAGACTAAAAAAAGATAATGCAGCATTTCAGTTGCTGAACCTTTCCAGAAGAAATTAAGCTTAAACGTATTGCTGTTTAAGGTATTAAAAGGCACCAAGCAAAGTGAATACATAATACATATTGTGGGAAACTGGAGAGAGATAATTTATTTTTTTTTCAAGCACATTTCTGCACTTGTTCCAGTGTCTACAAAATACTTCAATAGACTGACAACAGAGTCACACTTCAGACAAACATTAAATAGCACCAACATGTTAAATGATGATAGAAAAGGCAACAATTCACAGAAATATGTAGGTGTCTGCTGTACACAAAAGGCAAATAGCTGTTTTGAACTGTGAAGACTATTTAAAGGTTTAGTGTACACCTTGGATTCCTGCTGCCTACATAAGTACAGACACCTAAATCCACTGCATACTGGGACTAACTGATCAAAGCAGTAGTTAAATCTATCCGTGGAAAATCTAAGTAGTCTTTGGAGGCAACTCTTTGAATGCAGATTAGTGATTTCATTGAAGTAGTCAATCAACTGCTTTTTTTCTGGTTGTTAAAATGTCACTGAGTGAACACAGTAGATAAAAAAATGATGAGCAAAAAATAATATTTCAACTTGAACAAACTTGCTATTTGTAGACTGGATCACATGAATCTGCTTCAGTCAAGATCATTTCAGAGGTAGCTACAGGAATGAATCCCACAAAGGGACTAAGTTTAATCATCCAATCCCAGACTGTATTGATTTTGGAACTACTTGCAATGACTATATAAATAAGCCATTTCTTTGCAACTGTATCTGGAGTCGGTCATGAACCCAAAACCTTCACAACCTGGTCCAAAGTGAATTATGCCCTGCAGAAATAAATTAATAAAACTAACACAGCTAGGCTTCTCTACCAACTTATTTTCACGTTTCAAGAGCTTAAAAATATAAAATCAATAATCATTTAGTCATAAGGGTAAATGAAGCGACATAACATCAAAGTATACCCTTTAGCCATTCAAGTCATTCTAGGTAATTTATCTCATCAAAAGGCACTGGTAATAATCCTTTCCACTCTGAGACAAGCCGCCACACAGCTGCTGTATTATCCTAGAGTAAACAAGTTTGGAGAAAATATTAAAAATCAATATCTGTTTCCTTCTATCAGGCCAGATGGCATCCATCATAAATCTGCCTTTGTAAAGAGTTCTTTAGGTTTAGCAGCTAGAGTGTGAAAGACAACTGAATTAACAATATAAAACTAAGGCCAGTTTAATAGGAATTGACAGCTGGATTTCCTTAAACTTACAATATTGAGGCAACCGAACAATTTGCTAAAATTAAACAGACACGGAAAACAATCCATTACATTAATGTGCTATCTTAAGGAAGCTTTGACTAATCTTAGACACACAAGTAGTAACATTAACTTCACAGAATCCGTAACAGCACAAACATGAAAGACTCCCAATTGTCATATTTTGCATTCCTGTGGTTCTCATGCCACAAAACACAGCAATCACCTCTTCTTTGAGGGTCTGCCACACAGCCCTATTGCTGTCAGGCAGTCCTTACAAAAAGTTTTGAAAAAAGGAACCGATTACAACATCCTGAACACAATAGTTGCAATTCTCAATCAGATTTTGTAGCAGCTGTTTAAGTCATTGTTGCATTGAAAATAAATCTGCAAGTTCATCTCAGTCCTGTATGGACAGCTTTAATGTCGAATGCTTGTAGGCTAACTGATTACGCCACCAAGCAGGCAATAGCTCTCTTCATTCTTCAGTATAAACTAGGGCCTCAAAGTGTAAAAGAGTGCTCTAAAGACTGTCATATTTAATGTTTTATATCCTGCAAAGGGATGTTTTCCTAAGTATTGTAGAAATAGGTTATCAGGTGTCATTTTGTAAACCTGTGGAATGGGGTGCATCATGCTAGAGAGGGCTCTGAAGTGTTTTAGTTCAGGCTGCATCAGCTCCTTTTTAGTGACATGTGGACTACTCTGCTCAGTCAGACTCATTCATCCTCTCCTGCTGCTTTCACTTAAACGATCTTCTGTTCCTTGGGTGCCTCCAGAATGCAGGACTTCTAACCCTCGACTTCAAACGTGAAAGACCCAACAAAAACACCCTGTCAGTGTTCAAGGTGACATCACTGCGTGTGGCTTTTGGATGGATTTGAGAATCTATCTTCAAACAGAAACATTGCTGCAAGCTTACTCACATCGTGGCTAATTACTGCGCCATGATACAGCTTGATGCCAACTTAATTTCAAGGTTAGAAGACAGACGAATATAGGTCTTCTGGTTCACACATGACACAGATATTTATGTACTGAAGGGGCTTCAATTCGTCACTGACTGTAGTAAAACTTACTTGTGACATTATATTTCAGATTTCAACAGAAACATATGCTTTTTAATCGATCCATCATTTGTTTTCAGTCATCTGTGTTTTCCCAAAGTAGACACACATTCATTTCTCTATGTTGGAGAATGACTCAGACTTCACTACAGTACTTTCCTTATGCCTATATAGCCCCAGAGTGAAATAATTTACAGACTTGCCAAATCTGTGGCTAGGAGTAGATGAATTATTTGTTGAGCTTTTTGTACTCGCATATTTGGCATTAGCTAATAAGATAATTTGCATATTTTCAGTTCAGTTACACAAAATCATAAACATAAGGTGATAAGGCAACATAACTTCTCTCAAGGAAAGCTGAGAAAAGGCATAGCCTGCACAACTCTTTTCAGATTATTAAGGGGAATAAAGGGGTGAATTCTTAGGGTACCAAGGGAAGGGCTTGTGAATGGTGGCAGGCGCCTGGGACTGAGGGCAGACTCTTTTTAGGAGAAATGGGGGAAGCTGCTGGGATAGATACTGGCCTCCTCCTCTGCTTCTGAGGAGGAGGCCAGTATCCCGAGCTGTTGTATCTTCTCTCAGGTACAGCAGACTTAATGGACAGTATGATCAATTGTGTGGTTGCCTGGAACACCCACTGGCTCTCCTAGAGCAGCTTGGGTAGGGCTGTGATAAATTCTTCATTTTAAGTCAAAAGTGTGAACTCTTACAAATCTAAAACCTAGGTGTCCTATGTCACACAAAGGATCATACTATGCAAATGCCAATGGTCCTCTCTGCCATGAAATTCTCTGGCTGGCAAAAGGAACAACTGCCACCCATCCTTTATTCTCAGCTTTGTATGCCATGGCTTAACTTATTTGCAGGAGCCAACGGCAGGCTATGAAATAAGCAAGCATCATTCCAGAGGTATAAGACCTGGAGGGCTTCCAGCTTTTGGGATTCTTCTCCCACTCCCATGCTAGCTTCTCTCCTTCTCACAAAGATTCTCCCTTCACTCTGTGCTCTGATCCTGTTATTGGATTCACAGCAGAAGTGACTTTGTAGTGAAATTTGCTAGCATAATAAGTTTCAATTAGTAGCTGTACTGGAGGGCAAAGAGAGTCTTGTGACATGGTAACATTTGCCTATGAAATTGCACCTACAAAGAGAGTTGGGACAGAGAAGTGCAAAGCTGTGGGAGGAGGGAATAAGTTTGAAGAACCAGAAGAAAGCAAAAGAAAATAACCTGGTCCTCTGAAAAAGCCTGAGTAGAGATTGGCAAGATGAGTTAGATGTTTAGCACAGATGCAGATACGTTTCTGGGAATAGGATCTGGGTATCAGATGACTGGAAAGGTACTTCCTCTATAGCATCTGGGTGATGCGGAGCGGTGTTACTTATGCATTTCCAGTCTCCCACTTTCAAATCAGTATCAGTATTCTCATTCACATTCACATAAAAGGATACAGAATGAAGGACTGATTGTGCCAGAAAAGTCATTAGATTTAAGTTATTTTCCCTTCCCGCAGGTCTTCCATGAGATAAGATGGTTACATTGAAGATAATTATATAATATATGATAATTTAAATAATAAAGATGATGAGACAAACATGCTGGTTATTTCCCCTTAAAAACTGTAATCATTATACCATACTATATTATGTCAATGCTAAAGGCAACAGGGCAACAGAGTTAGTTTTTTATTAAACAGAGCTCTATAATTAGCCTGCCTATTTTATTTGCTCCAAATAATGTTATTATTGATGTTATCATAACTCTGAACTTAATGGTAGACAAATAAAGGTAATTATTTTAGTAAGTATTGTCAGTATTAAACACTTATTAGGTGAAGTAGAAAGATTAGACAAAGTTTCTTCTAAAATACAATGGCTGAAATAATATTCCTTAGTATTTTTATTATTATTATATATTTTGACTTTGTTACTAGCACTACTAACTCACATAGTCATGGCAGGTATCCTTATTTAAAAATGTTTCCAGTGGTTCACTCTAGAGGGTATAAAGTCTTGGCTTAATACAGCAACTTACAAATGACTTCAAATGCCTACTTTTCAAAAAAACATATTCCTTGCTTTTCATGCTAAGTTCAAGTTGTGTGAACAGAGGCCACAACATCTGGCACAAATTAAGGCTCTTTCAAGCAAAGAGTAAGAAATCCACTGTTAAGGGATAATAAATACCCACATTACATTTGCAGTTGTGAACCATGGGCCTTTTTATTCTTTTTGATTGATATGAACTTAAATACAGTTACTGACTTCACCTGAACTTCAGAGTGAAGACATAATCATCCAGGTTTGATGGAAAAAAAGAAAAAAGACATATGCACACAGAGAATATCATGCAGCCTCTTTTACATGAGGGTCATGGCAGACAATTTCAACAAAACTTTTCGTAATCCTGCACAAAAATAGCTATAGGCAGGTGATCAAATGCTCAGAAAGAAAAAACATTTACTTACCCAGGAACTGGAGAAAACTTAACAACATTTTGTGGCCGAAGGATAATAAGTCTGCTAATGGGGTCAAGACTCAGTATAAGTTTACCTTCATCACCGAGGATGGATACCTCTGCCGCAACTTTTTTACTTATAAGTATGATGTCTAGTCCTGATGCAGTCACCCTATGTCCTCCCTATGGTCAGTGGAGAAAAATAGACATCTCCAGAGATGCTAAGATAAACATCTAAAATAGGACAGCTGAACTGCCCTGAAGAAGCCCTTAGTCCTCTCCATTAATTGTAAGGACAGCCTAAAGGAAATAGCTCAAATGTAGACATAAAAAGTTATTTGTCTAAAACTCCATCAGAATCTCACCATGGGAAACTTATATTCAGCCTAGAGATCAGTTAAATGTCTTTGTCACATCTAAAGCTAATCACATCTAAGCTTAATCAAGCTCAATCAAGCTCAGAATTATCTCCATAGAGAAAAGGACTGAGATAGGACTAAATTTTTTAAGGAAGGCATTTCCTCTAAGATGCCTTCTTACAAAGAAGCCTATGGAAAAGGATCATTTTATAGAAAGTAACAATCCCTATAATCTCAAATATTTATTTAAAGAAGCCGACTCTATTAAGAATGGAGGTTGATTGCACACTACAGTTCATAATTTCACCAGAAGTCTCTATGTCTCAGTAGACAAAACTGACCAAACTGAAGTCAGCAGGATGTTGTCTTGTTAGCCTGAGACTTCAAAGTCTGCCACAGCAGTGTTCAAACGATGCAATTGCTACACTGAAGATGGCATTGTCTGGAGCTGTTAAGTGGTAAATTGCAAAGAAAGATCCTTCATCATGAGAGTCATGAAAGGCCTCAGAATTTACCTCTTTCAGAATGATTACATTTAATTCCATGATAACCAATTGTACTTCTTAAAAAAAAAACCCAAAACACTATCCTGAACTCCAGCCCTTAGCTGGACATTACTGCTCTCAAGAAGAGTTTATTCCTTGCCATTTCTTTCCTGTGTTTTCACTTTGTTGGAAAGTTAGTCATTCAGCACATGCCTACTTCAAATTTGTTGAAACACAAATCCAGAATAGATTTGTATAAACTGAGCATCTTCAGTTGCTAAAGATCAAAAGTAACAACCGTTATTAGAAGAAAGTATCCTCTCTGCCCCTTTTGCATTTGGGCAAAAATATTTCCAAACTTTAAGGACAGCCTGATATTCAGATACCTTAATGATATAGACCTTAATCTCAAAGCAGCTCCTGTTTATTGTGTAACCCACTTAGTTTCCATGGAAGTCTATTGTGGGGAAGATCATTGCCTGCTGTAATGTACCAGCATTAATCATTCAGTCAGTGAAATAACCAAAAGCCCCCAAAAGCTAGGGTTAGAATCAGGCATCACGTTTTTTCTTGTTGCAAAGTAATCTGAAGTGCCTATTCCTAGATAATTCCAGGCAATTTTATCACCAGTTCCCTTGATACAGGCGCTTTCTACATCTCTTACAGTCCAAGATTTCTTAATTTGCTCACCTAAGAGCATACTAAAACTATGGTTAATAATTTAACAGAAAAGTTTAAATTCAACTCATGTATGCACAAAAAAACATGTATATGGTACTATCCTAACTTTAAAATGATAGATAAAAAATTCATATGAACCCATAGGAGAAACTGAACCTTGTTATTTTTAGAACTTTTTTAATGAGCACAAACTCTTTTTTCTTTTGATAAGTATCATGAAAAATTGAACACTGATAATTTCCACTTGTGGTGGTTCTTTCATATTAGACATTTATTTACACAAATTACTGATCTTAAATTGAACTATATTCCTGCAATTCCTCTGCTCATTGAATACTTTGAATCTTTAATAGAAATAGAGCAGATTTCCATTTAGACAAGATACCTGTATTATAAAAACAGGACAATAAAACAATATTGTTTTTAGATGGTAGAAAAAAGTTAAATGACAATTGTTTGATATACATACATATATATAATCTATACTATATATGAACAGATTAATATTCTTTATTTGAACGTAGTTTTCATTTACTTTCTAACTTGTCAGACAGATGGGCTACACCTGCTCAAAAAGATGTGAAATTCCATCTCAGCATAGACACTTAGAAAAATCATATAACTGCTTATCTTTTTGTTTTAGTTGAGATTTTTGTCCATAACCCATTGCCTTGTATATGAGAACTGCCTCCTTTGCTCTCTACAGCAAGACCAGTTGTGTTAAGACTGGTCTGACTGGACCTCTGTATCTGAAGAGCATTCAGTAATCTGCAATAGTCTGAAAGTTTTTGTATGCCATAGCTGTACTAAATAGTGTTTATCTTCTCCTTGAAACACAGGATGGGAATACCTTAGCAATAAATCTGATCACCAGTTACCCCACAACATGCCAAAGCCTTACTGATGAATGACTAAATTATTCATCACAGTAAAGCTAGAAATGCCCTGGTTGAAAGAGCCTGACAACTTCAACATCCAAAAGATTGTTGATCCTTAAATGTTCTCATTTTTTTCCTATTGTCATGATGATCAACACATTAGCCAGGCTGAGCATAGGCCTCACAAATACACTTATAAACTAGACAAAGTGTTTGAGCTGTGATTGGAAGTTAGGTACTTGAAAAATGCACCTAATGTCTCCTAGAGTATAAAACTATTCTTATACTGGGGAGGAGAGGAGTTTGTTCTGACAGTCCTAGCTCAGAGATCAGCAGAATCATAATTCTATCAGGAACCTGGGAGCAAACAAATATGTAATTTTCTTCTGATAGGCCACTTTTTCTGGGTTTTGGACAATAGCTGTTGTAATCCATGCTTTCAGCCTCTGCTACAGTGACTTTCTGTTGTCTCTTCTACAGCTTTTACATCTGTAACTCATTTTGGCTTATCTGCAACATCTGAAGTAGGTGCCAAGATAATTAGAGTAAATTAATTTCTGGCTGAGGCTGATTTACCTTGATTTGCTGCGCATCTAGCAATATGTTTCTTTTTTTTACAGTAATCACAGGCACCTGCATTCCACAAGAAATATTTCCTGTTGTTGTATATGGTTAATTAACTAATATTTTGGTAATGAACATCTGAGCTTCATAGAGCTAAAAAATATTGCGACATCTTAATAGACTTTATAAACATCTTTCAGAGCTCTGCTACAGGGCTTATGGTAATTGAAACATGTACAACTTTCATAGTGCTGATTGTAAAAAAATTGTAAACTCCTCAGGTTTAGTAATTGAGTAACTCCATAGTTCCTAATAAGAAGTAAATATCTTTTTGAAAGAGATTTATCTTAAAAAACACAGTATTGTTGTGAAGCTGTATGCACCAAACCAGTCACAAGGAGCGACACGCACGTAGTTTACATAGTTACAAAGCCCTTAAAATAAATAGCTCTGATTCCAGGAATCTAAAAGTTAGTTACTAACTGTTTAAATATTTATAAATATAGTTGAATGTTTAATAAAATTAGTCAAAATCTTTTGGTAAGAAGATGTTTTTAAAGTGAGAAAACACTGTTGATTCTACAGAAAAGTAGAAGTGAATATATATTTTATATATAAAGGTAAGAATATTTGCACTTGCACATTAATCAATCTTTTATTTTACAAGTGCTGAACATAGCATAGTTAAAGAAAAATACTATAAACTTTGCCACAATGATGTTCTTATAGTTCATACTTTTGTAGGTAAAAAAAAATCACTAATTTCTGTGTTGGGTAACCATCAGTTCTGATAAAATACCCACCAACGCCAGAACTGAGCTACCTTTACCTCAGAGGATTCGGAAGAAAGCTACACTAATAATTCCTAGTCTAGAAAGCTGCATCTAGAAGCTCAATGGGACCCAGCAATGTGCACTTATAGCCCAGAAACCAATAGTATGCTGGGCTGCTTCAAAAGGAGCATGACCAGCAGGTGGAGGGAGCCGATTCTCTCCTTCTACTTCGCTCTCATGAGACTCCATCTGCAGTACTGTGTTCAGCTAGGGACCCCAACACAAGAGGAATGTGGACCTGTTGGAATGAGTTCAGAGGAAGGCAAGAAGCTCAGAGGGCTGGAGCACCCTGAAGACCAGACTGAGAGAGTTGAGGTTATTCATCTTGGAGAAGAAAAGGCTCAGGGGAGACCTTAGAGCAGCCTTCCAGTAACTGAAGGGGGTTTACAGGAAATCCAGAGAGGGACTTTTTACAGGGGCATGTAGTAACAGAGCAAGGGGGAATGGCTTTAAACTGAAAGGTAGATTTAGATTAGATATTAGAAAGAAATTTTTACTGTGAGGGTGGTGAGACACTGGCACAGGTTGCCCAGAGAAGTTGTGGATGCCTGATCCCTGGAAGTGTTCAAGGCCAGGCTTGATGGGGCTTTGAGCAACCTCATCTAGTGGAAGGTGTTCCTTCCACTGCCCATGGCAGGAGGGGTTGGAAGAAGATGATCTTTAAAGTCCCTTCCAACCAAAGCCATTCTATAATTCTATGATATCAAATAGTTAATATAAAGTTTTCTTTTCTCTTTTGCTCTGTTGTCATGATGAAAAAAAAACAACTGGTAGATTTTTAAGGCATAAGTGACTTTTGCTGAAGTTACTATATTTTGGTTACCTTTATGTTGTATAACTTTTCTGTTTAACTTAATTTATTTGTAGTTTAAGTAACTTCTCTAATCTGTCATTCCCATTCTCACACTTGATAAAATACAGATACCAGCTTGTTAATATATTACTTCAGACAGTTAAAAAACCAGGATGGATGTTTTGTTAGACAAGAGCTTAGGCATATCAATATTAAATATATTCAGAACTCCAAGTTAAAATGGTAGAAATCATCATAATGATATTCACCCATCACACCATTCATGCTTAAATCAGTTTCCTCTTTTATTGTTTTAGTTTCTGAGTTGCCTCATATCCACTGTACAAGAATGGAAGATCTGGGATAAATATCTCCCACCAGCTTTTAAAAATGTCCAGTTAAGTATGTTGATGCCTAAACATTGTCCATATTCCCTTTATTAAGCCAGCAGTGCCAAACTAGGAGGAGCAGTAAGCAAATGAATACACTTCCAGTATGCTTAGAGTATTTCATATTCAGCTGTTTTCTAAATTATTAGCCTTTCAAAATTCAGAATTTACATTTTACCTGTTGTAGTTGATAGTTTTAAAACCAATTAGAAAGTATTTGGGCTTGATTGAATAGGATTTGCTGAACTGAATATTTTTGTGCTTGGAATAATCTTCTCTTTTTTTTTTTTTATCTTGAATACTTAACTGTTGATAATTCTTGTATAGTTGTAAAGTACTTACTGGAGAACAGACAATTTACAAGTGCTGTTGAAATGCGGTTTTAGTAACCGTATTTTCTAGTTTACTGTGAATTGGTAAAGGAGAACTGGAGAAGCACTAGCAAAGCAGACTAATGTGGCTGAAGTTATGTTCTCCATTACCCTCATATTTATGAATGATATGGATGAATGTTGGCAATGCATGCTGGCAATTGTCATAGTCAGGCCTTGTTATAATGTATTCAGAGTTGAAGGTATATTGATGCTTGTACCAGAGCAAACCAAAAGTTTCACTAAGCTTGGTGCTTATTGTTTAATATTGACCATGTTGTTGGCAGGCAAACTGAAACCAGAGTTTCACTGGCAACTGTAGCAAAACATACAGCAAGTTTTTTGTACTCTCTTAGTATTTCTCAAAATATTTTCCCAGAGCTTTCACATTTGAAAGAAACTTCTCTTTATGTGCCCAGAAATTCCAGTTTGCTGCAAGAACATATTGCTTCTGCTGATGCAGTATTTGGAGAAGCCTTTTAAAATATCTACTACTGTTTCTGAATGGCTGAAGTTTTGCATGCTAACACTGTACATGGCCTCAGCCAAGGTACAGTAATTTCACAGATTCTGACATCTGTGACCAGAAAGTTAATGTTTAAATTAGTAGTTAAACAGCTTATGATATCATGATGTGCTGTTTAAGCACAGGGAAAGTGTAACACCATGACAGTTTCACAGGGGAGTGAGCGGACAAAAGATATAGGAAGAAGGTGCCAAGGTCATACTGAAGAAATCTCCTAACCAGTTTCCTGCTGCAGCAGCCAATGAAGGTGCTTGAATTCCCTAGTTACATTAGGTACATATTTCATTAATTTACCTTCAGTAGCAAGTAAAGTTGTAATTTTCTCCTCCGTGTTCTTGACTAGAGTTCCTGTCCTCATGCCATGTTGTTTCTCTGCCAACACAAGTGTTTGTGTGTCCACACAAGGTGAAATGGACTGAGAAACTGCTCTGGCTGCTAGTCATACATGGAGTCCTGATCTGGTTTACCCTCTGACAGGTATTTGCACTAGCATGCTGGGGCAGGGAAAGACAAATGGCTCAGTGTGGGAATTGGTGAAGCAAGAGAGAGTGTGTGTGTGTGAATAAGAACCAATGGTTTTGTGACTCGTATGATCTACATCCTAACATGCTGTCCCAAGACCACCACATCTTGACCTCATTAGTGTACTAGGAAGAAAATACTGCTGGCACAATGTTAGCTATACATTCCTCGTCTTGTCTCACTGTTGGGATCCAGTCAGGTGTTCTCTGAAAGTACCAAGCAGACAGAGTATTTTACAAAACAGTGCCAAAGAGCTACTTGCTGCCTTTTACCTCACTCCCATTAGCACTCAGCTGAGATATGGAGGACCAGGGCGGAGGATATCCTCTGCTTAACACAGAGTGACAGGATAGAAGTGGCTCTGTGTTTCATATCCTCTTTTTGTTACTGCTGAAGAATAATTTAAATGTTGCTGTACTGGGGACTTCAGCCTGATTCTCAAGTGTGTATATGAATAACCTGACATAGAGAATCTTCATGTTGCCTTGTTCTTTGGCACAGATAATACTTGCTTTGTATATAGGCCTAGTGCCAATTGGGAAAAGTGAATAAGTAGGTACCTGCTTAGGCTTATGAGAGCCTCTGATCGGAAGAAATGAGGTGTGGATCAGATGTACCAGCAACCTGGACCTTCTACATTTTACCCAAAACCTTGGCACTCATGATAGGGAAGTAGACCCTACATAACATTGGTTGTATAAGAAACACTTGAGACCTAATGCAAGAAATCTGTTCACAATTGCAACTGTCAAGGAAATAAATGAAATCGAGGCTTTTGGATCTGAAGCCTTCCCTAGTGACTGGCTTAGCTCTGTCTTCACTGAGAGCAGCAAGAGCCACCGAGGGAGCCTCAAGTCTTCCACAGGACCTGCCCAGGAGCTGGCAGCTCAGGTGACCTGAGCAGGGACTCACAGGGGGCAGAGCCAGGAGGAGCGGCATCAGCCCTGAGTGGTTAAAAACCTGCCCCAGGGAGCATGGGGATAGGGTGTGGCGTGGCAGTTCCCTCAGGCAGGGTGAGCGGGCCGGCGAGCAGGAGGGTGAGCAGTCATTTTATGACCAGGGCCCAGTCTGGGAGCTCTGCTCTGGCTGCCCCGGTGGTGGCCAGCGTAGGCACCCAGACAGAGTTGATGAGAGGGGAGGCTGCAGTGCAGAGCTTGGAGTGTAGAGGGTACATGCACTGGTATGGTGAGGGGAGGGTGCACAATGGGCCGGGCTGCACTCAGTGTGCCCTGGTGGGGGTCTTCCTGCAGCAGGTGGCTGAGCTGCGGGATGCCGTTAATGGGCTGCAAGATGTCAGGGAAGCTGATAGGAAGCAGGAATGCTTGCTCCAGGCCCAATCTTTGCAGGGGCCTCAAGCATCCGCTGTAGCTCATGGAGGGAAAAAGGAGGTTGCTAACCCAGGAAGCTGGGAAATAGTAACAAAAAAAAACCAAAAAAAAACAAACCAAAAAACCACAACAAAAACAACAAGAAAAGGAGGAAGAGGACAATTAAAATCAAGGGGCTTTCTCCTAAATCTGATGTCCCTACCCAGAACCACTTCGCACTTCTGCAGGGGGCTGACAAGGAAACACAGACCTCGCTACATGAATGACTGGCTGATGTGCAGGTAAAGATCACTGCTGGTACTGCCAGAAAAAAGCAGCAGGTCATAGTAGTAGGGGACTCTACTTTGAAAGGCACAGAAGGACCCATCTGTCGGCCTGACCCAGTCTCAGGGGAGATATGTTTCCTACCAGGGGCACTGATCAGGGATGTTGTAGAGAGGCTGCCTGCTCTAGTGAGTCCCACCGAGTATTACTCACTTCTAGTGATCCATGTGGATGCTAGTGGTATAGATAGCAGTAGACTGGAGAACATTAAGAAGGACTACAGAGCCCTGGGAGAGGTGGTTAGGGGTTCTGGAGCTCAAGTAGTCTTTTAATCAATTCTCCAGGATAAACAGGAGGACCTTAAAAAGGCTAGGAGGATTGGCCAGGTTAATGAATGGTTAGAAGGATGGTGCCATAGTCAGGGGCTTGGGTATTTAGAACATGGGACTCGATTTAGGAGGCCAGGTCTACTGGGGGCTGGTCTGGTGAGCGTTTGGTAGGAGGCTTGCCAGGCTGGTCAAGAAAGCTTTAAACAAGATGTGTTGGGGAAGGGAGGCATTGTTCCATCTCAACACTCATAGTTAGTTGCCAGCATCTATAATAAATGCTTGGAGCAATGTAGAGATATTTCAGCCATTCCCGCCAATGAGACGGCTTCATTTGGAGCTTGGCTCAGATGCCTCTGTACAAATGCCCATAGTATGGGGAACAAATGAGGAATTAGAGATGTGTGCACATCTATGGGGATATGATATAATAGATATCACAGAAACATGGTGGGATGGCTCCTATGACTGGAGTGTTGGAATGGAAGGTTACAGGCTCTTTAGAAAAGACAGGCCTGGCAGGCGGGGAAGAGGAGTTGCTATTTATGTTAGGGATAGGTTGGAAAGTATGGAACTCTGTCTGGGGACAGGTGAGCAGTCAACAAAGATTTTGTGGGACAGGGTTAAAGGGAGAACAATGATGGGAAACATTACTGCGGGGATCTGTTACAGAATGCCTGGTCAAGAGGAATCTGTGGATGAAGCACTCTATAGGCAGGTAGGAACAGCCTCACGCTCACAGGCCCTTGTCCTCATGGGGGACTTCAACCACCCTGATATCTGTTGAAGGGATGGTATGGCCTGGCACAAGCAGTGCAGGAGGTTCCTCGATTGTGTAGAAGACAACTTCCTTCTGCAAGTAATAGAGGAGCCGACAAGGAGATGCCATGCTTGACCTCATGCTCACCAACAGGGAAAGGCTCATTGGAAATGTGACACTCCAGGGCAGCCTTGGTTGCAGCAATCATGAGATGGTCGAGTTCAAGATCCTCAGGACAGTTAGAAGAGCGTGCAGCAAACTCACTGTTCTGGACTTCAAGAGAGCATAGTTTGGCCTCTTCAGAAACCTGCTTAGTAAGATTCCATGGGATATAGCCCTAGAGGGCAGGGGGGCCCAAGACTCTTGGTTGATATTCAAGCTCAGGAGTGTGGCATCCTGACTAGGAGAAAGTGCAGCAGGATGGCCAGGAGACCTTGGATGGATAAGGAGATGCTGAGGAAACTCTGAGGGAAGAAAGAGGCTTATAAAAAGTAGAAGTAAGGACAGGCAGCCTGTGAAGAATACAGGAATGTTGTCTGGGGAGCAAGGGACCAGGTTAGGAAAGATAAGGCCCAATTAGAATTAAGCTTGGCTAGGGATGTGGGAGATAACAGGAAGTGATTCTGTAGATACATTGCGAATAAAAGACAGACTAGGGGCAACATGGGCCCTCTCTAGAAGCTATTGGGAGAACTGGCTACCCCAGATTTGGAGAAGGCTGAGGTTCTTAATGACTTCTTTGCCTCAGTCTTCACTGGCAAATGCTCTGACCCCATCACCCAAGTCTTGGAAGGCTGGTTCGAGACCATCTTAAGAACCTGAAAGTACACAAGTCCATGGGACCTCATGAAATCCATCTGCAGGTCCTGAAGGAGCTGGCAAATGAAGCTGCTAAACCACTGTCCATTATATTTGAAAAATCATGGCAGTCAGGTGAAGTTCCTGATGACTGGTAAAAGGAAAATATAACCCCCATTTTCAAGAAGGGGAAAATGGATGATCCAGGGAACTACAGACCAGTCAGTCTCACCTCTGTGCCTGGCAAAATCTTGGAGCAGATTCTCCTGGAAGGCATGCTAAAGCACATGAAAAACAACAAGGCGTTTGGTGACAGCCAGCATGACTTCACTAAGGGGAAATCCTTCCTGACCAATTTGGTGGCCTTTTATGATGGAGTTACAGACCTGATTGCCAGGGGTAGAGCAGTTGATGTCATCTGCCTGGACTTCTGCAAAGCGTTGGACACTGTCTCACATGGCATCCTTGTCTCTAAATTGGAGAGACATGAGCTTGATAGATGGACCACTCGGTGGATAAAGAACTGGCTGTCTGGTTGCATGCAGATTTGTGGTTAGTGGCTCAATGTCTGGCTGGAGACCAGTAAGCAGTGGTGTCCCTCAGGGATTGGTGTTGGGACTGGTCTTGTTTAACATCTTCATCACTGACATGGACAGTGGGATTGAGTGCTCCCTCAGCAAGTTTGCTGACGACACCAAGCTGTGTGGTTCAGCTGATACCCTGGAGGGAAGGAATGCCATCCAGAGGACCTTGACACACTTGTGAGGTGAGCAGATGCCAACCCTATGAAGTTTAACCATAACAAGTGCAAGGTCCTACACCTGGGTTGGAGCAATCCCAGGCACAGCTACATGTTGGGCAGAGAAGACATTCAGAGCAGCCCTGCGGAGAAGGACTTGGGGGTGTTGGTTGATGAGAAAATGAACATGAACAGGCTGTGTGAGCTTGCAGCCTAGAAAGCCAAGTGTATCCTGGGCTGCATCAAAAGGAGCGTGACCAGCAGGTCGAAGGAGGTGATCCTGCCCCTCTACTCTGCTCTCGTGAGACCTCACCTGGAGTATTGTGTACATTTCTGGTGTCCTCAACATAAAAAAAAACATGGAACTGTTGGAAGAAGTCCAGAGGAGGGCCAGGAGGATGATCAGGGGACTGGAGCACCTCCCATATGAAGACAGGCTGAGAAGGTTGGGGCTGTTCAGCCTGGAGAAGTGAAGGCTGCTTGGAGACCTCATAGCAGCTTTCTGGTATCTGAAGGTGGGCTGCAGGATGCTGGTGAGGGACTGTTCATTAGGGACTGTAGTGATAGGACAAGGGGTAACAGGTTAAAACCTAAAGTGGGGAAGTTTAGATTGGATATAAGGAAGAAGTTCTTTACTGTAAGGGTGGTGAGGCACTTGAATGGGCTGCCCAGAGAAGTTGTGAATGCTCCATCCCTGGCAGTGTTCAAGGCCAGGTTGGAGAGAGCCTTGGGTGACATGATTTAGTGTGAGGTATCCCTACCCATGGCAGGGGGTTTGAAACTAGATGATCTTGAGGTCTTTTCCAACCCTAACAGTTCTATGGTTCTATGGTTCATTGCACCAGATGAAGTAGAGTTTACCATCCAGCTCTTCTCAGATATTACAGTAGGGAGCCTGGGGTCAAAGCCATAATGAAATACAGGTACAATGAGACTGTGCCACAAATGAATGTTAGGTGTCTAGCTCTAGGACTAGTTCATGAGCTACTAGTCGTGACTAGTAATTCACAATCATGAATGACAGAATGGGAAGGTTTTGCTCACCTGAGCAAAAGCAAAAAAAATCATGCTACCCACCATACTCAGTACAGTTTTTTTGAAATAACCCATGTTCATTCCGTCCTTTCTTGGCTGCTTTGGTTATATATCTGACATGTGGTGAGTGGAATGCAAAAGCAGCCCCAGGACCAAGTTTTTTGATTTTTTTCTTGCTTGTGTTTTTTTTTTTTTCCCTTTTCATTTTTTGAAGTGAACCTCTCTGTAACACTGGATGTCTCCTGGGCAATCCAGGCAAACCAAATCCTGCAGTGGACATTCTGACAGGCTTACCTTGGGAAAGGTGTGCCTAGGCAAAGTATCTCAAACATATTATCCTGTTGTGCACACCAGGCTACCAACATTTAGAAATTGTAATGTTAATCACAATTCTACATCCACCTGATATGTGTGGTAACAATACAAAGCCCTGAAAGCAGTTCTAATGAACCCTTAATAAAGTTCACCTTTCCACACCATTCTTGTGTCCTTTCCACTCTTATGCTGGATGGTGTAGCTGGGATTAGAGATATCTCTATGGTTTACATTTCAGAAAACTGGTATCAGGGAAAATGTCTAGTCACTGAACACATTTTGCATTAATTATTTTTGTGTGAAGTCTAAGCAGACTTTGCTAAGTCAGCCCTAGGAGCTATGAAGGTACTTAACTCAGGGAATAGTAAATCCATTGATTTAAAAGGGACTTAATTTGAACCACTCACAGGAGTAAGTGCTCCTGAATGTTGATAACAGCTGAGGTCTAAATTTACAAATGTGCTGCCTTAATGAGACAATCCCTTGATCTGTTCAGTTGTGATTGGGAGCTCCAGGAAGTAAACAGCAAATAGAGCTTGTTAGTAATATCCTATTGAAATGTTTTATCAGTAGAATTTTTTTTTAATATTTTTTATTTTTTTCCCTCCCTGATCTAAAATTTTTATACACTGTGATATATCACTCTGACACAAAAATGACAGTTACTTGATCTTCCCAAGAAGACAGTTGTCAGTGTTCTTGTAGATGAGCTGGAGTATAGGTAGAAGATCTCACCCACCAATCAATGGCATCTCTTTTCTCCTCTACGTCTGTCTGCAGGGGGATGAAGACACCTGTCACATCTATTTTTTTGGAGTCCTGACTCAAGGTGGTTTTTTTCTTCTAGAAAAGGAAGGGTAAGGATTTCCGTTTTATATCCAGCTTTGGTGTCAGAACCTCTGTCATAACTCACACTATCAAAAAAGAAACATTTCTTTTGTAACATCTGTTACTATAAAGATCATTGAAGTTGGAAATGATGTGCAGGGGTCATGTGCTTTATGTATTATTGTAGAAATTAATGAACTGGTCTTCCTGATTCCAACTTTAACTTTAGTCATCCACGCTCAACTCAACAATTCCAGTTCAGGCCAGAAAATTCAAACAGTAGAACAGTACTTGAACTTAACAGGTACATATTTGCAATACAGAATCACTGATTCTCCCACTGAATTATTAGTTTCAGCTTCACTTATGTTTTCTCATATAGTCCTCAGATTTTAAACCCCATTTCTAACATGGTTAGAAATGTTCTTATGTGCATAGGAATCTGGTAGTGACAATGTTCAGTTAAATTTTAGCCTACTGCTGCAATAAAGACAAAACCCAGAGGAGGTAAAGAAGGAAAAAAGGAAAAAGATGAAAGAAAAGAGAAAAGGAAAGGAAAAAAAAGAAAGAGAAGAAAAGAAGAAAAGAAAAAACATTTACAGGGACAGATGATTGAAAAAATACCATTTCTTGCTTATCTTAGCATAAACTGCTATAGGAAAGTTGAATGGCATTTTAATGATTCTAGCCTGCAGTTTCAAACAGAATCATTGATATTATATTGATATTCTCATATGTAAGTACAGTTTAATACCATGATCCTATTTATTAACTGTACTTGTCACAAAAAAAGCATTTTTAAACTAAAAAATTATTTACCTAAGTAAGGAAAGGTAAGCTAAAACCTAAATTCACCAATTATTCACCTTTTGATCTTTAAGAACCTTATATTTGAGAGAGAACGTGTGAGTACGGTTTAGCTTTTGATTCAGCTAAACTTAAACCTTTGAAGTAGATGTTATGCATAAATAAAACAAACAATAGAATGGCTGATTTTCACAGCAGCGGAATTTTGTCAATGAACTGAAGATTAGTGTTATTAAACAATAATTAAGCACATGAATCATAGTCTTTTATACTTGCTAATCTTGGTGACTGTTTACATGCTACTGTTTGTTAAATGGCAAAGTTTATTGATTTGGTAAATTCAGTACCACATTGTATACTTTTATTTGGTCTGTGTTCTTACATCCAGTTCAGCATTTTTAAATGTCAGCCACAAAGTATTATTGATCTGTAATTAAAAGTGCAGAGAAAAGTTAGCATAGTAGAAGGTTATGGTCATTAGTACTAGTACTGTTAGGCAATTATTTAGCTTGCTTTAACATCTCCTTTTTTTTTCAGTTATTGACATACAATACAATACTCACCTACATGCTTTTATTTTGTTAAAAAGGTGAGTTGAATAGTTACCAAACAGTGGTCCTTTACAGGTTTTTTGATATCAGCACTTTGTGGAATTGTCTAAAAACAATTTCTCTAAAGGGTTTTCCTAAGTAGAAGAATATTAAGCAAGAAAGAAAAAAAAAAAAAGGCAAGTGGTACAGGCGTATTCACTATCTAGAAAGACTCATTGTCTAAAATCAAAAATTAGTTTTTCCATATGAATAAAGGTGACAGAAAAATAGGATTGGAGTTTTCTTTCAGCTTGAGGTACAGATTCGTTTATGAAGTATATACTATGTAGCATGTATTTTTTTTTTCTCTAATAATACTTTCTTCTTCCTTAGGTACAGCATATTCCTGTGAAAATCTTCTAATATGGATTGTTTTCTTTCTGGTCCATCTCAAGATCCAATGACTAGTAACTGGAGGTGACTGGGAGCTCTTCAGTGGCCTGAACAAAAGGCCTTCCACTCCAAGTCCAGTGCTCGGTAATTACCACAATTTGGTGACCTTGCAGGTGCTTTAGCAGAGGGCCTAAGTAACTTGAAGAGAGTACCTGCTAGGATGAAGGGTGGAAGAAAGTGAGCAGCTGCTGCTATCATGCTGCCTACTACATGAGCAAATGAGAGATGGGCTCCCAGGCCCTTGCCCTGGCTCCTTCTATGTATATACATTTGCTAGTATGCACACATACTGTACAATGCCAAACACTGATGTTTAAGAATAATTTGAAGTATATGTAGGCACTTGCAAAGTTGACTGCTCCTTCCCTTCCCTTCCCTTCCCTTCCCTTCCCTTCCCTTCCCTTCCCTTCCCTTCCCTTCCCTTCCCTTCCCTTCCCTTCCCTTCCCTTCCCTTCCCTTCCCTTCCCTTCCCTTCCCTTCCCTTCCCTTCCCTTCCCATGTTAAAGGAGCCAGCAGAAAGATGTGTCTCAGAATATCACATCAAAGGATGTAGTCTGGCCATTGAATCTGCCCTTAGAATTGCCTGCATGTAAGTAGAATTTCCTGAATGTAAGTAACTTTTTAAATGATGCAGCAGGCCAGCATAGGACTGCTCTGTTTTGGATCCTAAGATCATTTCGATTCCACTTGAATGTATTATGCAACTGCTAAGGAAAGAGACAAACAAGAATTCCCATTTTTGCTGACAGGACATCCTGGGTACTTTGGTTTCTTTGTTTTATAGTAGCCTCTGAGTTTTGGGGCATAATTCTAATTTACAGGTGGTATCTGGTAAAACATTCCAGCTATAAAAACAAAGCATTTAATTCTTCAAAAACTGCATGAATAATGTCATGAGATTGATGATATAAGAGTCAAACTTGAGTCTCTGATGAATATTTTTTTTTCTCATTGTTAACAACTTGTGATGCTTCTGCTGAAACCTTATCTGGTTTCTACCTTACCTGGAATTTACCATGGAGGCTTTTATACTGTCCTGGGTTCAGCAGTAACAGTCATTTTTCTCCTTCTTAGTAGCTGGTGCAGTGCTGTGGTTTTGACTTTAGTCTGGGAACAGTGCTGATAACACCAATGTTTTTAGTTGTTGCAAAGTAATTTTTACTCTGACTAAGGACTCATGCTCTGCCAGGGAGGAGGGGAAGCTGGCAGGAAGTAGAAACAGGACACCTGACCCAAACTAGCTGAAGAGGTATTCCATACCATAGCACGTCATGCCCATTATATAAACTGGGGGCAGTTACCTGAAAGGGCTAGATCACTGCTGCGTATCGGTCGGCAGGTGGTGAGCAATTATATTCTCTTCCCTTGTTATTTCCCTTATCATTATTATTATTGGTGGTAGTAGCAGTGGTTTTGTGTTGTACCTTAGTTACTGGACTGTTCTTATCTCAACCCGTGGGAGTTACATTCTTTCAATTCTCCTCCCCATCCCTCTGGGAGTGGGTGGAGAGAGAAGGAGCAGGAGTGAGCAAACAGCTGCATGGTTCTCAGTTACTGGCTGGGCTTAAACCATGACACCTGGGTATAAGTCATAATATAAATACTTAGTTTCTAATTTTAGAAAATAAATACCTTGTGCTCTTAGTTACAAGTTTTCAACAAAATGATAAGGAATTACAATGAAGGTTTAGAATGATGGAGCTTAAAACTCAAGGAAAAAACCCAACATTGAACAATGTTTTAAACAACTATGTTGAAGCTAATCTCATGACTGCTGTGGCCTAACAACATGTTATCAAACATGTTATCAAGCATGTTAGTGGTGAGGAGAGAGATACACACAATGTGTTTCTATTCTAAAACTCAAAGCTGCCTCAATGTGACCTTTTTATCAACAATATACCAACAGCATACTGTGGATACTTTTATGTGGTAAACTGGTGTTAGCAAGATAATACTATATTTGCTCAATTGCAGAATTTCCTAAAGAGTGTTTCTTTTCCCCTATTACTCTAAATTATGAATAATGTTTTGGTACTTTTTGGAAAGAATACAAATTGGTATTTTTTTTATACCATTTCACTGAGAACAGAAGACTCCCTTCAGGTTTCTTCAAAAGTTTAAAGATCAGCTAATTGTAAAGAATTAAATTTATATGCCATGCCTGTTTCTTGCTTTGTACTAGATTTTCATGGAATGATTATCTGCAGTTGATTAATTTGCAGAAATTGATTAGTACTGTATAATGTTTATTGCACAGCACTTTCTGTTCTTGTTCTCCATCAGAATTTTGGCCAGAAGCGATATGAATTCCAGAGCATGATATTTGCAATCAGTTAAGCTAAATAAAAATATGATTCCAGATTGAAAATTAAAGGTGATAAAACAGAAACAAACTCCCAAACTTGTTGGTATGGACAAGAAAAACATTAAATGGTGAATTAAAAATATCTGAAACTTTTAAACCCCAAAATTTAACAAAAATATTTGGCAAAAAAATTAAGTCAACACAACTATATGTAATACCATCACTGAACTTCTAGTTTTCCTTTTCTAATAGCTATAGAAAAATGTTAGAAAAATATGTTGAAAATACTTATTTTGAGGGTTTAATTGTGAAAAGCTTGTGTGCAAGTTATGAAGTGTGAAATTAATTTTTTTTAACTGTAGGATCTTATTCATCCAGGAATCAGAGCCTTTTTTGGTTCTAGTGCAGTATCAGCTAAAATGCAAATGTCTTATATTGACAGAAACACTTGCCAAGTGAAGTTAATATTTTTTAAATATAAATTTTGGTCAAAGAGATATTTTAAGATTTCTTGCTGAAAACAGAAAGAAGGGAAACATTTCAGTTCATCAATGTGAAGATAGTAGTTGCTTGTCTTCGTCGATAACATTGAAAGTAGCTGTGCAATTTCTGTCACAGCATCACACCTTGTCATCTCCTTTGTTGGTGATTGGTAATTTTACCATTAAATCAGTTGGTTTTGTGTGAAACTCAAAGAAACCAGGACAAGAGTCCCTGTGAAATTTTCACACAACTGCTGTTTTTTGTAGAATAAATATTTCCACTGACACACATAGCAAATCCAGTATACCGCTCATGTATCAGGTATGAATATGGGCCAGAGTCACCAGGAGACATTCCTGACCTGTGGCATGCTGTACTGAAAAATCTTACTTAGCTTAAATTAGCACGTTCGGAACAGTCAGCATCTTATTTAACCATTCAATGGCAATACCATATGGAGGAAGACTGGAAAATAATGTCAGAGTAGAACCGTGGGCCAAAATTAAATTCACCTACGTAACCCAGTTCCTGATTTGAGACAGCCCTTTAGGATAGAAGGACTACTACATGTAGGAAGTGTCATTCCCTACACAGACTTTTTAACTTGTGCACTGAAAACTTCTTCAGTAGCCTCAGATGGCAAGGAAAGATTTTCATAGAATCGTAAAGTCATAGAATGGTTTGGGTTGGAAGGGACCTTGAAGATCATACAGTTCCAACCCTCCTGCCATGTGCAGGGACAGCTTCCTCTAGATCAAGTTGCTCAAAGCCACATGCAACCTGGCCCTTGAACATTTTTTCATTTAGTTAACATAGTTTTGTTCTTTTTTTCCTCTTTTCTCTTTTGTCACTTCAACTGTAAAGTGTGGTAATGTGGTGCTTAGTTTATCTTTCCAACTGATCAGTGCATAACATGCTGCTTTTTATCAATATTTGAATCTTTGAAATACAGTAAAATAATGCTAAAATCTGACATTATTTTTTGAGGCTTGGAATTCAGAAATGTTTTTCAGCTTTCATACCAAAAATGAAGTAACATTTAGGGGTAATGCAAGCACAAAAATTACTGCTTCAAGATCCAAAAGTGACTAAATAATTTTTTTTAATCCACAATATGCTAACTGTAGGCATATATGCTACAATATGACTATGTAGCATATAATTTTAGATTACATTATATTCCATTTCCTTTCCTTGAGTGGCATTATAAAAAATGTACCTCAACATTGCAATGACAGAGGCTTTTGTAAAACCTTTTGAACAGTACTCTGTTACTTTGGTAAAATACACACACATGCACCTACACGCACACAGAGAAAATATAATCATAATCATTTCCATTGTAATAGTAACCTTTCTGTAGACTTTCCAACTTGTCTGGTCTTCCTTGAAGGTCGATTGGGTTTTCAACTCTGTTATCTCCTAGGTGTTTGATGGAGTGGTCCAGATAACAGAGGAGAGAGCAAAGGAAAAAGAATTTTTTGAAGATCAAAAGTGTCTGTTCATTTTGTTATCTGACCCTATCTGTTGTCATAGTAACAGGTTTCTTTTAAACTCTGCCATCAGATGATTTGTCTCTATGAATTCTGCTTTGACTGAGTAGCTGCTGGTAATGTATAAAGCTAGTACCATGTTTTCCAGTTTTCTACTGCAATATTAAGAAGTGAAAGATAGATTATGAATTCTATTTTCATATTGGGTTGTTCAATATTGCCTTTTTTCAGAAAGAGTGAACTATCATCCTAATTTGACCAGATAGATAAACCTTCCAAAATAGTCATATAGTAGTCTCAGTTCTGAGGCTGGTAGGATAGAAACAAAAATCCAGGGCCATACCCCAAGTTGAACAGCGCAATTGCTGTTTAAGGCTATAGATCCTAAAGTTACTCATTGAATGCTGTTTGCCTCCTCACAAAAGCAGGAGCATGTTGTGAATGGCTTAGTCACAAAGGGGTCCAGAAGAACCTTATTCTGTGCCGAATGTGCATAATGGCAGGTAGTTCCTATTTGCATAGACTATTAATTGTCCACCCTTGGGTGACCTAATCATCATCCAACATATGGAATGAGAACGCAAGATTATAGAACTTGAACTGACTCATCATATGTGGTTGTCTACCATTATGGAAATCACAACATATTGCTCCTTTCAGAAACAGAACAAACTGATCAACTCCACCTAAAAATTACAATTTTTAAATCCCTGCCCCTCTCAATTTCCTCTGCTGAAAGGCTGTTCCAGAATTTCATGGTCATCATCAACAGGCAACCCTTCATCACCTTCTTTTTATTAGGTTCTTTGTCAAGTTATTTCAGTCTCCTCTTGTAAGATGGATTCTGAAGTCAAAAAAGATATCTGTGACACTTAGAAATTATAACTATATTAATCAGCATATAATTAATTATGGTTAGTTAAATCTAACCATATTAAAATAGTTTAAAAAACAACAGTATATGAATACTTTGCAAAATTGTAATGGCATAGCCAGACACAATGGATAAACATTTTACTTATGTGGACAATATGACCATCAAAAGGGAAAAGATGTGCATAGTCGCAGACAAGAAGAGCCCATGTAACAAAAAGGAAGACGAAGCACATGGGCTAGCTGAGGACAACTTCTTTTGGGAGGGGGTAGATATGATTAAAAATCAGGCAAAAGCAAGGAAAATTGGAGAAGAAGAAAAATTGTCCATTTCTGTTCCAATTTCTCTGCCAAGAGAGCCCTTAAGCCTGAAGACCTTGTAATTGTGCATACTCACAACTAAATAGTAAACTCACAGCTAAGGGTCTAAATGCGAAGAATTAATGGTTTTCCATATATAGTGAAAATAATTTAAAATGTATAAAAACCATTAGCAAAAAGTGTCTTATTAGTGAAACTCTTAGCAAATGTGTGATATTAATGTTATTAGTTATTAGTATCAAGAATTTGGTTTGTTCTAGTGTTTAAAACTGGTCACATTTATTGCTCAACACAAAGTTATCTCTAATACAGTGATCTAAAGATACAGATATATAAATATTCTGTTTCAATAACTCTCCATTCTTCCCATCATTATAACAAAGTGTTTTCTTCAGTTGACTTTATTTTTCTATAGCACGGGTGACTAAAGGGTATTTTCTGCAACTGTCTCAGTTTTACTGCAACTCAGTTTCTGGACCAAATTTCTAAGACTTACCTCCACCTCCACAAAATTTCAAAACCCTGGATGTGCTACCTAGCAAACTACATTCCATACTCCAGGGCCCTAAATTCACAGGCTGAAAGATCTGAACATTTTTTGACTCTGTAGGCTATGGTAGGAGATAAAGAAGTATCATTCTTTTAAGTAATAATTAGAAGCTTGATGCTCCTCTGGTAGGGAATCACTGTCTGCGGATTCTTTTGCAGTTCTGAGAGCATGAAACCCTAAATAGCAAGAAATCATCTTTATATAAAAATTATAAAAGACTGAAAGGTGACTGAGATGGCTACTAGAGCAAATTGGTAGTGATTTATTAATGGTTGTTAAACCCAATTAATTAAATAAATCTAAACAAGCTGTACTCAAGTGACTTGTCAAAGCACATGACAATGATAAATGAGCCTGTGAAGATGAGGTCTACTATTCACAAAGTTTTTAGTAATATGAAAATCTAGCAGATTTATCAAACTGTTTTCTTAAAGAAATAAGTTTTATAAAGTCAGGGGATCTAAACATCTGCCTAATGTCTTTTGAAATTGCTAGCAAATTTGTAGCAAGTTTGATACAAAATAGGTACTTCAAAAAAATAAGAAGTTACCACAGGCTTTGAGGTGGTTAAATGGAAAAGGGCCTGCAGAAATTAAAGATAGATCATGATTTCTAATATTAGAATCAGAAGATCCATGTGGACATGTGTTATGGAGGCATTAATCCATTAGACATGGAACAATTCAACAGCAAAATAAAAGTCACAAGAAACTACGACTCCTAATTTCTGTAGCTCATGTAACAGTTACAGCTGCTATGGACACTTGCAGTTGTGAAAAATTCCTTATTTAGGATTCCTGAAGTGAAACAACTCTGGACTGTCAGATGACTGGGCTGTGATTGTGCTATGAGCAGCTGACTGCTGAGAAGGTCCTGAGGTATGTGAAGGAGTGAGGAGGCTTGAGGATCTGGGAAGAATAATTGACAAAACTGAGAAATTTGTTCTGTTATGCAGTATATGCATAGCAAGAGAAAGAAGGTTTTTAGAATCTCAGATTGATTACACAGGAATTTCTTAAGCTAGAGCATGGGGCTTTCTGTCACTGAGGGCTTTTGTCATCAAGCTAAGCTCAGAGACAGCCTGTGGCTAGGTATTTGTTGGAACAAGTCCAGAGGAGGGCCACGAGGAACATCAGGGAACTGGAGTACCTCCCGTATGAAGGTAGGCTGAGAAAGTTGGGACTGTTCAGACTGGAGAAGTGAAGGCTGCATGGAGACCTCATAGCAGCTTTCCAGTATCTGAAGGGGGCTTATAAGGATGCTGGTGAGGGACTGTTCATTAGGGACTGTAGTAATAGGACAAGGCGTAACAGGTTAAAACTTAAACAGGGGAAGTTTAGATTGGATATAAGGAAGAAGTTCTTTACTGTAAGGGTGGTGAGGCACTGGAATGGGTTGCCCAGGGAAGCTGTGAATTCTCCATCCCTGGCGGTGCTCAAGGCCAGGTTGGAGAGAGCCTTGGGTGACATGGTTTAGTGTGAGGTGTCCCTGCTGATGGCAGGGGGTTTGGAACTAGATGATTTTAAGATCCTTTCCAACCCTATGATTCAGTGAACAGTAGTATTCCCAAATACAGGACAGACCATTACCAATTAATATTTCACAAAACATTAGCTGATCATATTTGTCAAAGTTGCCTTTTATTTAGTCACTAGACATGATGACATAGATGATAACCAATATTATTATTTTTAACCAACAGGAAATTTGTGATGAGAAATGAGTGTTTTGAGTGGGTTTACAATAGTTACTGGGAGTACACATGGGAAGCTTGCCAGACAAGCAGTTCTTCACTTGCGAAGAATAGATTTTAAATAGTTAAGTAGTAGGTTTTATTAAGATTTATGCACCCATGTATTTTGGCTGTCAGAAGTTAATGGATTTAATTTCAACTTGGCTTCCATTAATGTTGAAAGGATTTTACATCTGTATTTATAAGATGGTTGTTTGCTCAATGTTAACCTGGGTGCCTGATTTCACTTAGATAATTGATCAAAAATATAATTTTGAAAGTCTTGCCCCTAGAATTCTGGTGTTTCATTGAGTATTTTCCATTTAGTAGTGCATTCTAACAGTATCATTATTTCCTCCTATAAGGGAGAAACCAGTAGTTTTGAGGTGAGTGTTCTATTCAAAGAGCAGACTGATTTTGGGCTGCCTGTAAGTCCCAGTTGGTCTTCTGTTATGAGCTTTCTGGAATGACCTTGAACTACAGTATTTGCTGGACATCAGCTACATGACATGGACAGCTGCAATATATAATGGCTGCTGGAGTGCGCACTCAGTCACTAACTGTTGTAGGTAGGTGTGCAGCTAAGACTGTCCTGAAAGGCAGCAGAAACACAGATCATTTTTGTGACCTACCTAAGGCTCTAACTCACCACAGGTCTGGCAGGTGAGATCAGGTTCTATCACCTCTGGAGATGCTAGATGTATAGTGGAAAGATTCTTTTGGATGAAGAAGCAACAGCTCCATCCCTGGCAGAGTTCAAGACCAGGTTGGATGAGTCTTGGGTGACACGGACTCGATGATCTTAAAGGTCATTTCAAGCCTAGTTGAGTTGAGTCTATGGTCTAGTGTGAGGCAGCCCTGCCCATGGCAGAGGGGCTGGAACTAGATGATCTTAAGGTCCTTTCCAACCTTAACTATTCTATGATCTACATCTGACTACTCCAATTTTCTACCCCACCAGCATAATTTTTGCTGGCAGATAAAGATTTATTTAGGACTGTGGATCTCAATTCTGCAAATGCTTATACATGTGTTTAACTTTAAGAATGCAGATAGCTCCATTGTGGTTTATGAAACTAGCCATGTGCTTGGAGTTATGCATGTGCATAAATGTCAGGATTGTTGCCTAAGGACATAATTTACCAGTAATCTGTAAGAAAAAGAAATGTCTTCTACAGAGGGCAGCTATTTCTTTCAGAAATGCCTACATAGGATATTGTTTTTGCAATTATTTTTGGATGAGTTACTTTCTAAAAATCCTAGTTCATGTGATTTTCTTTTGAATGTTTTATGGGTTTATCTTCCTTTTTTTTTTTATTGAGGTATTTTCTGGCAAGAATTTTAAAGTAGTTTTCAAAAGCTAGTCAGACCCTGCTTCTCTTCAGAGCAGGCGCGGGTGGGCCTGGTTCCTTTAGATCTGCAAACTGGGGAATCTACAGGCAGGTCAGATCTCAGGAGAGGAGTTTGTCATATGGAAATGTTTAACGGTCCAGCTTACATTCTGTATAGTCTCTCTTTTATCTTTTCAGGGTTTGAACATGATCCTTTCAAAGCCAGATAACCCAGAAAAATCCTCACGACTGCTTTGCTCATTCCCTGATTCTTATAATCACAGTCCGGGAGGAATAGGTTACTATGACAATTTCATTGCGATAGTTTTGTAAAGTGTTTTGTATTTTTTTTTCAAGTCCCTCTCAGTGCTAAAGTCTTTTTCTGTTCTGCAAAATGATACTTTCTGTCATTTTACTTATGCTACAATCAAGAAACAAAGGAACTAGAAAAATATTTTGCTATTTGAACAAATATTGCCTCCCAATATTTACATAAACAGAGGAATATGGTCAGAGATACCCATGTAGAAAATGTCTTCAGCTACAAGTCCAGCTATATGCTGCTGAAGTATCTTTAGATAGCTTTTGTTTGTTCCCAAATGTCTAACATAACATAAGAATCTTGTTGCTGTCTTCCTTTTTTATACTGATAGGATTATCATCAGGGCTACAAACATTGATCCTCTCTTCCAGTTAATGTGCTCTTTTGAAAACATTATGCTTATTAGCAAGTGTCTTCAGTAGTGAAGAGGTAGAAAAGTGAGAACCACCAGGCAGCAAATATCAGAATTCGAGGTCAAAACTTTGATGACACTTTAGGTCTGTGTCATCAATGTTTCCTTTTCATATCTTTTTTTTGTGAATTATGGTATTGTTATTGTATGTGAGAAGTCAGACCACAGATAAATAGATGCTGTTTAAGGGTTTGATTTTTGAATTTCAGTATTCTTATATTCATAACATCATTTGACAATTTGTTGAAAGGTTATAAAGGTTCTTAGCAGGTCCGCAGTGCAACCTCTTGATCAAAGCAGCATAACCTACAAGATCATGCCAGTTTTCGCAGGGCTTTTTCAACTCTGGTCTTTAAATCCTCCATAGACGGAGACTGGTCAGCCTCTCTGGGTAACCTGTGAAACAAGGGGACACAAAATCACAAAATGGAATATAGAAACCTTTAGAATTAAAGTAATGTTAAGTTTGATGGCTTTGTAACAGTAGCAATGGAAAATTACTGAGGTGCATGACACATAGAGAAAAAAAATAGAGTACAGCTAGAGAACATACTGAGAATTCTCACAAGTTAAATCGTTATAGTTGTGACATAGCTTAAGAAAAACAGTCTAGAAGAACAGGACACAGGGATAAGGAGTATCTGGGAACTGCAGGTGTCCAGGATGGGCTACAGTTAAACTAACTGATAAGTAGGAGGATAGGAGGATTATTATGTCTCTGGTGCTAACGAACCAATTAAACTGGTATGAGCATCTACTGCACATGCTTCAAAGGCTGCCAGAAGTGATGAAGATTGTTGGAAGAAGTAAACGATCCTCAGAGACCACCACCACAATTCTGTATGTATCCAGGGAACTTTCTGGAAAATTATGCAATCCATACGTAGCCTCATGATTATGTATATATGCCCAGTGGCTATAAAAGGACGGCTTGTGTAACAGTATGGAGACACACGTTAGGAGGATCCTGGTGCTGCAATATCCCCTGTGTCTCCTGGTGCTGCAATAAAGAATACCTGCTTGTCACCTTGAAAACTTTGTTGGCAAGTTTGTTCCTGGAGTTGTCTCCAAATCACCTGTCACAATGCTTGACTGTCCTTATAGTCAAATTTGCACAAATCTCTGGAACAAAGATTCCTCTCCTTGTCATCAGTTTCATCCCTAGATTTTTAGCCTGACTCTACTTTAGTTACTGATGTGATGGCGCCAGTTCTGATCTGGAAAACCATGGGCACCAGTTCATTGAAATAAATGGAACTTCTCTCATGCTTTAAATTATGCAGCTTCTTGATGCTTTGCTATCTCAGGGTCTTATCCTGAATGGCAGGGTTGCATGATGCAGGGAACGTTTTGCAGTTATTATCTACTGTGACTAATTGTTTTTAAACATTTCACTTGTGGAGGTGGCTGCATTACTAAGTTTGCTACAACTTCCTCAACCCAAGGCAAAATTCCACGTTAAAAGGTACAGTTATACTTTAATGTTAGATTGATGTAAGGAGAGAAGAATATGTCCACCTGCAAGTAAACAAAGGACGTACTGAGGTAACTTGTAATTCTATGTGTGTTTTTGAAAATATTTTGCAAATAGCTCTTTTCTGGTAATAAATGATGCTGAGAAGCTAGTGGAGTGTTACCCTGACAAAACTGTATTGCTTCTAGTTCTCAAGATGTCCCATACAGAGCTCAGATGTAGTATAACCCTTGTTTCTGCCTTGATGGTAATCAAGTCAAAGTGACATTCTAAAGTTGGCTCATAGTGAAGACAGTTTATTTTGCTTACTCATTATTGATTTCAGGATGTATAAAGTGCAGTATATAAAATATAACAAAATACAAGACGTGTTTGGAAACAGTACGACATAGTTTATACTACTAGATAAATCTTAAATGATCAAAAAACCTTTGAAAAAAGGATAGTAGGGCAGAGAACTGATTTTAAAGTCACATGGGTAGAATCAGATACAAGATTGTTTTGGAATATATATTATACTGGGTTGCATCAAAAGGAGTGTGATCAGCGGGTCAAAGATCCTGCCTCTCTACTCTGCTCTCATGAGACCCCACTTGGAGTATTGTGTGCAGTTATATTGTTCTCAGCATAAGAAGGACATGGAGCTGTTGGAACAAGTCCAGAGGAGGGTCATGAGGATGATGAGGGGACTGGAGCACCTCCTGTATGAAGGCAGGCTGAGAAAGTTGGGGCTGTTCATCCTGGAGAAGAGAAGGCTGCATGAAGACAGGGGGCCTACAGGGATGCTGAAGAGGGACTTTTCATCAGGGACTGCAGTGATAGGACAATGGGTAACAGATTCAAACAGGAGAAGTTCAAGTTAGATATAAGGAAGTTCTTTACTGTGAGGGTCGTGAGGCACTGGAACAGGTTGCCCAAAGAAGTGATGAATCCCTGGTGGTGTTCAAGGCCAGGTTGGACAGAACTTTGGATGACATGGTTTAGTGTGAGATGTCCCTGCCTATGGCAGAGGGACTGGAACTAGATGATCTCAAGGTCCTTTCCACCCCTAACTATTCTATGATCCTATGATTCTATCATAATAAAACTAGATTCTAGTAGCAAAGAGTGATTGCGACACCTACAGAGACCTCAACATCACTGATGAAGAAACAGGCAGAAAGAGATAAAGGACTCACTTTGTCTAGTGACCAACCTTCTGCTGTTGACAGAATTTTTATTTTTTGAAAGGCAGTCACTGGCCCTCAGAGACCATATCTTCACCTATCTTTTTCCAGGCAATAAGTACATTATCATGATGAGGAAAAAAAAATCCTATATTTTCTGGGTTTTTTTGGTTGGTTTGTTTGGTTTTTTTTAAATCTTTTGCACTTTATAATTTGATTTATTTTACTGAGCAACACAGGAACTTCCCAGAAATGCTAATTTTGCTGTATCACCATGTCAAGCTGTCCCTAAGCTTGGCCAGATACCTGCTAAGGATAAAATGGAGGTGGAAACACCATTCATATCATGTCCAGATAACTTGTAAGGTAAGCAAGGAAGCTGGAATCTGGGTATCTGGTAGATACAGGGAGATCAAGGCATTTGGGAAAAAGGGCCGGAAACATATGGGGTGCAGAGACCACATGGGGAGTGGGAGAGCTGGCGGGAGAGCTGGCAGGACAGCTGGTCCCCAGATGATCCTGAGATCAAATGCCTGAGTACTTCAACATGACTTAAATAGTTAGGAAGTGTGGAGATGGAACAATCCCTTGTACACAAGAATGTGTGTGTATTGCTGCTCTAATTAAGTCTCTTTCCTTGAGCATGAGTTTCAGAAGAAACCCTAAGTCATTGAGATGGTTTCCCCATAAAGATCAGGATTTCCTCAACCAACTCATAAAAGACTCTGAAATCTCCTAATCTTTGCAGAAACCATGCAGTTTATTGGTCATAACCTGTAGCTCATAGTTGACTTATTCACCCCAATAAAACAAGTTTATCTAGTGTATTTGTTGTATCCCTGAAGACATGCAGTGGTGTAGACTTTATTGTACTCTAGTAAGCCAATGATATTCTCAGGGACTTTGCAGAAGCTGTACACTAATTGCTAATGCTGGGGCTACTTCATTTCTCTTGCTTTGGTTTGTGACCTGGGTCTGTGATGTTCCTTGTGAATATGAGGGCCTGTGTATGCTTACATGTATTGTAATCACATCTTTATTATTTAGAGGCAACAGAGGAGGTACATGAAACACCATGTTTCATGTCTGTTTCAGTCCATGGTGGCATGTTGTCTTATAGAGTTTGTTGCTTTTAATAAAAACTACTGCAGCTTGTTTAGGCTTAAATATGGACTGACTGGGTTTTTTGGTTTTTGTTTTTTTTTTTGTTTTGGTTTTGGTTTTGTTTGTTTGTTTGTTTTGTGGTTTTTTGTGTTTTTTTTTTTTTTTCCCAAAGGTGAACTAATCTAGTTTGAAAAGTTCTGAAGAGAAAATCACACTCTACATGAGGCAGAAATCTCACTTTCCTCCTCTTCCTGGTATGGTATTTTAAAATCTGCTGTTAATATTTGGGAGCATCAGAATAATTCCTGCACCAAATGTACTCAGTGAAAAAGACAAAGCAAACAGATATTGCTGATAAGGGAAAACCAAAGCTCACACAAGAGATCAAGCTGGTGATTTGCTTCTCGAGCGTATAATAGACAACCCTTTATTCCCCCTTAAACTTACTATTATTAGTTAGCTAATGCTTTGTAGGCATCGTAGTTGCTGGAAATGGGCATTTCAGACATGTCTGAAGTCATATTGTAGGTTAGGTGTCCCTCTAAGCATCTAGACTGTGAAGTTAAGGGCCAAGACAGGAAGCAGCTTTCCCAAGATCATATGGCAACATAGAGAAAACTAGAGATATATCACAAGACATCTGGACCTCTCTATTAGGGGCCTGTCCAGAGGCTCATGCTGTTTCTTCTAGGAAGACTTTCTCATGCAAATCTTAGCTGCTCCATATCCAGGCCTGTGCTGGTTAAGTGCATCTGAGCAGACCTCACGTTTGCATGCCCGTTCCCAAGTCTACCATTACTCCCCATCAGCCTTTTGCTCCATTCAAGAAAAAAAGTCCAGTAAAGCTGTAATTCACATACCTCCAAGTGTCAATAAAGCACTCTCAGTAATTTAGCTGCAGATAGAGACAATGTGTCGAAAATTTAATCTACAGGATGGAACAGAAACTTATATATCACCAGAGAAAAAGGAGCTGCAAAGAAAATATTTAGGTAAATGCAAGTAGTAGACTAAGCCCCTGCCTTACCAATACTCTAAATGCTATAAAAATATTGCCAGTGGGGTGATGAGATCAGTCTGGCCACAGCTGTCATCTTTAAAAGCCAGCCAGTAAAAGCATGCCTGTTTTTACCTTGCTGCATTTTCTGTAAAAAAAATATTTAAAATTGTATTCTTGAAGTGAGAGCAATGGACAGAGGGGTTCTTACATAAAGAGAAAACAGAATCTGTAATAAAAGGTTTATGAACAAACCATTTTAATTCTATTATTTTTAGCCTCATCAGTGAAGGTGATTTCATGCTCTAACAGTATTCATTCTAATATCTTCATAGTTCATAACACCCAGGTGACTAGTCTTTGCAGGGAGATTTTGCATGCTATCCAGTTACAGCATATTTATTTGCCCTCTTGAAACCATGTACTCGGTGTGATTCAACTCCCCCAGGAGAAGACGTGCCTGACCAACTGTCATAGAAAAGGCTTAGTCTGCAGAAAGGCTTGAATTTCCTTAGCATGACAATGGCCTGGGTAATATTGGCACAGACAGTTTGTGTCAAGCATGTGAACAGATGTTCATGAGGTCTGAAGGAGGGGCAGTTACACATCTCTTAATACCCAGCTTGGGTTTTATATTGGCCTGCTCCTTTGGCTCAGGAATGATTCACTTTGGGTCTGAGTTTACCAAGGGTTACTTAGTCCAGAGAACTGGTAACCCGATTGATGATGCACTGAAGTGTTTGCCAATAGCCTCTTACCCATTGTTTAATGTTTCCAATTTACACTGAGTTTAAAATTTCAAATAAAATGCCTGAAACCCTCTAAACTTAGAAAAGTGTGTTTTGAGTACAATACACAAGTCCCTTTACTTCCATCTGACTCCTAGCTTGACTTCAGCCTCCCAGAATCTCAATTTTGGGCCAAATCCAATAAAATATCTGAACATCTAAAGACATAAATCAAAATATCTAACATTAGATACAAGCTTTCTGGGTTAAAATTAAAGTGAGGTTCCCAAATAAGCAAACAAACCTCTCAGAATGGACAGCAGTTGAAAATACAAGGAAATAGTGTTCAGTGAAATCCTGCCCAGTTCAACCCTAAACAACACAGAGACTGTCATCTGCTCAGGATCTGCAGCTTGAAACCATCTCAGTGACCAAAGTTGGGATTCATTTATCCTAACCTGGATATCTAAAAGTAGGATAAGCATATAAATCTAAGCCAGTAATTTTGGGCTCCCCTTGTAGTTAATGGAAAGAAACAGGCACCTCCAGAGGACTATCTAGAAACAGGTCAGACAAATCCTAGTCAATAGATCATAGAATCATAGAATAGTTAGGGTTGGAAAGGACCTCAAGATCATCTAGTTCCAACCCCCCTGCCATCAGCAGGGACACCTCACACTAAAACATATCACCCAAGGCCTCGTCCAACATGGTCTTAAACACTGCCAGGGATGGAGCATTCACAACCCCCCTGGGCAACCTATTCCAGTGCCTCACCACTCTAACAGGAAAGAATTTCCTCCTTATATTCAATCTAAACTTCCCCTGTTTAAGTTTTAACCCGTTACCCCTTGTCCTATCACTACAGTCCCTAATGAAGAGTCCCTCCCCAGCATCCTTATAAGCCTCCTTCAGATACTGGAAGGCTGCTATGAGGTCTCCAAGCAGCCTTCTCTTCTCCAGGCTGAACAGCCCCAGCTTTCTTAGCCTGTCTTCATACGGGAGGTGCTCCAGTCCCCTGATCATCCTCCTGGCCCTTCTCAGGACTTGTTCCAGCAGTTCCATGTCCTTCTTATGTTGAGGACACCAGAACTGTACACAATACTCCAAGTGAGGTCTCACAAGAGCAGAGTAGAGCGGCAGGATCACCTCCTTCGACCTGCTGGTCACACTGCTTTTGATGCAACCCAGGATACAATTGGCTTTCTGGGCTGCAAATGCACACTGCCGGCTCATGTTCATTTTCTCATCAACCAGCACCCCCAAGTCCTTCTCTGCAGGGCTGCTCTGAATGTCTTCTCTGCCCAGCCTGTAGCTGTGCCTGGGACTGCTCTGACCCAGGTGTAGGACCTTGCACTTGTTATGGTTAAACTTCATAAGATTGGCATCTGCTCACCTCATAAGCATGTCAAGATCCCTCTGGATGGCATTCCTTCCCTCCAGCGTACCAACTGAACCACACAGCTTGGTGTCATCGGCAAACTTGCTGAGGGAGCACTCAATCCCACTGTCCATGTCAGTGACGAAGATGTTGACCAAGACCAGTCCCAAGACCGATCCCTGAGGGACGTCACTAGTTACTGGTCTCCAGCTGGACATTGAGCCATTGACCACAACTCTTTGTGTGCGGCCATCCAGCCAGTTCTTTATCCACTGAGTGGTCCATCCATCAAATCGATGTCTCTCCATTTTAGAGACAAGGATGTCATGTGGGACAGTGTTGAATGCTTTACACAAGTCCAGGTAGATGACATCAACTGCTCTACCCCTGTCCATCAGTTACTGTTTTATTATTCTGCCTCTTGGAGAAAAAAAAAACAAGTTGCCAGGACTAGAAGAGTGGATTCAAGGAAACTTGGATCACAGACGTTTCAGTGTACTTGTTGCTGAATGCAGAGGTTCAAACAACAAAAGATTGTTGTCTCTAATAGACTTGACCACTATGAAATGGAAGAATGATAATTTATTGCCCTTTGGGTTGAGAGATAGGATGTTGTTCATGATACAAGGCTGAACTGTCACCAGTCAGTGAAGGACAGAAGACCAAGTCTATGGTCTGATATGATACATCTCAGAAGATAGTTGTTTCTGGTTTTGTGCAAGGGGAAAATAGGTGCCAAATCTGTGGGTTTCCTGTAGAGTATGTGATATGTCAAAGGTCTGTCTCATTTTATCTTTATTCTGCCTTTTCACTCTCTATCTTCATGAACCTTTAGACATCAGGGTAACTTTGGGCTCATGAGATGCCCTGACTCAGAGAAGCTGTCCCTATATATAAGTTCTAATCACAGGTGTAATCTTTCCATGATTTAATCTTCAGGAAATTTAATTTAAAAAAAAAAACAAACCAAACTCCCCACACCCCTCCCAGCAACTCAAAACACAACAACTTAAATACCCTAAAAACTTTGGAAATATTCAATGACATACTGATTAAAGTGGAATAACACTTTAAAAAGACATACAGCAGAGAAGTGTGACTAGGAGGTTTGTGAAAATGATTTTATGCAATTCAAAGGGAACACCTACTTCTGCTAAGAGCATAAAAATTTCGCAATCATCTTACTGGGAAGAAGATCAGAGTTTTTGTCTTATAGTAGAAAAATAAGACCATTAACAAGTATAGGCTAATGTAGCCATGTTTCCTCTTAAAGTTTCCCTGTGACTTACACCCTATTTTTTGCAATTTAATTTGGTTTTGTGTGTCATTTTTTTAGGAACGGCCTTTGTCTTGCACTGCAAAAGCCTTCCAATGTATATTTATGCCTGTCGTGAGAGAGTTATCAAGAGCAAAAAGCAAAACAAAAAAGAATTTTTTTTTTTTATAGAAAGATGAATAATATGATCTTCTAATACTGAAAAAAAATACAAAATGTGTTTCAGTAATTCCTGAAAAAAAAAGAACAGAAAACCAACAAATATTGTTGCTGGATTACTACTGCTGTAATTTTGTAGCATTTGAAAAACAGTCAGGATACTTTCTATTTTGTTTTTTCTTCAAAGCATCCTAATGCCATTTTGGCAAGTTTGATATTTCATTTGAAGGGAAAATAATAAAGTGTTTTCTTTGTATTGATTGAAGAAATATAGTGCTTATTTTTTGCTTGGTTTTCTAGTAGTTATTCAATAGGTTAAAGGGCAATACCATCTGTTTCCTAACAGGACATTTTGTGTAAGATTTGCAAGTCCTACAGGTACATTTAAGCATGGATAAATATGCAGTCATGGTTTCAGCTGGATAGTTTTTCACCACCAAAGGATGATTATGTTGTGTGCCTTGAGACATAGGCTATAATATATTTCCTGTCCCTTTATTGCATTTTGGAATCATAAACAATGACTGTTTGGCTCAAAGCCATTTATTCAGCCCAAAAAGACATTATTTGCACAACAAAAATCAATAAAAATGTTACTAGGTCTGGCTGGATACTTTGCTTAACTGTGATATTTGTCTGTCACTGATGGCATGCCATCTCTCGTAGGAGACTGGGGCCAAAACAGAGCTATTGATCCAGTCATCAGTGATGGATACTGGCATTTGGAACAGGCTGCTGCAGAGAATCTCGATTAAAAAAAATATTTCTATGTTTTGCCTGCAGCAGAGTCAAGATAAACTGAATGAGGAGATTTTCTCTTTTATATTGGGTTTCTCCTCTTGTGGTTGTTAAATGCTCTGGACCAAAGTTCATTATTGAAAGAATTAAGTCAGTCTATGTTTAGCCAAAGGCTTTGACATCATATCAAGCTCTCCTGATTTAGACACAAGCTAGTTGTCCTTTTCATCACCTTAAAAGTGTAGGGGAAGCGTTTTAAACACACCAGTGATAGAAGTGATATGCTAGGGTGTGCTTACACTTTTTTTCTATTGTAAAACATCAAATTATGTCTAAGAAAAACAAGACAAAAACTGATTCTCACACATTGTTATATAAACACTGACCTATTCTTTGAGGCACTGAGGATTCCCTGTTCTTGCTTTATCAAAAGTTTAAGGTAAACACTTACTAACTCCCTGTGTTTAGCCCCAGGTTATGTAATTATGAAACATCACTACAGCTGTTTGAAAAAATATATTGCAGCTGAAATATAGGAATTTTTAGCCTATTGTCATTGAACAGTATTTTAAAAGTCTAGCTGACATTTTCAAATGCATTTTATTATTTGAAAATCAATTTTCCTTCAGCAAATTAACTGATTTTAAAAAGTGTAATATTTTCTGTTAGAAAGAAGAGAATAAAGCAGCCTTTTAAGTCAGCCCCTTAGAAACATTTTCAAATTAATGATGTTCAGATTCTTCTCATTTATTTCCTTCTTTTCTGAGAGGTCAGAACTTTCACACAAAGTATGGTCATGCAAATATTCAGCAGACTGAAAGTAGACACATTTCCTAGAAATAATATTGTCATTCACAGCATTGACGGGGATTTAGGAGTAACAGATCACTTACACAAGTCAGCTGATTTGTGTGTTATGACTTTAGTTCTGACTAACATAAAATCATCAGAGTAGCCACTGTAATTTTGACAGGACTATTTGAACTGTACAAAATCAAGCAGACATGAAAGCCTTCTTAGGTTCATGATCATTAGAAGGGTGGCCAGAGACATGTACAAAATGTAATTTTCAAAGCACTGTGTGCATTTTGAAAACCTTACCCTTCCATCTTGTACGTAATTATGAAAAATAAGTCTTTATTTAGAGTAAACTAAATTCCTATATAATATCAAACTTGCGTCTACCACTATCGTTCCAACAACTGTAACATGAGAATCCTGCTGATGGTTAGACTGGCTACCTAAGTAGCTAACTTCATTGTTTTGAAAGAAGAGAGTAGCAGCTATGCAGGTTTTGTTTAATTTCCCTTAATTATAGTTCTCAGTTCAAAGATGAAATAGTGGAAAGATGTATTCAGACCTCCTGTACTCAGCACTTGTAATGCCACACCTTGAATACTGTGTTCAGTTCTGGGCCCCTCACTGCAAGAGAGACATTGAGGTGCTGGAGTAGGTCCAGAAAAGGGTAACAAAACTGGTGAAGGGTCCGCATAACAAATGTGATGAGGAATGGCTGAGGGAACTGGGGGTGTTTAGTCTGGAGAAGAGAAGGCTCAGGGGGGACCTTATTGCTCTCTACAGCTACCTGAAAGGAGGTTGTAGTGAGGTGGGGTCAGTCTCTTCTCCCAAGTACCAAGTGATAGGACAAGAAGTAACTGCCTCAAGCTGCACCAGGGGTGGTTTAGATTGGATACTGGGGAAAAATTCTTCACAGAGGGGGTGATCAGGTATTGGAACAGGCTGCCCTGAGAAGTGGTGGAATCACCATCCCTGGATGTGTTCATAAAACACGTTGACAAAGCCCTCAGTGACATGGGTTAGTGGTGGTCTTGGCAGCCCTGGGATAACAGTTGGATTTGATGATCTTAAAGGTCTTTTCTGAACTAGTTGATTCTATGATTCTATACAACTTCTGCAAACTCACCATTTTTAACCAAAGGTATATGGAAGGGAAAGTCATGAGTAACACCGTGTTTGAAATTCATTCTTCATATGAACGTGAGTCATGGATTTCTAACTGAAGATCTCATATGGCAGCCTGATAAGAGAAATAATGAGAGTGTATTGGGAATTGGGTATATCTAATCAGGAGAAAGGATACTGTTCTTCAGAAAGAAGACTTGGAGCACTTCCTATTATGCATCATTCAAGTTATATTTCTGATAATATTGGTTCTAAAGACATAATATGGTAACTGCTGAAAGAACATTTTCTTTGTCTTTGCAATGTATGAAGACAGGCTGAGGAAGTTGGGGCTGTTCAGCCTGGAGAAGAGAAGGCTGCGTGGAGACATCATAGCAGCCTTCCAGTATCTGAAGGGGGCCTATAGGGATGCTGGAGAGGGACTCTTCATTAGGGACTGTAGTGATAGGACAAGGGGTAACGGGTTAAAACTTAAAGAGGGGAAGTTTAGATTGGATATAAGGAAGAAGTTCTTTACTGTAAGGGTGGTGAGGCACTGGAATGGGCTGCCCAGAGAAACTGTGAATGCTCCATCCCTGGCGGTGTTCAAGGCCAGGTTGGAGAGAGCCTTGGGTGACATGGTTTAGTGTGAGGTGTCCCTGCTGATGGCAGGGGGGTTGGAACTAGATGATCTTAAGGTCCTTTCCAACCCTAACCATTCTATGATTCTAGGATTCTAATGTACATAGAGGTGAAACATCTAGACCTTCCTGCTTGTATATGTTATTGCAGATTATAATTTGGTCTGTCTTTTTAAGTTGTTGAAGCTTTGAGAAAAATTAAATATTTCATCCAGGTAGGGGGGAATGGAAATAGACTAAAATATATGAGTCCCCTGACTGGATTTTTAAAATGGTTATTTAGCGACTGTTGACCTGCATTACGTAGTTTGTAGTCAGATATGGCTGCAGAAGGCAAATTTTATGAAGTGCAGATTGCTTTATGACTTGATGTATAGGTTTCCCTTCCATGCCTGCTCAAAAGAAGCATCAAAAAGAGCTGATACACAACTGGTACTCTACAACATCATCCATCTCCCTTACCACCTCAACCCACTTGCTATTATCCTTTGACAAATAATAATTTCTGACTCTCAATCAGCATAATTTTAGAAATTACTAACATTTCTCTTCCACATCAGAGAACTTTCTCTAGATGCATAACAGGCTTTTACAACTCTATTTAACGAAAAAGAACAACAGTAAATTAATTCTCCGTTTTCTCTCTTAAGAAGCAGTTTGAAAGTATTAACAGCTTTTCTGTTTCAGAAACATAATTATTAGCGATATTATTAATCTCAGCAATAATATTCTACAGTTGTTGCTTCTATGACATTTTTGCATACATCTACAATACACTTAAGGTAAAATAGTCCATGTCATCTGAAGATCTGACCCATTTTGAAGAAAGGCAATTTGGCTTGAATGAAAACCTCGGGCTTAAACATAAAGTGTGTTGGAAATACACTTTCATGTTTGCCATCCTGCTAGAATTATTAAAGTACACCTGATATTTTGAAAATTAGATTGTACATGTTCTGCTAGGTAAGGCTTTCCAGGACTGAAATCTTAGATGAAATTTCAATTGCTGACAATCACAGATGATAGAATTTCTTCATTCTTTCTTAGATGAAAACTAAAAATGTCTACAATTAAGGTTTTATTTTTTAACAATAATAAATTGTAAGCATTTGTGAGCTTAGAATTAAGTGTTTTCCATATTCATTTATATCAATAATAAAAAATATATGAATTATGAACATGACACTATAAATGTCTACACATATATTCCTCTGTTAGTTGTGTTTGGAAGTATCCTATTATTATTTAGATTTTTTTTCTATTAGGATTGTGTACTAACCATGAAGACTAATGTAAAAATTGTGTACATTACCTGAGTTGAGTTCTTCAAATGGAAATCTAGTCTAGCATAATAAGGTAGGTGAATTAGCCTTATCTGAACTAAAATATTCAGTGAACTGAAATTCCTCTTGTAAAGGAATGAGACCGTTGATGCCATCTTATTTTTCTAAGGTACAGCTGTGCCTTCAGTGGCAGTTTTTTTGCAAAAAACCTGCCAGGAAATAATGTTAAATCTCTAACAAACTCCAGAAATGCATCAAATATTTTTTTAAGTTATTCACACCAAGTAGTTCAAGGACTTTAAGCAGGTGTTACCTACAGATTATGTTTAAGGAATCTAAATAGGGATTGTAGCACATGGTAAAGATTTAGTAAATACTTTTCTAGTCCAAAATCAATGCCATTGATTGTCATTAAAGCAGCAAGCTAAAAACAATGAAGTGGTTTCTAATTTTCAGGCTCCTGCTGGAGTCTGCTCTATCTCTTCCTTTTTCCAGTTAAGAGCATCATTAAATGGTAAGAGCAAACAGCATATTGAGAGGCCAAGTGTTTTATTAATTCATCATCAGAATTATCTCAGCACATTAATATTAATAGCCCCAAATTGGATTTCATTTAGGAGGTGAAATAAATATGCTGATAGTAAAAGCCTACATAGCCAATGAATCTTTTCAAATGGCACTTATACAGAGCAATACTCAAAACAGATTTGATAAGTCGTGCTGACTTCCTTTAGCATGGGGGCACCTTCCAGGTAAAATTTCATTCTGTTCTGGAATTCACTGAAATTTTAACTTCTAAAAATGCTTGCTTTGGAAGCTTGTTGCTTAAATGACTGAGACAAATGTGGACATGTATCCCTTCCACTAGCTAACACCTTTTTTGTTCCCTTTGTTGACTGTTGCAGTCACCCCTAAGACCCCTATATTTTGTTTTTCATAACAATATGTGACTATATATCTAAGAATATTATTTTTTGTTTACATTTGCTTTGATTCACAGCTTGTGTATTCTTTTTTTTTTCTTTCTTTCTCCTTCCTTCCTTCCTTCCTTCCTTCCTTCCTTCCTTCCTTCCTTCCTTCCTTCCTTCCTTCCTTCCTTCCTTCCTTCCTTCCTTCCTTCCTTCCTTCCTTCCTTCCTTCCTTCCTTCCTTCCTTCCTTCCTTCCTTCCTTCCTTTTTATTTTCTTTATTATTAAATTCTTTAGACCCAAAGAGTCATAGACTTTGTGGCTGTTTGCAGGGAGAAATATTCCTTAGTAAGTGCCAAAAACCGTGCAATGTCCCCCATTTGCAAGGATACCACATAGCCCAAGGCGGAGATGTGGGGAAGAGTAGAAATGAAGCTGTAGCTGTGCATGGATTTGGTTAAAGGCAGAGTAAACATTTCTTTATCTGGTGAGTCAGTGGTGATAGGCTTTCCCCTCTCTCCTCCCTCTTCCAGTAAACCAGGCTGTTTCTATACCTTCTGGTTATCAGTGCTAATCCACTGGCTAATGACAATGGTTCTATGTTAAACTGGAAAAAAAAATGTCCATTCAGGAGGCAAGTGCTCTCTCTTTCTTTTAATATGATGCCACAGCTGTATTCTGGCATTGTACCTAACACAACCTTCTTGCGGGAGTGTCAGATTTAGCCAGATTTAAATAGTACAGACAATTCCACAGACACATTCACTAATCAGTTATTTCCTGCTGTTTGTGGCTCCAGGGGCACACTTATATTTTTTGGGGACCATTATCACATGGAGATGATCCAGTCACAGCACCATTCAGTCATTTATGAGTCTGCCCTGGGAGCACAAAGCAGCCAGAAGGTTTTCTGACTTCAGGATGCTTCTTTCTGCTAACATGGAGACAGAGATTGGCCAGACTCAGGAACAACATGTTCTAGGGGTTTAGTTACTGGAGCCACTGGACACTGAAATGCTAATTTAACTTTTTTTCTATTCTATTTTACTGTTCTTTTTTTTTATTTATTTTTTTCTATGCTTCTCAAGAGTTCTTAAAACAAAATTGCACCATAGAAAATGTAATGCTGCACTGAAAACTGAAGTCATTTTCTGAGCCAGAGTAAAGAATCTATTCACTGCAGTGTATCCTCCACTTCGTAACCAGCATCTGGGGGTGTAGAGCTGCTCCTGCAGAAATGTGGGTGACCCTGAGCATGGGTTGGAACTTGCTAATGGTGTACATCTCTGTATGGAGGATAGGGACAGGGAATATCTTCTCACTTATCCACCCTACAGCTTATGTGAGAAGAGGTGGAGAATACAGGCAAGGCAGTAAGCAGCTACTGCCTCATATGTCAAGCAGCCATAGTGTGACAGCAGGGCTGTGACAGTGAGTGGAAGTGTTAGGGCTTGGGCTTGCTCTTTTTTTTGGCAAGTGAAGCAAATAAAGCCAACTATATAATATAGCTCAGTTTATGTGTTTCTACCCTGGACTCTTTCAGTTCTCTGTGATAGTTGGACTTCACAAAAATGTAAGCACGAAAAAATAAATAAATGCTCTTTTCATTTTTCAAATGTATTTCATGTAAATAGTCCAGAGAAAGAAAACAACAGTTATCAGAAGAGAGCAAAACTAGCCATGTACTTTGTCTTCTTCCAGGGGAATGATGGTAAACTTGCCCTGAACAGGAACATTGTGATCAGGAGAAATGCATTTGAATATTCTGTCTTCATCTTGCAAGCTCCTCTACCATAATAGCCATGCACAAGGACTGAGGGGTAACTGGGTGGATTTTGGCACTGCTGAGCAGTGGAGAGGCAGCTTTGGCAGCTGCAAAATGCTGGTGACATGGTGTGGCTGCCTAACCACCCTTTAGCTAAACTAACAGAAGGACTAGATCGAGGAAGGGTTTGACCTCTGCTCATAACAGACGAAGTCACTTTTACAGCCATGGATCACCCTACTGCATCTGAAGGTACTGGCTGTCCTTCCAAACAAATGAGAGAGATGCATGCAGATTTGTTAGTGCTTGAGGCACAGCTGCTAGTAAAAATCAGAGTCTGCATTTTGAATTGGGCTTAAGTTTGAATATGTCATTTCAAGCAGCCCAGCTTTGTGTTATATAACCATTTTGCTGGGAGCTTAGTTCAACAGCCTACGTGAGAAGATGAAACTGTTGTTTCCATAGACCATAAAATCCATGTTAAACAAGAGTGAAGAGGCTTCTGTGAGGGACTTTGGCCCCCTCTCCCCCCCACCTTTTGCTACCAAAGATGTACAAGGAGATTATTCCTGTGGTTGTGGCTGTGCACTGAGAATTACAACATGATTTCCTGGCACTGCCACAGATTTGTTGTCTGTTCACTTAATTTGCCCATATTTTGGATCCCAACTGATCTCACAGAAGGATTCTTACTTTAATGCAGCCACAATAAAGATGCTTTCTTTAATGTTCGTGAGGGGCTTAGAGTCCCTGGTGAACAGAGCCATGCAGAGCCCTTGAGATGTTGAGATTATATAAATTGTATGTAAATCGTCCTTGTCATCTCAGAATATCTGGGTTCTTCCCCACCAGTGAACAAGGCTTGCAGCCTACGGCCTTTCAGAAGTGATAATGAAATTGTGGATTCGAAGCATTTGTCTGCCAGTCTGTGTTGGCATAATCCTCAAACATTGTTCTCAAGCTAGCGCTCCTGAAATTTATTATGAACTAAAAGAAGTTCCCAACAGCCTGCCACTATTATTGGGGAAAGAATGTACAACAGGGACTGCCACTTAGGCCACCATTTGGAACAGCATTTAGGAGCTGCTGCCTGGAGTTGATGTCCAGAATAATGAGGCTGACATTCAGAGGACCCACCCAGCAAGCAGAGGCAGAAGTGATCTAATTGTTGCTGCTTTCTTTCAGACTCCCCCACCCCTATCTTTTTCTGGCTTTTCCCCAAAATAAATTACTCTAATTGTAGCAAGAATCTGGAATGGAGGACAGTTATTCTGTTTAGTTTATGATCTGGTATTTTCAAGTTTCTTAATATAATGGAGAGATTATTACCAAAATATGCTGGGTTCAGAGTGTATTCAGGCTCTAGAGTTACCCAGTTTGGTATCTGTTACAGTTCAGCCAAAGGAAACACAGCATGTTCAAGTTGCTTCTTACTTTTTTGGTGGCCCTTTCCCATAGCACAACAGGGAACCATATGCCCAGTAAAACTGTATTGGTAGTCTTCCTTGCTGTTGGTCAGAGCAACAGCAAATCATTCATATGCCACATTAGGAAAACCAAAAGGCTCATTTTTGTCTGATCATCAGTCCTAAGGCAGAGAACAAGGGACCAGTTATTTATGAAGCCATACATAGCACTGGCTACATCTTGTCCTCTCTCCTGTCACATAAGCTTTCCTGTTGTATGGCATTTTTCTTCTCCCTTCCCTTCCTTATTTGTTCACTGTGGTGACAGAACACCTACACTGTTACAAGGCAAGTCAACAATAATGTCTATGCAAAAGCTGGTACTGCTGGGAATTTTCTCAGGGCTGCCATTTTTAATCTTTATACTAACAGCTCTACTTGTACCCTTAATGTACAATAATAAGTTTCTGCCTGTTCTCATTCTTCTTCAACAATTTTGTATCTTTTCCACATTTTTTTATATTGAAAATTCAGTGCGTATTACCAGAGAAGATCTTCTAAACAATCAAAACATTAACAGGATTACAGCTGCATAGATACTAAGGAAAATAAACCTGATTGACACTGAAAGTGATTCTCATTCAGATAATTTAGAAGACCTTTGAATTGTTTGTCAGTATGAACACCTATTTAAACTGAAGAGTAAAGATAGAAGTTACCCTCTGAAACACTCAAAATTTAATGCTCAAGTAGTGGCCTTCCAGTTGAGATGGTGACATTTCTTTTCAAATTAAGAGTCTGCCTGGTTTAATGAGGCTGCTGAAGACAGGATTTTGTTTGTGTATTATGAATGCTTATGTTAGTGTTTCAAAGAACAGTCTTCTAATTTCATTCAAAATGGAGCTGGACAAGGAAGAATCAATGCTGAGAGACAGCAGTGAAAGAAAAGAAAAAAGTGGTTATATTCTAATACAAAAGGAAACTGATAATAGACTATTTAAAGCGGCTTTATGAGTGCTTAAATATTTTTATTGATGAACAGATGAAGGGCTGGAACAGCTTTACTGAACTGCTCAAGATTGCTTGTGTCTTAGGATAAGTCTATAGGAATCTAGTAAAGCTAAGAGAAATGTTACCAATGAACAAGACAATGTACCCTGGTCTTTGAGTTGATCCTGTTCTTAAAGGGTTTTTAATTGAATGCACTACAGTTGTTCAACAATAATCTCTAGATCTCAGCAGCTCAGTGAACACGTCTGTTCAGTATAATCCCACAGCCAAATAAAACAAACAATATATTTAGTTATTTTAAGTAAAGGATATGTAACACTTCAAACATTAGGCTTGCAAGAATACACTTGTGCTTATGTGTATATAAACAACTATATTTTTTGTATATATGTATGCAGCTCAAATGACAAGTATATATAGTTATGAAATGTATCAATAATACCATTGCTTGCTTTTATTTTGGTGACCTCATGGAGTCTAGCAGATGTTTTCAAATATCATCTTTAGTCAATATATGTTCCAGGCCTCCACTGCATCATTCAAAAAAACCACAGCAAAACTTCGTCTCTAATGATTAGAAATGTTCTTTTCATTTGCTGGGAAGATATATCCATGACTAATTTTTACATCCTTTTGATCTTGTTACAAGGATATTTAGTTTTGACAGTCCTCATCTTTCCTTTGTGTTTATCAAGTAAGTAAGTGTATTTATAGAAAATCATATCCTGCCTCAACTTTTGTTTCAGTAGTCTTTTCTTTTAAGATTTGTTCTCTAAAATGCCTTATCATCTCAGTAGGCTGGTTTTGAATTGAAATTAACATTGTAAACATAGCTAATCAGAAGTAAGCCTGATATTCTAATGAAGTCTTAGTAAAGACTTGTACAATAGAATTAACATTTCCTTCTCTTAAAATACTCCACCTGCTGCCTCCTGGAATTGGATTGCTCATAGCTATATGGAATTTAGACTACCATTAACAGTTATGTCCAGTTCCTTTTTCATTTTGTTAATGAGGCCCCAATCTGTAGTAAAGTTTCTTCTAATTTGTCCATAGAAGTTGTGATACTGTGTTTTGTCTTAGTAAGACAGTTAATAATATTCTCCAATTCTTGCTGTAGAATTCTTGATCTTTCTAAGTATGGGCAACAGGCTGCAATTGTGTTCATAAGAATTAAGTTTCGTAAGAATACACCTTGCCCTTTCATTGAGGTGATTTGTGAATATATTAGACCTCATTGTTAGATGATGATAAAGTTTTAGGCATCACTGCTGGGATCTGCTGTCTCAACTTTTACACACCTAAGAAATGTTTGTTCAAATCGACAAGAATAACTGGTGAGGAAGAAATAGAGGCATATATAGTGACTGGCAGAGCAAAAATGAAACTGCAAAGCTATTGTGTTGAAAAATTTATGCTGATGCATTCACAAAAATCAAGAGGAAAGCAAAGCCAAAGGAAAAGCAAAAATGTTTTGATCATTTTTACAATTATGTCATGCAAAGTTCGGAATATACAGATATAAACAAATGTGAGAAAGATACCTGTTGAAAGTAAAACAAGATTTGAGTCTCAGCAGAAGATGACTATTTAATGATTTTTACAATCTATATAACCATTGAAGATGAGGAAATTAATGATTTATGTAGAGTCTTGGCATCCCATAAACATTCAGCTCAACACAGGCACTATAGTATAAACACTTTCCGCTAGAAACAAGGTAGAAGAAATGTGTCAAGATTTGTCTGCTGCTACATGAGGTCATAGCATCATTTTGTTATTTTACTTAGGAACACAATCACTGCCACAAATAGATTAAAAACTTTTTTAAGCAGTAGCAACAGTCTGATGCACCCATATTTCTTTAAATGCTTTTAATGAAGATTCCTGTGTGATGGATTGGAAGATGAGAGTTGGAAATTTCATTATCAGTAGCAGGCAAAATTGGAAAGTGTTTTCTCTTTTTTTAGGGTGGTGGGAGGAAGAAGGTGGAAGTGGAGGCAGGTGCAGGGGACATTTCTTCATTGTTTCCTGTTTTAATCTTTTATGTGTTTCTTTGCTACAATACTAAAAAATACAGTTGTTGGCTTTATCTCCCTCTGGAAGCTTCATACTCATTACAAAGCTAGATACTATCTGAGAGTACAAACTACATGAACACTTAGCGGCAGTATTGTGTGGTCCTGAAGCCATGGGAAAAGTGAACAGACAGGGCTCATGGTAAGTGGCTCCACTGGACAGGTGCTGAAACTGCAATGTATTTTACAATTTATGATTTCTTTTTCAACTGTCTGCAAAGCAAAACTAATTCATTTCAAGGTGTTCTGGAATCCAGGGTTGAGTCAACATCACAAATGAGATTTTGTGCATTTTGACAAGACACTCCCATTTGCAGCTTTACTGAATAAGCACTAGTCTCATAAACAGCACGGGAAGTTCTGCTTGCAGGGAGCTACCTACAACAGCTCCTTTCTCAGAAGAACAGCAGGTATCTTTCTGTTTGTCTCAGCTCTTCCTTTGTTCTTTTTTTCTTTAGGCAGTCAATCTGACAAAGAATTTATAAAGTAATGGAGTATGATATTAGCCAAATGGTTTACACAGTCTATTCAGATGGTTCTATTAATCTAAACCCATAATTTTGCATTTTAAGTCCATATACAACAGTAACCCTATAAACAACTGTGAAAAAAAAAAAAGAAAGAAATCAGACCATTGGAAAATAAAGGAAGATTTCTTCACTTTTTGCACTGAAGGCTGCATTAAATTTTGGTCATGCTTGCCACTGCAGTCAGTCTGGGAGCTGCTAGTGAACACTCAAGTACTGTGTGAAGTAAAAAGAAAAAGTAACTGAGTGGTTCAGTGAAGCAGAATACTCAAAGAAGATTAATCAGCTAGAATTTGCAATAACTCAATCGTTGTACCAAATGTGATCAATGATAACAAAAGAAACATTTAGCCAAAAGGGAAATAAATATCTGTGGTCCTCGCAGGAGTCATTTATTGATTGAACTTGATTTGTCAAGTGTTTCTAGTATCTAGGGCTACAGTCCGGCTGTGAGTAGTACCAGACTCAGTGACATAAGGAGATTATGCCACAATGCTGTATTTGTTCTCTAATCTTGGATGAAACTTGTGTTTTAGATACTTTATTTCACTTGCTGTCTCAACAACATTTTATACTTAGGTATCTGTAAAAAGCACATGCATACAATATACAGTCAATTGTAACATCTAAGGTTTTTCCATGTGTATCTTCGGCATATTAATTCTTATCAAAGTCTCAGAGATAAACATTCAAGGGTAAATATATGTAAATGTTGGTCTAAATACATATTATTTTAGATTATGTATTGACTGCTTACTTATATCAGAACCCATTGTGGAGTGTCTTTGACCTGCTGTAAGAAAAGTGTGGAAACATTTGAATGCATTGATATAGGCAATCTGACAAAAGTAGCATACACAATTTATCGGCTACCTTGAAATTGCCAGAACTGCTCTCTAGGAAGCTTATGTTCTGTTAGAACAATAGATATTAGCTAATAGGTATTAGTCTATAATAGGAGGCCAAAGTAGTACCCGAAACATAAAAGTTTGTTTCAGCCTTTTTTGTAATGAGTATAAAAGTGTATTAGAGATGAAAGAATATGATGTGTCAGTATACCCCCTCCAATAGCAGTAAATGGCAATCATTTGAAACAGGAAATCTCTTAGGTTATAAATTATCTGCTGTTTCTAGCGTCAAATGACAAGGAAACCAGGGATGGGGAAATGATCCCACTTATTTGCAGTATTATTATGAAAAAGGATTGCAGACTGAAAAGAAAGATTTAACAAGAGAAAAATTGTTTTCAGAGCAGGTTCAGTACAAGTTAAGATGCTGAAAATTGGGAATTGGACAGAAACTGGAACACTGAAAAGGGAAATTAATGAGTATGTAAACCATTAAAAAATCCTGTATATAAAAGAAATATGACCAGATGACAATATGATTCCAGGTAGATTTATCCCTAGAGAATTAAAAGTATATGTTAAGGTTAACAGAATCATCACTGAATTTAAATAAGCCACAAATAAAAAATTTAGTAAAATTCACTGCAATTGTTAAAATAAAAAGAAAATATTTCAAATGTCAACAAAAGGAAACAGCAAATCTAAAGAAAATAACCTTATTGTTTTAGAGTATGAGGAGAGTTCAAGGAAATCTGATTATTAGTGTCAGAACCTGTGACAAAGTATTGAAACTGAGAAAAAAAAAATTAATGAGTAATTTATTCAAGGTTGAAATTTGGCCATTTAAAAAGGTCTGGCAATGACCCCATAAAATTCAAGCAAAAGGAAACTCATAGAATCATAGAATGGTTAGGGTTGGAAAGGACCTTAAGATCATCTAGTTCCAACCCCCCTGCCATCAGCAGGGACACCTCACACTAAACCATGTCACCCAAGGCTCTCTCCAACCTGGCCTTGAACACCGCCAGGGATGGAGCATTCACAACTTCTCTGGGCAGCCCATTCCAGTGCCTCACCACCCTTACAGTAAAGAGCTTCTTCCTTATATCCAATCTAAACTTCCCCTCTTTAAGTTTTAACCCGTTACCCCTTGTCCTGTCACTACAGTCTCTAATGAAGAGTCCCTCTCCAGCATCTCTATAGGCCCCCTTCAGATACTGGAAGGCTGCTATGAGGTCTCCATGCAGCCTTCTCTTCTTCAGGCTGAACAGCCCCAACTTTCTCAGCCTATCTTCATACAGGAGGTGCTCCAGTCCCCTGATCATCCTCGTGGCCCTCCTCTGGACTTGTTCCAACCGTTCCATGTCCTTCTTATGTTGAGGACACCAGAACTGCACACAATACTCCAAGTGAGGTCTCACAAGAGCAGAGTAGAGGGGCAGGATCACCTCCTTCGACCTGCTGGTCACGCTCCTTTTGATGCAGCCCAGGATATGGTTGGCGTTCTGGGCTGCAAGTGCACACACTGCTGGCTCATGTTCATTTTCTCATCAACCAACACCCCCAAGTCCTTCTCTGCAGGGCTGCTCTGAATCTCTTCTCTGCCCAGCCTGTAACTGTGCCTGGGATTGCTCCTACCCAGGTGTAAGACCTAGCACTTCACATGGTTAAACCTCATAAGGTTGGCATCAGCCCACCTCACAAGCATGTCAAGGTCCCTCTGGATGACATTCCTTCCCTCCAGCGTATCAACCGAACCACACAGCTTGGTGTCATCAGCAAACTTTCTGAGAGGGCACTCAATCTCACTGTTCATGTCAGCGAAGAAGATGTTGAACAAGACCGGTCCCAACACCGATCCCTGAGGGACACCACTGCTTACTGGTCTCCAGCTGGACATTGAGCCATTGACCACAACTCTGTGTGCAGCCATCCAGCCAATTCTTTATCCACCGAGTGGTCCATCCATCAAATTGATGTTTCTCCAATTTAGAGACAAGGATGTCATGTGGGACAGTGTCGAACGCTTTGCACAAGTCCAGGTAGATGACATCAACTGCTCTACCCCTGTCCATCAGTTCTGTCACCCCGTCATAGAAGGCCACCAAATTGGTCAGGCAGGATTTCCCCTTAGTGAAGCCATGCTGGCTGTCACCAAGCACCTTGTTGTTTTTAATGTGCCTTAGCATGGCTTCCAGGAGAATCTGCTCCAAGATTTTGCCAGGCACAGAGGTGAGACTGACTGGTCTGTAGTTCCCTGGGTCATCCATTTTGTCCTTCTTGAAAATGGGGGTTATATTTCTCTTTTAGCAGTCATCAGGAACTTCACCTGACTGCCATTATTTTTCAAATGTAATGGACAGTGGTTTAGCAGCTTCATTTGCCAGCTCCTTCAGGACCTGCAGATGGATTTCATCAGGTCCCATGGACTTGTGTATGTTCAGGTTCTTAAGATGGTCTAAAACCAGATCCTCTCCTACAGTGGTCCTAAGTTCTTTGTTCTCACAGTCCCTCTGTCTGCCTTCCAAGCCTTGGTTGGTGTGGTCAGAACACTTAACAGTGAAGACTGAGGCAAGGAAGTCATTAGGAACGTCAACCTTCTCCAAATCCAGGGTAGCCAGTTCTCCCAATAGCTTCTGGAGAGGGCTTACATTGTCCCTAGTCTGTCTTTTATTCACAATGTACCTATAGAATCCCTTCCTGTTATCTTTCACATCCCTAGCGAAGTTTAATTCTAAATTTAACTCCTACTTTTGGAAGTCTAAGCATTCAAATTCCAGTTGAAAACATGACTTGCCAAGTAAGACAAGAACAGCTTCTCAGTACCTACTTGCTGAAAACAATCCAGGTAAGAAAGTATTTTGATTTTCTTTCAGTGTATTTGGTTTTTGGTTTTGTTTAGGCTTTTTTATTTATATATATATATATATATATATACATATTTGAAACAGGATAAAGCAAACAAAATATTTTCTTCCATAATCCCTATTAAAATGTAAGTATTATCCATTTCCTCACATTCACTTCTGCCTAAGGGATCTACCTATTCGTATATCAATTGTTTCATCAGGGACTTCTTACAAATCATGCATTATTTCAAAATAGTAAAGTACATAGCTTTTTCGACTAGATCCGGAATGGTATATCCTATGTCTGCCCACTATTTTAGATTTTTTAATGGTTCTCTTTAAATTAAGAAGAATACAGTAATGTAGTAGAGCACGTAGTCTAAACTCTTCTGCATCTTCTATGATCACCAGACAATTAATAGTTTCTTTTAGTATGAGACTGATAACATCTTTTCCTGGTACAAAAAGCTGATCAGATTTAAAATGAGTAAATTTTGAAGATAGTATACCTTCTTTTGCTAGGAGTTAAAGCTACACTATTTTATTTATTTAATAAGCAGAAGGCATTTTATTTGTAATTCCGTGTCTCTCTATTCTTACTCACTGGGAGATATTTGACAGTTTTCCTTTACTGTGGAAGAATTTTTGAGATGAAGCTTTTGATTTGTACATATGCTAATTTTAAAAACATGATTTTTTTCCATTAAATATTACAGTGTCTAACTGGAAAAATTTCTGTAATGTTCTTGGTGAATAAAGCTGTCATTAAAAGTCTGAGATAATAGGCACTGAACCTGTACTCAAGTGATGTTTGACCTTCAAGACTTTGCATAGTCATTGCTATAGCTGCATGCAGCTGTAGCAGAGCCTTAAGAACCTTGGGTTTGTTTTGGTGAGAGTGAAAAACAGAGACTAGAAGGCTAGGCAGTAAGAAACAAAGGACTTGAATAAGATATGAGAAAAATGCTTTCATATCTAGTGCTGGAAGTGGAAAAGTATTACATGGGAGCCTACAGAGTTGTGGTGTGTAAGAAGAGGCCTCAGGGGACTGCTTCTTCATCCAACCAAAAATTAATCGCAGTAGGACTTTGCATAAAGAGAAAATTTTGCGGTCACCCATTCTGTGAGTTCAGGATTCTCAGTTTTCCTATGCAGCTGTTTATATATACGACATCATTAGAAAAAGGAACGGTGCTTCAAACTGATGTTGTTCTGGGCTTTACAAAGCAGCAAGTCATCTTGTTTTACTTATGGATTTGCAAAATATGCTTAAAGATCTTCAGTAGCAAGGAAACTTCCATCAAGACCCATAAGTATACTTTGAGTCTATGGTCCAGTTTTCAAAATAAACCAGAAACGGATAATCATCGGAAGTTATCAATGGGGAATGACAAAAAGATTGCCTTCATGCCAAGGTCTGACATACCAGTCTTTTCTCTTTCTGGCTAGCAGATATGAGGTAAAACTCCACAACTACTTCCCTTATAAACTTGCAAAAAGAAAGAGGAAAACATAGCATACTAGACAGCTTATAATACCTGTGAAAATATTGAGCAACCCTGCCACAGTAGAATGAGGATAGAAGTTGTTAATGTCCTGTTTCACTGTTGCTAAATGTTCTGAGATTGGAAGAACCGAGTTCTGAAGACTTGTATGTTGCCTGAGCCATTGGGAATTAACTTCACAAATCACAGAATTATATCCTTTCCTAGAAGCTTCCTTATGACTGTGAATTATTGTGAATGATTGTGAGCTTCTTCATAGATGCCTCATGACAGAGGAATCTCATATCATTTCTGTGCCATTTATTTCAGCTGGGAAAAAGGACTAGGGTGTTGACATTTCACCAGGTGCTAATGATGCTGGCTGTCAGCATGTAAGAAAACTAGGAGGCTTTAGGACTCCACGTGTGTTTACAGAAGGTACACTTCCAGGTGACCGGAAACATATATTGTAATGCCGAATAGAGAAGGAATGAGAAGGCTGAATGAAGTTAAGAAAAAAACTGACAAAACTTCACTAAGATACTCTAGGGAGATATGGACATTTCTGTGAATATTTCACAAAATTACTGAATCACAGAATAACAGTGTTTGATGTTGGAAGTGACCTCTGGAGATTTTGTAGTCCACCTCCAGATGAGTTTTGACCTTCATAAACTCATCCTAGTATGTAGTGTCTGTACGTTAGTCTTGGGCTGCCTGACCCTTCTTCCACATTCTGTATGTTTCTTTTGGATAATTGAGTTTAGTCAAGAGTTCCTTGTTCATCCATGTAGGCCTTCTGCCACCTTTGCTTGATAATGTCATGAGGATAAACAATTCTTGTGTTTGGATGTAATCCCTGAAAAACAAGCTCTCCTAGACCCTTATTCTCCCCACAGCTCTATTCTATGGGAATTTTACAAGGAGGTCCCTGAATATGATAGAATCTACTCTGAAGTCCAGAGCCGTGACCCAGCATTTTGCGTTGATCCTTTCTCCTGATCTCTATCATCTCCCAGTCAGTGCAGCCAAAGCTTTGACCTGTGTTAGGAAGTTGCCACCAATGTTTTCCACAAATTCCCTGGATTGCTTGTGGCCTACCAGCAGACATTAGGGTAGTTAAAGTGTCCCATGAAGACAAGGGCATATGAATATGATGCTTTCTGCTGTTGTTGGAAGGGTTCATCTGCTTCTTCCTATTGAGGCAGCCTATAGCAGACACCCATGATAACATCACCTATGTTTGTCTACCTTTTAACCCATAAGCTCTTGACTGCTGGTCATCCATCCCAAAGCAGAGCCCCGTGCATGTCAGCTATTTTTTCACATAAAGAGTAACTCCCTCTCCTTTCCTTCCCAGACTGCCCTTTCTAAGGAGTCTGTATCCATCCACTGCCGTACTTTAGTTATGGGAGCCTTCCTGCCACATCTCTGTACCCCCAGTATGATTGTAACTTGCACCTGCACAGATCTCTAATTCCTCCTGCTTGTACCCCATGTTATATGCATTAAAGTAATGGCATTTCAGATGGTCACCCAGTCACACTGATTTCCTCACCAAAAGAGTGAGAGCTTTCCCCATAATGCTGTTGTCTTGGCACTTCTTTATTTGTGTACATATGTTTGAGGTGGACCTCCTTTTCATAATTTGACACTGAGGTTTTAGTCTACTAATTTTTTCTCAGGATTCAGTCAGCCACCTAACACACATTTGATAGATATTAATTAAAGGTATGAAATAACATATTTGACAAGTGTTTCTGGTTGTTTGTCTCTTAGAAGGATCTGGTTCAGAAACTGTCTAAAATACAAAGCTATTTTGCTGAATATTAATTTAAAGATAGTTTTAAAAACTGTGATGCATAGCAGTTTTGTTAACAGTCAGTACAAACTTTGGGATAAAGAGGACAGGAGGCTAAAGAAATGTTTCACCTCAGGCAGTAGATTTTTAAATCTAACTCAAAGAGAGTGCATGCATTTCTGAAAGGGAAGTTTGAGCACACAAACGGTTAAAAGACCTAAGCATACCTGTCTCCTTCTAGCCTGGAATCTGAACATGGCTACTTCCCACATGAGGATGGCAAGAGCCAGCTGTAGGATCAATACGTGATGAGACTCAGAATTTTGAAAGATCTAATCTGTCTATCTGCCCTTTATGGGTCTATTTGACATTTCAGAGAAGTTGTAAAAACATACATTTAGATAACCTAGAAATACACATATTCACATATGTTTTTCCATTGTTCAATGTGCAGTTCTTGCAGCTCATGATCCTATAATAAAAGCTACTTAATTTACAGCCTGAACAAAACTCAGTAAATTGGCTCCTTAGGTTCAGCTCTCCTTGAGTTGTCTCACCGAAGACACTATAAAAAACTGCCTTGTAGGCTTTAACTGTGAATAGTATGCTCTGATCTACTCCTGCAACTTCACAATATTTGAACTTTCTGTTTCCCAGGGCACTGCAAAAACCTTTTGCTCCTGTTACTCTTGAAATAAAAAGCAGTGTTCTTTATGAATTTTTAACATGGCACACTTTTCCTGCCAGTGCTTTCAGGCAAGTCACGTCAGTATCTGGACACTTGAATTTGAAGCTCAAAGACTGACTGCCTCTATTTGTAAACAAGTATGAACAGCATGAGCACAGTAGTGTCACTTCCCAGTAAATTCAGTGTTCAGAAATTACAAATGTATGTACTATAGAACAGTTTGACAAAGCTGTATTGAAATACATTATTCATAGTAATCTTTTTCAAAACCTGACATTTTTGAAAGTTTTCCATTTTGTGCATCATAAAATTGTAATGTTGGTTTTGAAAATGGGAAAACCAACAACAACAAAAAGCCAAATGTGTTTAGCCTTTTGCTGTCAAAGAATCTTTTCCAAAGAAACGAAGTCTGTCGCTTATTCTTCACCTTCAGTACTGCCCATTTTTTCTCTAATTATCACAAATGAATTACAACTGATTCTTATCTACTGTGTCATTCCCTGAGTGCATTTTGTTTGTGTGCATGTGCGTGGTCAGGGGAAAAAAAATGTGTCAAGACTGGCTTATAAAATCAGTTCTAAGCCTTTAACCTTCAGCAGAACACTGAATAATTGAGGGGTCTATGGACACTGACATTTATGGCAAAGCAGGAAAATAGATGTCTATTGATGGGGCTGTATCTCTGATCATAGTTCATAGCCCCCTTTCAGTGGTGGAGTTAACATTACCTGTTTGATGTCAGGCACTGCAATGATCGCTGCCAGATGGTCCCAGGCTGATGGTCCCAGGTCTCCTGTGCCAATGATAGCTGTTTTGCTGATATGATCAACATAATTCAATCACTGTCAGTACTTATTTCTCCCCTGTTTCTCCATGATAGTCATTTGCTGACTTTTCCCTTCTGTGCTCTTCACTTTTGGAAGATATTAGCACCAGGGAAAATAAAAGTGAGTATTCACCAAATTCAATCTTAATAAACTTCAAGTTTTGTTTTCCCCCCCACCATTCCCATAGCAGTATTTGTGGATGTAATTTGATTTGTAAGAGCTACACCCTGAATGCAGGATAAGTTTTTGTGCTTAAAAATACCATTGTGACTTACATGGAATAGTCATTTTGTTGAGTTTTACTAACTTGTTGTTTCTTCTGCCAGAGGACTTTATGACACTTGTGAAAAACTAAGTGGCTGTTACAAATCTTATCTGAAACAGCTGTTACAGATTTTATAGACTTCTGTTTATGTATGTTAAATATTCATTCATGACTTTAATTTTCAAAATATTTTCTTTCCTCTACTGGGAAAATATTATACTATAAAATAGCTTTAATGTTTTCCACTCTTTCTTTAAACTATTACAGTAAATTAATACTTCCTTTCTTTCCTCTTTCTTCTAATTCCTAAAACACTGCTGTGAAGAGTCTGTGGAAGATGGTGTCTGAAGGAGATGGAAGCTGGGGGATGTTGTGCTTCCTGTGTCCCTACCTCTGACTTGCACTGTAACCTCCTTCATAAATGCATTTTTCCTAGGAATATAGCCTGACTCTGCAGAAAAACCCAATCAGCTCTGAAACAGGTGTTCTGATATGGGAAAAAATGACATAGTCTTTTTCCCACTATAACCTTCCGGAATTCTGATCATCCCCATAGTGATATATGTCCATACCACAACATCTTGTTTTGGTATCGCTTTAGTGGACTTCCAGTGGTACTGTCTGTCATTTTATGACAGCTACTTCCATCTGATTTACACTGGAGACTGACAAATTTCTTAACTTTAAAATAGCATTTAAAAAAAATGTAGGAGACTAATGATCTTTCCAGTGTCAACTGCTGAGAACTCCCACAAATGATAACCATTAGCTACACTTCCCACAGCCTAACGTTTTTTCCATCCAAGAAACAAGCCACTTTGGGTGCCCTGAAACCATCTGCTCAGCTTTGCAATTCCTACTTGTTTAATTTAATAATGAAAAATGACATGAAAATGAAAGAATACTACCTTACTTCCTCCAGAAGTTTTGAGCAAAAACATTTCAGCCCATGAGCAAAGTAAGATCTGTAGTCTTAGCATATAGCTAACAAAAGCCTGTGCTAGAGGAATCTGCTAGAGAGTCCTTTTTATTTATTTATTTATTAATTTTATGCTGGACACATTTACTGAGTTTTAAAAAACATAAATTGCACAACTGATAATTACGTCAGTCATGCAGCAAACAAAATGGATAAGCAAAAACCAGTTGTCATATTTCCCAGTGCTCTAAGATACACTGATGTAGATGCAGATATACAGCATCCTTTTTATCTGTGATAATTTACAGTTTTCTGCTGCCACTCTCCAATGCTGTCAGTCGAGCTTCTGTCCCTGCTGGCTTGGCTGTTCTGAGAAGAACTGAAATGGCAGGTAGCCCATCACTATGAGATGCACATTTGTTTTACACTTCCTTTCTGCGATGTGTGTGTGTTGCTGATGTCTCCTTCAGCATAATACAGGTAAATGCAAAATCTTACAGTTAACTGAAAATGGATACTTAGATGTAAATATAAGCCTTTAGATCACTTTATAAATAAATATAGAACTACAAATGTATCTGCAACAATAAAATTAAGGTCTTTGCAAATATCTGCCTTTTTACCTATAGCTGTGCGTGTAATATCGCACACTTATTGTATAGTGTTTATATCTCGAATGTTTGAATTGGTGTTTATAAATGCCCATATATGGATATATAAAGATTTATTTCTGTGCGTATATAAAAATAATGTAAAGACCAGCTGTACAAAACCTGTGGATTAAACCTCAACAGCGGTAGTAGAATAGGAAGCCACATTTCCAGAAGGTCCAGATTTATGTAAAGACAAAGTCTTCAGAAAGAAATTCCCAAATACAGAGTGAGGATCTGACAAGCTGTGGCAGGGAGCACTGAAGATGTGGCTTGGTTTGATACTCTTATGGTTAAATCCCATGGGAAATGACAGAGTTTGGATTCTTTGGATTCAGGAGAGGACATGAAGGGGCCCAGATAACCTGAATCCTTGATGAATGCAGATCAACAAAAGAATATCAGGCACACTCAAGACGTGGAAAGGTGTTGGCTACTCCATTTTGAGTATCTGGTATTCTCAGTGTACTAGATATACAGCTTCTTTTTCATGCATGTGAAGGGTGAGAACTGAGGAAAACAACATTTTTCTTTTGTACTTGTTTTATTTTGCTAGTATGAGTTTTGTGTGCACTTTTAAATTTGTTTCTTAAAGAGTTTAACATGGGAAAGTGCAAAGTCTTGCACCTGTGAAAGAACAACCCCAGGCACCAGTATGCGCTTAGGTCTGACTGGCTGGAAAGCAGCTTTGCATAAAAAAACCTGCGGGTCCTGGTGGGCACCAAGATAAACATGAGCTGACAATTTTCCCTTGTGTCAAAAAAGGCAAATGATGCATTTGCCTTTTTATGGCAACACTCCTGTGTTAATAAGAGTGTTGCCAGTAGGACAAGAGAGGCAATCCCTCCTTTCTAATCAGCACTGGTGAGGCAGCACCTGAAGTACTGGGTCCAATTCTGGGCTAGAACAGACATTGACACACTGGAGAGGATCCAGCAAAAGATCACTAACATGATGAAACTACTGGAGCATCTCACATGTAAGGAGGTGCTGAGAGAGTTGGGACTGTTCAGCCTGGAGAAGAGAAGGCTTAGTGGAGATCTCATCAATGAATATACAGACCTGAAGGGAGAGTTCAAAGATAATGGAGCCAGGCTCTTTTCAGTGATGTGCAGTGACAGGGCAAGAAGCGATGGGCACAAACTGAAACACAGCAGACTCCATCTTAACATAGGAAATATTGGCACGGGTTGCCCAGAGAGGTTGTGGAGTGTTCCACCTTAGAGATATTCAAAAGCCATAAGAATCTGCTTTAGATGACCCTGCCTGAGCAGGGATGTTGGACTAAGATGACCCCCAGAGGTCCCTTCCAACCTCAGCTATGCTGTGATTCTGTGACAGCTTTGGTGTCAATTTACAGATGATACTAAACAGAAAAAAGTCCACAGATATAACCTGGCTACAGTAAATGCTGAAAAGCATGAAGGAGGCCATTAACCTGGGAAGCTGGGAATTAGTGACAAAAAAAGAAAACAACATAAAAAAAAGGAAAAGGACAACCAAAAGCAAGGGGCTTCCCCCTAAATCTGTTGTCCCCACGCAGAACCGCTTTGCTGTCCTGCAGGGGGCTAATGAGGAAACGCACTTGAGCCAGAAACTGCTAAAGAAGATCTCTACTGGTGCTGCTAGGAAAAAGCGTCGGGTCGTAGTAGTCGGGGACTCTACACTGAAAGGACAGAAGCACTTGTCTGCGGGCCAGACCCCGTCTCAAGGGAGGTGTGTTGCCTACTGGGGGCAGGGATCAGGGATGTGGCAGAGAGGCTGCCTGCTCTAGTAAGTCCCACGGACTATTACCCATGACCTGTGGGTGCTAGGGATATAGATAGAAGTAGATTGGGGAACATAAAGAAGGACTACAGAGCCCTGGGGGAGGTGGTTAGGGGCTCTGGAGCTCAGATAGTCTTTTCATCAATTCTCCACGATACAGGGGAGGACCTAAAAAAAGCTAGGAGGATTAACCAGGTTAATAAATGGTTAAAAGGGTGGTGTCATAGTCAGGGGTTTGGGTGCCTTGAACAAGGGACCGAAGTTTGTAGGCCATGTCTAGTGGGGGCTGGTGGAGTTGGTCTGATAAAGAAGGGAAAGAGCAGTTTTGGTAGGAGGCTTGCCAGACTGGTCAAGGAGGCTTTAAACTAGATGTGTTGGCGGAGGGAGGCATCATTCCATCCCAACACACCAGAACCTATAATAAATGCTCGGAGCAATGTAGAGATATCCTAGCCGCTCCAGCCAATGAGCCGGCTTCAGCTGGAGCTCGGCTCAGATGCCTCTATAGAAATGCCCATAGCATGGGGAACAAACAAGGGGAATTAGAGATGTGTGCACGTCTATAGGGGTATGATATAATAGGTATCACAGAAACATGGTGGGATGGCTGCTATGACTGGAGTGTTGGAATGGAAGGTTACAGGCTCTTTAGAAAAGACAGGCCTGGCAGGCGGGGGAGGGGAGTTGCCCTTTTGTTAGGGATAGGCTGGAGAGTATGGAACTCTGTCTGGGGACAGGTGAGCAGTCCACTGAGAGTTTGTGGGTGAGGGTTAAAGGGAAAACAGCTATGGGAGACATTACTGTGGGGATCTGTTACAGAACGCCTGATCAAGGAGAACCTGCAGATGAAGGACTCCATAGACAGATAGGAAAAGCCTCACGCTCGCAGGCCCTTGTTCTCATGGGTGACTTCAACCACCCTGACATCTGTTGGAAGGATGGTACAGCCCGGCACAAGCAATCCAGGAGGTTCCTCGATTGTGTAGAAGACAACTTACTTCTGCAAGTAATAAAGGAGCTGACAAGGAGAGGTGCCATGCTTGACCTTGTGCTCACCAACAGGGAAAGGCTCGTTGGAAATGTGCCTCTCCAGGGCAGCCTTGGTTGCAGCGATCACGAGATGGTGGAGTTCAAGATCCTCAGGACAGTGAGAAGACCGTGCAGCAAGCTCACTCTTCTGGACTTCAAGAGAGCATAGTTTGGCCTCTTCAGGAACCTGCTTAGTAAGGTTCCATGGGATATAGCCCTAGAGGGCAGGGGGGCCCAAGACTGCTGGTTGATATTCAAGGATCACCTGCTACAAGCTCAGGAGTGTTGCATCCCAACCAGAAGGAAGTGCAGCAGGAGGGCCAGGAGATCTCCTTGGATGGATAAGGAGCTGCTGAGGAAAATTCAAATGAAAAAAGAGGCTTATAATAAATGGAAGCAAGGACAGGTGGCATGGGAAGAGTACAGGGATGTTGTCTGGGAAACTAGGGACCAGGTTAGGAAAGCTAAGGCCCAGTTAGAATTAAACTTAGCTAGAGGTATTAAAGATAACAGGAAGGGATTGTACAAGTACACAGCAAAAAACAGACGAGGGAGAATGTAAGCCCCCTCAGGAAGCTCTCGGGAGAACTGGCTACACAGGATTTGGAGAAGGCTGAGGTTCTGATGCAGGGAATGTGAGAATGAAGACCTTGCGCCCACTGTAGGAGCGGAACTGGTTAGAGACCATCTTAAAAATCTGAAAGTGTCCAAGTCCATGGGTCCTGATCAGATCCATCTGTGGGTCCTGATCAAATCCATCTGTGGGTCCTGAAGGAGCTGGCAAATGAAGTTGCGAAGCCACTGGCCATAATATTTGAGAAATCATGGCAGTCAGGTGAAGTTCCCAACAACTGGAAAAAGAGAAATATAACCCCCATTTTCAAGAAGGGGAAAATGGATGACCCGGAGAATTACAGACCAGTCAGTCTCACCTCTGTGCCTGGCAAAATCTTGGAGCAGATTCTCCTAGAAGCCATACTAAGGCACATGAAAAAAAAACAAGGTGCTTGGTGACAGCCAGCGTGGCTTCACTAAGGGGAAATCCTGCCTGACCAATTTGGTGGCCTTCTATGATGGTGCTACAGAACTGATGGACAGGGGTAGAGCAGTTGATGTCATCTACCTGGACTAGTGTAAAGCATTCGACACTGTCCCACACGACATCCTTGTCTCTAAATTGGAGAGACATCAATTTGATGGATGGACCACTCAGTGGATAAAGAACTGGCTGGATGGCTGCACAGAAAGAGTTGTGGTCAATGGCTCAATGTCCAGCTGGAGACCAGTAAGCAGTGGTGTCCCTCAGGGATCAGTGTTGGGACTGGTCTTGTTTAACATCTTCATCGCTGACATGGACAGTGGGGTTGAGTGCACCCTCAGCAAGTTTGCCGATGACACCAAGCTGTGTGGTTCGGTTGATGCGCTGGAGGGAAGGAATGCCATCCAGAGGGACCTTGACATGCTTGTGAGGTGGGCTGATGCCAACCTTATGAAGTTTAACCATGCTAAGTGCTAGGTCCTACACCTGGGTCAGAGCAATCCCAGGCACAGCTACAGGCTGGGCAGAGAAGAGATTCAGAGCAGCCCTGCAGAGAAGGACTTGGGGGTGTTGGTTGATGAGAAAATGAACATGAGCCAGAAGCGTGCGCTTGCAGCCCAGAACGCCAACCATATCCTGGGCTGCATCAAAAGGAGCATAACCAGCAGGTCAAAGGAGGTGATCCTGCCCCTCTACTCTGCTCTCGTGAGCCCTCACTTGGAGTATTGTGTACAGTTCTGGTGTCCTCAACATAAGAAGGACATGGAACTGCTGGAACAAGTCCAGAGAAGGGCCACGAGGATGATCAGGGGACTGGAGCACCTCCTCTATGAAGACAAGCTGAGGAAGTTGGGGCTGTTCAGCCTGGAGAAGAGAAGGCTGCGTGGAGACCTCATAGCAGCCTTCCAGTATCTGAAGGGGTCCTATAGGGATGCTGGGGAGGGACTATTCTTTGGAGACTGTAGTGATAGGACAAGGGGTAATGGGTTAAAACTTAAAGAGGGGAAGTTTAGATTGGATATAAGGAGGAAATTCTTTCCTGTTAGAGTGGTGAGGCACTTGAATGGGTTGCCCAGGGAGGTTGTGAATGCTCCATCCCTGGCAGTGTTCAAGACCATGTTGGACGAGGCCTTGGGTGATATGATTTAGCGTAAGGTGTCCCTGCTGATGGCAGGGGGGTTGGAACTAGATGATCTTAAGGTCCTTTCCAACAATTATTCTATGTATGTGTCTGGCCAATTGTATAAAACTATAAACTGTAACTGATATTTTATAATGTAAAAAATACATTTGCACATGTCCAATGAACACAATTAGAAATTAAAATTCTGGGTTTTACTGTTATTTTTTACCTCATCTAATGTAAACTACTATTTTCTATTTTTTTTAAATAAGCTCATTACAAATGCAATATCGGATTATTAAAAATTTTTTTATTATTATTCTTAGAACTATTTGCAACATTTTATTTCTTTAATTTTGTGTCTTGCTGAAATAAACATGAAGACGAAGAAATGGGCAAATCATACAAGAATTTTTTTTAATGTCTTTTATCTGTTTTACAGATGATCACCTCAGATCAAAGTTATCATTTATTTTGCACATTCAGTTACCAATATGCATAAGAAAGGACATTTCTTATACAGAAGAAATCTAATTTATTTAGTTGACAGAGCTTGTGTCCTAGAAGTAGTCATTATTGTATTTCTTGGTAGTAATTATGTGTTTTAAATGTGATAAGGGATCTTCACATCCACTTGACATAACAGAATGTAGGTGTAATTTAATTGGCTAGAGAAACTAAATATTATTCCCAGGATTTTCATATCTTCTGTTGGCTATCACTTGAGTTTCAGCAGCAGTTCAAGTCCCAGGTCTCAGTTTTCGATGTCTAGGCCAGGTGCATCAGAGACTGCATATTAATTCATGTGCAACTGTTCAGAACAGTGTAACTGACGGTGCCTGGGGTGAAGCTACTGAGAGACTGAGATAAACTCAATGGGTGTAATGACTAAATTACATTCTCCTTAAAACTGGTCCCTTCAGGTCAGATTGCCAGATTAGCGAATTGCTAGTGCTCGGTAACAGCACTATAATGGCTACAATCTATGCTTTGTTTTTTCTAGGCATAAATGGACAGAGCACAGTGCATATGAGGTCTTGTCTGTGAAAGGCTAAATTAAGGATGATAAAATAAGTGTAAAATCCTAATTTATAATAGTTTGCCATCCCATTGATGTAATGCACTGTTGATATAGAGAAGAACTCAGTATGATAGAAACTAGTTTTCAGAACTGTATCCCATGGGAATTAATTAAAGAATACTATTTGAAGACCTCTGAATGGATAGCACACAGCTCCCATGTGTATTGTCCATTTTTTTGTGTTACAAGGAGAGATGGCAAGTAGCTGATGCAGAAGTGTTTGCGGTTATGTATTCATTTAGGCTTCAGTAAGTCTTACTGCTTTTATATATTGTGTAAGAAGACTGCTAGAATCTTTCCATGCTTCCTCTCTTATTGAGGAAAAGGTAAAATGATCATAATAAGACTTTTTGAGGTGGGGTTAGATGCTGTGAGTAGCTGCGAGCAAAACATGAGCCTTGTGGCTTGGAAAAGCAAAGGCAGTGTGAAAGTTTTGCCCATGCTGGAAATAAGGACAGCCAGGAAAATTAATCTAAAAAGACAGCTTTTCACTTTGCAAAATGTGTTTCTACTTGCAGAACTGGATCAGACAACTCTCCCCACCCACTTTCAGTGTTCTGTGTACCTTTTAATCATTATTGTGTATAATCTGATAACTGGTAATTGTAGTTACAAATGGGATACTTAATTACTTAACTAAACCCAGTAATAGGAGAGGTTTGAAGAAAACTGAGCAGTACCTTGCTCAAAATGAATGAGTACATTATTTTTTTGTTTTCTGTTTCTTTTTTGCCCCTGAAGGGGATGATATCTTTGTTGGTGGAGATTCTATGAAAAATTTAAGGTAAAAATTAGTTGCATACCATCTTTTTTCCCCAGAGTATAATCTTTATAGGCCATGGATTGTGACTTATAGCACTTCAAGGCTTCTGTAATGGAGCTAAACCATCCTCAGATTTTTGCACATGCACCCCCCCAAAACACACAGTCTTGCTATCTTAATGATAAATTTCTAGTTAAGGAAAACTTACAGAAAATTTCACTTCTAAGTATCTAAGGTTCATTGTCACAGTGACATTTTAAGCTGTTATTCACAGTTTGCTTTCATTGCAAATTACAATGGAGTAATTTCCTCTGAGGGAAACATCTGAGAACGTAAATACATTTATAAATTAAAACATCGTATCATACACATCTGCTGCTAATAAGATCTGTATCAAGATCTCAGCTTCGTTGGACAAGGAGATTTGTAGGATTTACATAAGTTAGTGTCCAATATCAGCTACGGAATGAAAATTCCTAAACTCTATGTACTCCCCCAGCACAGTTTGTGCTTCAACAATTGCTGCACTCATTGGTGACAGCAGAAATTATTCTTTTGTCTTCTAGGTCTAAGCTACTGATTTGCTATATCGTTCAGTATACAAAACAATGGAAGTTGGAAGGGTTCACTTGGAAAATGTTTCCTGTATTCCTCTCAGCAAAATGATTCATCTTTTGAACCCAAGGTTTGCAATTTCATGAGTCAACCCTATTTAAGAGGGCAACTCAGAGCATCATACAGAAAATCAAAAGCTCTAACTCATCTCCCTGACTCCCAGGCAAGTAAAGGGTGAGAAAAGGGGCAGAGTTAAAAATCAACACTTGCATAGGCACTGCTATGAACTGCTTGGAAAGGAAATTAATGTCTTTGTTTAGTGCCTGCAAAATTATGCAAAAAGACACAAAAGGTTGATCCTTTGTAACTCAGTATCACTCTTTTTTAAACATTTGTGGTTTGTGTGTTTTGCAGACAGAAATTATGTCAGAGGCTTACAGACAGAGGAAGTTTTGATTGGTCTTTTTTTAAATGGTTAGAATGAACTAGAAGAAACCTGTGACCAAATGGTTTTCCCATGCAGATAAAATATACAGAGAAGCTGCCAAATAAGAAAGAGCAGATCAACATTCTCTATGGTTTGAACTGTAAATCTTTAGATTTGACACTTTACAGCTGTTTCATTCAAAATACGAAGTTTTCTATTCTGTTTTCGAATGAATTTTATCACCATTTAAAACATTAGTATGAAAAGAGTATAAGTAAACAACTGTTGGGATTTTTGATTGCTTTTGGAGTCAATCACTAGATAAATTGATTGGTAGAATATTACATTTTGCTGGATCCAATTATAAACTAAAGGAGGATGGTGCAAGCAGGAGGGTAAATTATTACATTTAATAAAGCATCTGATGTTCAAAACAGATCTTTAAAGTATAATTCTATTATCAGATCAAATTGTTGTGAACAAAAACCCAATAATTACCTGACTTATTGAAGTTCTTCAATTATTTTTTTCCCAAATTTCTTTTCCACTTGAAAATTTGACTTTACTTTCATATGTTGCAAGAACCAGAAAAAAACAGACTAAATTATGTGTTTATAAAAATGCCACCTTTTTAATGTTTATGGATTACATAAATGTTGACTTCTGTAGAATAAAGTATTTGGTCAATTCTAAATGAAGTCTAGGATGTCAGCAGTGAATGTGAGTTTTCTCAGACACTTCTCTATCAGGAAGTAATCTAGTAATCTCGTGCAACAAATGTTATTACTGCATATATCCTCATGTATGGTTTAGTAATGACTGACTTGAATGTTTTGTGTTAGGGATTTTCACAGTGGTAAAACTAGTCTGATGTCTGAATATCACCTACGGAAATTATTATGAAAATCTGCATATCAAAGATGTAGAAAGTATAGTGAAATAAACAATATTTATCTGTACTGATCTCATTTCACTGGTTTAGACTTGTAAGTGGTTTGAATTTTTGAAGTTACAATACAAATATTCAAAAGACACAAGAAAATAGAATCATAGAATCATAGAATGGTTAGGGGTTAGAAAGGACCTTTAGATCACCTAGTTCCAACCCACCTGCCATCAGCAGGGACACCTCACACTAAACCATGTCACTCAAGGCTTCGTCCAATCTGGTCTTGAACATCGCCAGGGACGGATCATTCACAACCTCCCTGGGCAACCCATTCCAGTGCCTCACCACCCTAATAGGAAAGAACTTCCTCCTTATATCCAATCTAAACTTCCCCTCTTTAAGTTTTAACCCGTTACCCCTTGTCCTATCACTACAGTCCCTAATGAAGAGTCCCTCTCCAGCATCCCTATAGGCCCCCTTCAGATACTGAAAGGCTGCTATGAGGTCTCCAAGAACCCTTTTCTTCTTCAGGCTGAACAGCCCAAACTTTCTCAGCCCGTCTTCATATGGGAGGTGCTCCAGTCCCCTGATCATCCTCGTGGCCCTCCTCTGGACTTCTTCCAACATTTCCATGTCCTTTTTATGTTGAGAAATATAACATGTAACATGTCTGTGAAAAAAATTCTTATCACAACTGTTCTCATATATATGTTTGTTATTTTGTTAACGAACATGCATAGAAATGGATGATTTCCTTACAGGATAAATCCATGACCAAGGTTATTTTATTCAAGACAGGCTTTCTGACTCGAGCTTTCTAGAGAATCAATGTCAGATTAATGGGTTTTGGATGTTGTGGGTTTCGTGGACCACCAAGTTAAAAAATTAATAAAAAGGGCCTTTTACAAATTGGAGAAAAGACAAAACATCAAAGTAGCAACAATATGACCTTCGTAATATGACCGTATTTGGCTTTTCTGTCTACTTCCACCATGTGTTCCAGACAGAGATACGTTGTACTCTGAAGAATGGAACAAGGGAATAATTTTTGCTTATGAACTGGTGGAGATAAAAAGTCAAACATTGCACTCACATCAGAAAACAGATGAAACAAAAAAAAAAATCCACAGCTTCTAGTTTGTTTTTGCGTTATACGGATTATGCATGAATAAGAAACCACAGAACTTGAATATAACTCCACTTTTATGGACGTGTTTTAATTTTTCCACATCAAATCAGGAAGTTAATTGTCTGTTTGAGAAAACTCACATTCGCTGCTGCAGGATATGGTGGTCTCCTTGTTCCTGATCTTTGCTTTTCAATCAGACCCCAGAATGCTGAAAGAGAAAAACCTCTTCTACATGTTTAGGAGATGTTTCAGATGTTGCAGGTTTTTCAAACCAGGGCACTAGAAAGAACAATGCAAGTGGTAACAACATTAACAAATGATTTTAATGTGTAAGTTTAGCTTGTGTCAAGATAGGAGTAGTTCTAGATCATTCCATGTAAATAATAGTTAAAAAAAAATCTTTAAGTCCTGGTAGTATCTGAAAGATGTGACTATTGTTAGGTCAAGTGGTGTTGTTTGCATATTGATTTTCAAAATCGCTTTCGTTTAGTAGTGTTACTTGTATTTAATCATCTTTGAGCAGAAAGGATGAAGATTGCATTGTGAAATACTTCTGAAAAGAATATCAATATTCATAATGTTAAATGCCATTACTACTTACATGAGCAGCATTGCTTTATTATGTCTCAGCAGCCACTGAAACAAAACCAGAGCTTGTAATCTTGTTACCTCTAAAGCAGGTATGCTCTCCTCATTGCCCTGCATCTTTCAGTCCTCTCTAACTCATTTTGATCCACCTGAATATGTTTTTAAAATTATGATGAAGAACAACAGCTACAAGTTAAGTATTTGCTCTGACATGGACCTTAAATGGGTTTTCAGTCATTAGATTCTATGGGTTGTTTAATCATTTTCTCTGGTTAATGTAAATATTTTTCTGTATTTTTAAACAGTCCAGTCTATCTTAGTAGGCTTTGTAAATGGAATATTTCTTTCCCTCCTTAGGTTAAGTTAGCTGACTGCTTTCTGCCTAGTTTTGAACGCAATAGTACTAACTCATAAAATTAATTCCCATTTCGTGGGATTGTCAGAAATGAGGATTGCTCTGACCCCTGTTTGAACTCATCAGCTGAAATGAAGTTGTTCAGTGAGCTGGAGAAGACAAAGCTGAGTTCCAAGAAATTAATCAGCTCCATCAGCCTCCGCGATAGGCCTGAAAATGGCACACATCAGACTGACCCTGAGCAGCTCTGGATTCCCTCTGTAAATGAAAGTCATCATTCCTGGCAAGGAAGATACTAAATTATAGGCTTTTAAATTTAATTTTCAGTTTACTTGTGTTTTCGATTAGTGTGCCATGTTTCATAAAGATGGTAGTACCTTTAAGTAGTAAATGCCCTTCATCTACCAGCTCAATCCCTGTTGTAATAAAAAGGTAAATTTGAAGTAAAAACTGTTAGCAAATGAAACGTGGTTGTTTTTTTTCTAGGATTTTTTTTTCCCTTTCTCAGTGACACCTTAAGCAACAATACCAAATTATTTTCTTCATACCAAAATCAATAACAGGCTTGGAAATAAAAAGTAGCCCTGCAGCCTGAGGCCACAGATTTTCATGACAGGCTACTAAAACTATCTTCCAGTAGCCTGAAGGTCTGCCAGCTAATCATTCACTTTCCTTTCACTATTTAGTTGTCGGATATCTCTCCGGGCTAGTAAAAGTTAAAGGCTATGTGACAAATTGTCTGCTAAAGAAACATTGTCCATTTTTGTCTTTGTGGAACTTCAGTCTTTAGCATGTAGACTGAAAAGTTCACATTGCGTTGGAAGGAAAGCAAAAATTAAAACTTTAACAAGTCATAAATCTTTAAATGCTATCTTACTTATTAAGGGCAAAACACTGAAGCCCTTGTTGTGTACCTTTCCGGAACAGTAGCAAAATTACCATTTTTTCAGGGAAGCAAGATGAATACATAAAGAGAAACAAATTTAGGATTCTTCAGTTAAGAATTTGAAGATGAGGGAGCATGACAGTTAGAGTTAAACGCCTTATTTATGTGTACACACCCCCCCACACACCCCCGCCTTGTGCATATGCATGACAATGTAACCTATAATTTGGTAACTATAGCAATTCCTAGGAACGATGCAAGGGACATCTATCCAATTACAGAGCTGAGTGGAAATTGGGAGGTGACGAATGCACTCAACTCTCCTCTTCTGTTTATGTTCTTGTTTAAACAAACTTGGTCAAAATTAATATATTTAGCCCAGAAATTAAAAATTCATTCTACTTTTTAAAGAGTCAATCAAATCCCATGGTGCCAAAATAACAAATCTATCAACTGCCTAATAATATCATCAGTAATTTCCCATGAACACACCTGGGAGATATTTAATAGACTAGATTGACTAGCATCTTCATAGTAGTCCAGGATAATTATGAGTTTCTAGACCTGTACTTGTATAGTCTTTCAAGTGCATGGCTTGAGGCAAAATAGGCACCTTCATTTCTTAACTATTCATCACTTCTGATATTCTCCTTTCCCCTTTTTACCTGTAGTCCCTCCAAACCGTGTCTTGGAAGGGTTTTTGCAGTTAAACCAAACTAAAGCTTTCAGATACATAAGTATCATAATCTATGCTAAACCTTTACATCATCTTAAATAGATTGCATCAGTATAAATCTTTAGATCATCTTAAGTACCTCAGACCTATTAATTTGTACTATACTAGGCACTTACTTACACAGGTGCACAGATAAGGAGCGACTAAGGTTGGGGCAAGCCAGTTAACCCTGGTTTGAAGTCCGTAAGGTGCTTTGCTGTAGTGGCTATGTGCTAAATTTTAACAATTAGCCTTTTATGGCCCCCAGACATTCGCTATACTGGATAATGCCCAACAGTTAAGTTTAGTTAAAACAACAAGTCTTTTCAATCTCATTGATTATTAGCTTTTATATCCAAGAAGCATGTTTTGAGGTGTTTCGATTCTCTATCTCTATAATGGAGACATAGCTGGAGGAGTCAATTCTTTTGGAAGTTCTCCAAAACAATGAACAGGAAAGTGCACTCACATATATGTGCATATTGTACACACAAACACACACAGAAAAAATATGACTTGTAGTGTTTCTCCTCTGTTCTTTTAATTCAAGAACAGACAGAGGAAGCAAACTCCCCATTTCAGTTCCTTTACATTTCCACACTACCATTCTCCTTAAGAAATGATCTTGCTGCTGGTGGAAATTATCAGATTAGATTATCATCTTGTTATAAAACCAGGAAAGTCAACTATAGATGCCTGCTCATCTAAGGGTAGCAAATATGACCAGCACTTACAATGTTCCTTTAAATGGCGTTTTTGCAGGATTCTACCCTTATGAACTGAATAGAAAATAGCATAGACATGCATGTCAAGTGATAAGATTTAAACAGTATAGTAGTTTTTAGTAGTATAGTAGTTTATAGTAGTTTTTTAGTTTTTTACTTTATAGACATAAAGTTCTCAGAAGCACTAAAGAAACCCCTAAGTTTTCTTGTGAAAGCAGGAATCGGGCATCCTACCAATACTACTCACTAGCTGTATTAGTTGGAAGGCTGATTGACACTTAGGTGTGAACATCCACACCTGCCTAGCAGTTACTTTGGTGTGCAGACTGCTCCTGGGGCAGCCAGTCCCTGGAGCAACCTCAGTTTTTACTACAGCAAAGGTCCAACTACATGTGTGTGTCTGTGCATGTGCACCTCAAGCACATGTGTGTTCATGTGTTCAGAACTATCACTTTCACAGGCAATTCAATCTAAAGTTCAGTTAATAAAACCATCTAACCTTTCAATGGTGGCAGTGGGTCCTTTCTAAAGGTCACAAACTATCTTTTCTGCCTGATCTGTATCTCCAGTTGCAATCAGAACCCACTGAAATAGTCCAGTAATGAACCACACAGATAACCATACTTTCCAGTGCTCTAACATACAGATCAAATGCACAGTTCTCCTTGTGAGCACCCCAGCCTTGCTCTCTTTATCCCAGCCATGATCATATATATATGTGCCTAAAGATGAGCACTGTGGGTATCCAAAGCAATCTGACTTTGCATACTGCACCTTAGGTGGACTGTAAAGGACAATGTTTATATAACTATTTCATCTTCACTCATTCTCTATGGTGTTATAGTTTCTGGGATATTTCCTGTGCTTTCTTATGGCAAAGTAGTCTGAGTACTATGTGATTCTTCCGCACGTACAGGAGTAATGGTTCTTCTGGAGCACTGGGGACTCAGGGGATGCTGCTGACCCTCCATGCTCAGCTGAGTTGGTGTGCAGCCTCCCTGCAAATTGGGCAGGTTAAAAATCCCAAAGCAAATTTAAATAAAGGCATCCAGTGTGATTTGAATCAGTATGAGTTGAATGAATGTAAGAAAAACATTTTGAGTGTGTTGGGGAAAGTAGCCCTGTAACAACACTTAAATAAACATTTAATAGAATGCATTTTTGGAGTATAACTAATGAAACTGAAGAAAATTACTGTGGCTTGATCTTGCTGTGTTTCTGATGTTAAAATTTACCTGGTAGCAATTATAGCTTGGATACCTAAAAAAAAAATAAATATTGTCAGTTAGATATCCATCCTGCCTTTCTCTGGAGTTTAGCACTGGAGAAAAATAATCAGTTAATGGTATAAACTGTAAAACTTAATAAAGTTTTATTGAACAGAATATTTATGAAGACAACTGGAGATTTCAGTTTATGTTAACACTGACTAATACTTGCATGTTAACTCTTACAAACCTACTCAGAAATAAACTCAAAATAGATGTGCAAGTACTCATATGTTTTATGCAGACTGTGATTTAGCTATAATTGTCTCTGTATTGCATATTTCTATCTAGAGTTTCACAGCAAGGTCACAAAACAAGTGGTGTAAAAAGCATCTTTATTTCTTTCCCCAGGGTATAATCTGCAATACTTTGGAAATTAAGGTATATCAGACAAAAATGTATGCAGATGTTCAGCTCCAGTCTGTCCTTTGTTTTGATACATTACATTTGTAGGTTATGCCCATCTCTCCCTACGAAGACATCATCTGTTTTCTTCCCCTTGCTCATGCTGGACGCTCACAATGATACATGCTATAGGAAACAAGGTGAGAACACTAGTGCAGATCTCTTTTGCTGCATGTCAGTAATGTCATTATTGGCACTTGATCTAGTGGTATGCATTTGTTTAATGAAGCATAGTTGCTTTAACCTTCTAGACTGTCCCTCCCTGAGAAGCACCAGCTTATGCTAGAAATTGAGTCATGACACAGTAATGTGCCAGTTATTACTGTAATAATAACTGTCCCCCCACAGCAAAGAGTAATTTGACAATCTTATATAACTAACTGTACATGTTACTCTTCACATGAAGTGTTAACCCATTACTAGAATATACTAAATATTAGTTTATTGGGAAATGCTGAAGAAATTCAGTCCTGGTCTTCTAAATTTGTTTTTCTTGCATTTATCCTTACATGACTGGATTCACCAGAGAAATGAGGTCTCAAAGCCTAATAACTATAGTAGTAATTTTCTTAGCAAAGTCTGATGTAAAATAATAGTAGAAGTAAGCTTCCTCACTTATTACCTCACAAATACTAGCCCTAACAAATATGTGATTTACAGTAGCTATATTGAAAAATTACATATATAACTAGAAGTTGGGACCTCAGTAGTTTGGCATTAAGCATAGCAGAACAACTGCATACAGTTAACAGATACTATAAAGATTGCTTTATTTCTATGTTAATGCCAGAGGCTTACTGCAAACTTAGAAATCAATAAGGAATTTAAAACAAAGACATGTTTGAGGCACGGTATTTTTATATTTTGGGAGATCTTTTCCTTCCCTTTCTTGAAATTTTGCTCATCAGAAGGTGACTACTACTTTTATAGCTAAATGGTATTCTTATTTTTTGCAAAACAGCAGTTTGTCCCCATGAAAGAGGAGGGAGCTGAGTTTTATTTAGTACTTCATCTGTATACTCTGGCAAGTAACAGGTCTGCTAGCTTTATTGTTAACATGAATCACAGATCTTGTGAAAATAATAGACTACCTAGAAATTGCTTGTGCTACAGGGAATATGGGCTTGGGAGTAATGCAGATGTTCAGATATTTGCCTGCCTTTCTTTGTGACACAGATATCATGGACAGAAAGATTACAAAACATAAAAATGTAAATAAATGGTTGACTACTTCTTTTCGGCATTTTTAAGCTGGATACATTTTCTAATCAGGTTTTTAAACAAAGGCTTTGTGATACATGAATAGTACTGTTTGTGGTTGTGATGAAAGCTCTGTGTTACAAAAACTTCAAAGGCAATGATTCATTGTGAATTTCTCTAATTTGAACGTTGATGATAACCTTTGTTTAAAACACCAGACTGAAACACTTGTATTGTTAAACACTTGTGCTGCACTGACCTTTTTCAAGATTGTTTGCAGTTGGATATTTCAACATACCATACCTGCAATCGTATTGACTACAGTATTTTGCCTGTCAGGATTAAGTTAATGCTGTTATCTTTGCTGTAATGGGTTTTGAGCCTGCTGATGCCTGCCTGAAAATGCAACTGTAAATTACAGTAAGACATGATGATTTGCTAAGTTTCTTGATAGGTTCTTTAGTCAGATTTGGTGTAAAATGTAAGGTGAAAGTTTTTTTGCACTGACATTCTGCATTGCAGTTGATGTTCTCAGAAACTTACATCTAATATACATGAGAAATTTCATTAATTTCCCAGAAAATTTAGTATTCAGAGGATGAATGAAGCAGGAGAAGAGTAAGGAAGAAATAAATGCTTATGTGACTTCAAAGTTTTAATCTTATTTTAAAAATTACTAGGAACTTCTAGGTTTCAGGCAAAAATCTTTCTATCCTTGTAACTGTGCCCAGTTGAACAGAATATTGGCACATTCACTCCAAGCACTTACAGCAAGACCTACTGATGATCTCATACTTCCTCATGTTTTCTCTTCCAAATTATATGGGTGAGACAAGAAAGCAGGCTAGTACAAAGAAGCTTATACCTCAGCTTTCCTGTGGCTGATCTAACTTAGTATAATACTCATTTTCTGCTTTTGATAAATGCAGTCCTAGTTTGCTTATGTTTGTTGAGGACAATTCTGTAACAGTTGCTTTGTTAGACAGATATTAACTTACAATTTTCATGTCTTTCAGCAGTTGCCCTTTGCCTCTTACACCAAGTATCAAGTTCCCAGTTTCCAGTCTGAGTGGTTGGTTACTGGAACTTATCTATGTCTCACTTATCATCATGACAAAGTTAATGGGAGATGAACCACAATGGGTAGTGGAATACAGTGACCGGTCGCATCCTAGAAGTCTGGGAGGACACATTTGTCTTCAGCAGGGTGACGCATTGGGAAACACTGGAAGAAGAAAAAGGAACAATACTCTGTAACTTCTCTCCAAAAAGTCACCCCTTGGCATTGATTATGGAAAACATGAAAATATATTTAATCTGAAAGGCAAATGCATTTAAAAGACATGTCTAATAAATAAAATATCTTAGCTCAGAATGAAAAGACTTAGAAATTTGATGAAATATAATTTCAAATTAATTTGGTTCAAGACTAGTGAAAAAATTAATTTCTGCTTTTGTTTAGACTTAGAACTCCAATATGTTATCTCATGCATACAAATATTTATTGCACATGTCATTACATATAACTACATATTGTGGTTTATATTAAGCTATTAATGCCAACTTTCAAAACCAAAAACATTATTATAAAGAAATTTTTAGATATTGCTTGGGGAAAATATAGTTGCTATGTTTTATGTAGAATCGTTAGTTTATAATTTTTCTTTTTTAAATAGAAGGCACTACACTTTAATGCTTTAGGCTGGTGTCCTGGTTCCAGCTGCAAGTTATTTTTCTCCTTCCTAGTAGCTACTGCAGTGCTGTGTTTCATCTTCAGTCTGAGAACAATGCTGATAACACACTGTTTTATTTGTTGCTAAGTAATGCTTACTCTGATCAAGGACTTTTCAGTCTCTCATGCTTTGCCAGTGAGGAGGGGCACAAGAAGCCGGGGGGAAACAGGAACAGGACACCTGATACAAACTAGCCAAAGAAGTATTCCACACCTCAGCATGTCATGCTCCATATATAAACTGGGGGTAATTACCCAGAGGGGCAGATTCTTCCTGCTTGCATCAGGCTGAGTGTCGATCAGAAGGTGGTGAGCAATTCCATTGTACTTCACTTGTGCTGTGTAGTCTCTCTCCTTGTTATTACCATAATAAAAAATAATAATAATAGTTTTATATTATACTTTAGTTATTGGACTGCTTTTATCTCAACCCATGGGGTTTACCTTCTTTTGATTCTCCTCCCCATCCTGCCCAGAGAAGGGGGAGAAAGACGGAAGTGGTGAACGAAGGGCTGCATGTGTCTAAGTTACTGGCTGGGCTTAAACAATGACAACTGGGTTCACAATTTCTTTACCAGTGATTGATAACCATTTTAATCCTGGGGATAAGACAATAAAGTTTGTTCCCATTGAAGTATCTGTGGTACCAGTCAGCTGAACACAATTCAGATTTTGTTCTGCTGATGGTTCTCTGAGCCACAACTATTGGATTCAGCTAATCTGCATTTCAACACCTACATTACAGATATCTGTCTAGTTTTATAGGTTCTCCTCCTGAGAAGTACCATTTAAGATGATTGCTCCTCTCTACTGAATGTAACTGTAGTCTAATGTTTGGAAGTAATGTAGAAGTCTAAGGTGAGTTCAGGTGAATGCTACATGGTATGAGGAAATTGCGTGCCATTGCCATTACCTTTTCTTTTTTTCTGGAAATCATTGGTTCCAAAAGGCAGAAGTTTAGGAGATATCTATGTTTTGTTAAAAAAAAAAAAAATAAGTAAATAAACTTTTCTGCTAACAGATGGCTACAGTGGAATCTGAACCAGAACTGTACACAGGCTTCAGAACAAATTCAGAGACTTCAACTCATATCCCTGTGAATCTCCCTTCATATCCTGCTACAGCTATGCAAGCATGAAGAGTTAAAATGACTAAAGTTCTCATCTGCAGCCAATGTGTAACCCACAAATATATTCACAGATTATTATTATTTTTTTTAATAAAGAAGCAATTATTTAATCAGTTTATACATATGTAAAAAGAACCTATGAAAACACATGAGTACTTATGTATGCTATAGCATTATACAAAAAGAAAATACCTATCTTTACTAATAATTATCCTCCCAAGGCTTATACTCTATTTAGGAAAAAAAAAAAAAGGGATGAAAAATAGGGTGGGGAAAGAGAGGAGAGAACTCAAGTTCTAAATTCAGAAAGAAAGAAACATTAAGGTAACAGATCAAATATCTCTTAGCTGAGTGAACATTAGTCATGACTTATCACACTTTGTCTTGCCAGTATTTCATAAGCAGCATAGATGAGGTGAGGTAACTCATATTACCAACAAAGTAGCAGCATACCCTCAAGTTTTAGGGTCATCTGTTGAAGCCAGAATACTCGCAACGAGGTGTTTAAGGAAAGACACCTTGATGCATTCTTGTAATCTATAAATATGGAAGTGCCTGATCTGGAGTATCATGGGACAGAGTCTGCACATAGCAAAAGTTGCAGCTGCTCTTTCCCTGGTTCCATTTGGATACTTACATGGGGGTTCATAATTTTCCAGCCAATGAAGTCTTTACAGTGGCTTTGCTTGGGGGAATGACTTTGCTTGGGTCCACATTGAATGACCTTCTTCCATGTTGACTAGAAACACAAAGATTTCCAATGCAAAAAAATTTGTAACAACAGTTTTGAAAATACCCTTTTCTGGATATAATATACAGTAAAAGAAATATCCACTATAAATTAAAGAATTTTTCAGAAAACTTACCACAGGCTTTTGAAGACAGATTTACCAGAGAATTCAGCATACATGCAAGTTGCTGTGTGTCATTGAAACTAAAAGAATGAAGCAAAAGGAATCTTCAGGCAGAAAAAGCATACAAACGTCATTGTGAGTGAAATTTCACTCCAGCTGGCTGCACATCGTGCAACAAGAGCTGATTGTATTGTAATATTTTAGAAACATTATAACCAGTTCTTCCTCCCTACCTGTAGAGCCAGCTCTTAGTCTCCATCTACTGCTGAATTTGTTTCACTGTTACTCACACCATTGTTAAACTGCATGCTAAAAATTGTAGATTATTTCTGTTCACTGCACACTACATTGTTTTACCGTGGATAATGTTTTATTTATAAGGAAAATAAATTGTCAGAGTTAAAAAACACAGTGCATTTTGTTCTAGGCAACACATTGCTTTTATCACACAAATAATTTATTGGTTGTACTCCCAGACGAGTTCTTTGTTGACCTTTCCAGGTATACTAAATATTGGTGCATAATTCTTCTTGTTGGGAAAATGTATTTATTTTAGCCATTAATGCATACTGTCATAACCTTTGTGTTAAGGAACAAGTTTGTTGTTTTAATTCTGATACATATTGTTATAGATGGATGTACGAAAAACAAAACTTCCTATCTTAACGCCTTTGAATTCTGAGGAAGAGAGAAGGGATTCGAATCTGAACCTATCATATAATCTCTGGTAATGGATTGTAGCTAAAAGTAGAACGGCCCTAGCTCCTGGTTGCAAGGCAAGCACAATCCCATTCCAATTCAAATCTAGCCTCTGTGAATTGTCAGCCCAAAATGGCAGGCATGCCTTCAGAATAGCTCACTGCATTCAACACTGAATGTGAGCTTGAATAACCTTCAAACTGCTTCATAGTATCAACATTTTATGCAACCAGATCAGTCACCACATCAGCGCATCTCTAGATGAATATTTGCATTCCAGGTACTATGAAAGAAGGGTCTGCAAGGCTGTGTGTAATAATAAAGCTGCACCAAGCTATTTTTATAATTTTAAAATAGCAACATAACCTTGTAGGAAGTGCAGCCCACAAAATAAATCATCAGTTACAGGTTATCAAAAGATTTAGTCTTATGTTAGAAGAAAGTGATCTTGCTTTGTCTTGTTTTGTTTTATTTTGGTTTTCTTTTGTTTTGTTTTTAAAAAAAGGCAGAAGAAATGCCAAAACCTACCTTTTCCTTGTTCTCAGTTTACAATGAACAGCACACTTCTTTGCAAACTAAAATTACAGTAAAGATGTCCAAGGAGTAAAACCAAGTTATAGTAGTGAAACCATTTAGAGTAATGAAATACATATTGACTAAAATGCATATAATTTCATGCAGATATTAGGTTTGAAGTGCTTCCTTTGAATATTATTAAATTTTTTTCTAATAACTCATTTTAAAGTAACCAATTCAAATTTCATCTTCTGAATATTATGAAATTTGCTTGATAAAAAGTGGTTCATTACAATAACTGAAGAAAGACAGTGTGCAAGCCTGTGGCTTACACTTCTGGAAGAAATGAATCTCTGAAAATAAATTTGCATCTGAAGATTTTTTTACCAAACATCAGCAGCTTAGTATCTGGTGTTTAATTTTTGGTAGTTTTAAAGTCCTTCTATAGACTGCCCAAAATCTGGCCTCATGCTTGGTATTTACCTATTCAAGCAGTGATGCTGAACATATTTATTGGTTTGTTGTTGGTTTGTTTGTTTGTTTATGGAAAGGGAGAAAAATATATTCAAAGTAGGAGAATGTTCAGGGTTGGAAGATGAGCAATGGCCTGCAAATATTTCCTACTTCAACAGCTGCTCCAGGAGTTTAACATCACTTTGTGTTTCAGTGATTTCAATAAACCTTCTGTTTAGATAGCTGCCTGAATGCATGTTCATATGTGCACAGAAAAGAACCCTCCCATAAAATGTAGGGCACTTGTAAAAAGGCAAGACTATGAGTTGGAACAGGCCTATCTCTGCAGTTCTCAGCTATACTGTAATTAATTTAGGAAGTTTCTGGCATTCACTGAATGAGATTTGAAAAATGAGCCATGTTTACACCTGTATGTACTCAACATTCAGTTTTATCAGCTTATGATATAGATAGCCTGAAAAATAATTTCATCCAAATTTTTTATAATCATGGTTTCTTCTTGAAATCAGATAAAAAATGAGGCATTCCCCCCCCCCCCCAAAAATCCCCAAACCCAAAGAAGTGAAAATGTTATGAGAAAGATCTTAGTGCAAGTATTTCTCCTGCTCTCTCTCTGGCCCATTTATTTAATATTTATTATTTAACAGGAATATTTAATTATTTATGTGAAGTGGAATAGCATCAACAAGAGAAGCTGGGAAAAAAAAAAAAAAGACTGACTTTGTAAAGCAGTGGTTATTATACTTGCCCATGATATGGAAGAAGGAAGATAGAAGTGTGAATTTATATTCCAAAGCAGGGAAGACAAGGTGCGAAGCTGGTGTGTTCCTATCATGCTCTTATCGGGAAATTAAAGCATTCCATGACACAGACTCTAGAACCATTTTTCTTTATAACTTTTCAGGGGATGGTAGTACAATCCAGGGCTGCAATTTTTAAAAATGAAAATGGCATGTCAATATAGAGAATGGACATGATTCCCTTTGGTCTGGAACCTTGACTTAGATGTCTCAATAGGCAGCTGTAGGCATCTCAGCAAGGTGGTACTGAGAACTTAGTTTCGATATATACATTCCCTATCAAAGAATTCTAGCTGCTTTCAAAGGTTAGTGAAGAAAGCCTACAGAATGTACTAAGAGATGACTTGAGTTAATGTGCAGAAAACACAGAGATGTCTTTGGATAGCTGCAACTTTCTAGAGCAGGTACCTCAGACCTGCAGGGTCCAGATTGAAGGTTTCTGTTATTTTCAGTTTGTCGCTGCATGGAGTTTTAGAAAGATGCTGAAGTGGGGTCAGACCTTGGCACACAGCTTCTGTCCAGTCACTTCCCTGGCCTATAAGGATACAAAATCCATACTACAAACTTTCTTGTAGAGTAGTCTGGCCTGGGACAAGGAAAGAGAACATGGAGGTGCCACTCCCAATTAGTGCTAAGACACCCAAAGAAAGGAACTCTGAAATCTAAAATAATTTACAGTTTGCGCCTCAGAGTAAGAACATCCGGTCTTGGCAGCTGAAGCATTCGGAAATGCATTACCCAACATTTTGCCCATCCCCATTCCCACCATAGCCTCCTTTTCAAGGGAACAACCATTTGCCTTTTCACACCGCTAGCAGTAGCTTTCACCAAGAAATCTATCTCCTCCTGTACCTGTTGGCATGGGTTGCTGGTACGGTAGAAGAAGAGAGTAGCAGGAGATAAGGCAAGTAGCTGCATCTGTTCCATGCAATCCAGCTGCTGGTCTAGGTGGGAGGGTGGAAGAGGAAAGAGAATTGAAGCAGAACTAGGAGAAATCCAGTGCTGGCACTTCAGGGCTCAGTCCAGGCCCTTCTTCCTGCTGGGGCTGTCATGGAAGGATTGGTAGAAGGAAGACCAGTCTCCTGAAAGGCTATCAGGCTAAAGAAACTTTTCAAGTCATTCTGGCAGCCCTGGCTGCTGGAATAACCATCTCTGCTTCCAGAAAGATGTAGTAGAAAATATAGGAGATTCCTGTGGTCTTGTGGGCCTCTGGTGAAGTGCACTATATTAGGCAAGCAAGGACTAGAGCCCAAGCCCTGCCCTCTAGCAGAGGAATAACAAGCTTCATAATCTCCATTCATCTCAGGACATTAAGTACTCCTCTGATCTCTTACTGTTTCATGGTCATGGCATTCCCTGACCTGAAATCTGAAATTTCGTGTTTGAAGTGTGGATGTGCGTATGCATTATCAGTATTGTTTGTTCAGCAATAAAACCTCCTTTTCCATACAATACACAGTTAAGGCCCACTTTTTTCCAGCTCCATCCAGCATCCCTTGCATTTGTTTGAAAATTAGACTTTCCTCATTCCTTTTTTTATTTCCTTGAATGCCATGCAGGATTCTCTGTTCCCCATTGCCCCTTCTGATAACTGAAAGAGTCTTGTGTGTAAATATATTTTTTTCTGAAGACTTTAAAAACAAACTCATAAACTTAAATAGTTTAGCTTTAATTTTTAATATTTTAAGGGGCAAACTTCAGAAATAGCTATCTATTACAGAAGAATTCTGAGAAGTTATTTTATTTTATTCTATGTGGTTATTATTTTTTTTTAAATTAAAACTTTGCTGTTTTTTTCCAAGAAATTAGCTTTATTTTAAATCTTCACCATGAATTTTCATAGTTCTCATAGGCCAACCTTCCCTGCTACCCTTCTAAACCCAGTTTTACCAAGTCTGTGTCTTGCTTGAGGTTAAATGGGCCTTGAAAAGAGTGTATCAGATCAGACATGTTTTAGCATACCATTGCACTTAAGAAACTCAGTGAATCAGCCCTAGAAGACACTTGCTTCTCTCCATTGACTACAGGTCATTCAGATCTCCAAATTTCAGGGATATGAATTGTAACCTTAGTTAGATGTCTAAAGTAAGCAAGTAAGTTGCTAGTGTATGTATGCCTTAATTGACAAATGAAGTTGGCATATTCACTTGTAGGAACAGGCCCAGTCAAGATGAGGATATATATTTGTTTGAATTTGACCGCAGAATGAGGACATGCTCTAATTATAGTGATCACACAGCTGCTATGCTTCAAAACAATTCCAGGCCCCAGACTTGGAAAAAGATTTGTTCTGAGGTACTCTTTGGCCTTGCAGAGTTTTACTGACTTCAACAGGCTACAAGTATGTATTTGGGCCAAGCATTGCAGCTGCAATAATTAATTAAGATTGAGATGTACAAGACTGGGAAAAGGTAGTCTTTCTATATCAATCCAGAGCTTCTTTGCTGTCATGTGTAGATATAAAACTTTATAACATGTAAACATCATGATCTTCATGATCATTATTTTGATGTTCAGCATGTTACGTACCCTGTGGTAAGCATGCCTAAATGCCATGACAATGCTAATTCATTGTTGAAACAGCTTACAACTCTGTTCTTTATTCCCTTTTTAAGTACGTACGCAGTGATAACTTGGACTCGAATATATGCGCCTTGTGCAAAATACTTGATTATTTCCATAGTTATTATTTGAAAAATATTCTTTTGGATCTCTAACATTCTCAGACTGCGGGAAGGTGTTAGGCCCTAAAATACTCCTAAGGAGAACCACCTCAGAACTTGCCTTTACCCTCCTCTTCACACACTATTTTTCAATTTTCTTTTCTTTTTTCTTTTCTTTTCTTTTCTTTTCTTTTCTTTTCTTTTCTTTTCTTTTCTTTTCTTTTCTTTTCTTTTCTTTTCTTTTTTCTTTTCTTTTCTTTTCTTCTTTTCTTTTTTTCTTTTCTTTTCTTTTCTTTTCTTTTCTTTTCTTTTCTTTTCTTTTCTTTTCTTTTCTTTTCTTTTCTTTTTTTTTCTTTTCCTTTTCTTTTTTTCTTTTCTTTTATCTTTTCTCTTTTCCTTTTCTTGTCTTTTTTTTTCTTTTCTTTCACTTTCTTTTCCTTTCTTTCTTTTCTTTCTTTTCTTTCCTACAGCTCTTCTTCTCATATACCATTTATCTCAACCACTTCCATAGTCACCTGTCGACATCTTTTCATACCATTGTCCTACTCTTGGACCAGCAGGGCTGGAGATACTAGCTATGTAATATAATTTCGCTCCCCCTTGTGGGAAAAAGGGGATTGGAAGCAGCAACAGGCAGATATGACTGAGAAGCAAGTAGACAGAAAATAATAATGGGTGTTTGTTGTTAGCAAAATGGAAAATACCACAGATTTGCAGTAGGTCTTCTAGACCCTGCCATAAGGGCTAAGAATGCAACATTTTGGAATTGAAAGCTGACACTCCAGAACACGTGTTAGTAACACGAGTTAAATTCCATGGCCAAAGAATCACTCAGTCTGGCTGATATATCTGCCTTGTTAGCAATAAATCTCCAGGAGTCATTGTATAAATCTGCTCCCAGCTACATCCTCTGTGGTTAAAGTTCCTTTACTTCTCACAGACTTGGCCAGAATAAGTCTGATCAGGACATGGGCAAGGAAATTTCAAGAGAAACTGAGGATACTTAGAGACATCTCTTCTTTGCAAAACAGTACTGAAGCCATGTCAGCTGGAGTGGTAGAAAAGTGCATCCTGCTGCTAGAGAGGATAGTCTGTCAAACTGTATGCTAAACTGGTTTATTAACCTTGATCTCTATATGCTTGTAGCATGAGCAACATAAAATGTATGTTTCCATTTTGCTAGGCAAGTAAAGACCAATATCACTGCTGTTATACCCTGAATGGCTTCCAAATTGAGCTAAGGACAAGCATCAACAGATTAATATAGAAAAACATAGAAGAGGAATTATAGGGCACTAAAAGCAATGGCAATTTCAAAATTATTTCAGAAATTCAGAGCTCAATCTATTTAATTGTTCTGTTTTATTATTTTTTTTTTTTCTTTTCTTGGCTCTGTTTGACTATGAGGGACTGTACAAATGACATTCAAGCAGATTCTTCTGTGTAATATCTAAATCGTTTTGGCATTCCATCAGACTGAAAAAGACTACAGAAGCATAGTATTATTAAGACAAATTTTTTAGCTTACCACATACGTTATTCCTATTACAGCACCTGGAAAGAGAAGATCTGCCAGGTAGTTTAGGAAGTGTAAATTACAGTTGACAAGGATAATTGATACTCCTGGGCTGTTTTTTCTCTGTGATCAAGTGGGAATTTTGGGGCTACACAAGTATTTATACATCCTTCAGCTAAATTGAAAATCCAAATGTAAAATGCTGTGCTAAGAACTGTATGTGGATTTGAGGAAATTCCTGAAGAATAGAAAATCCCAGAGTCAGTGAGTAGGTTATACTGTCCTATAGCTGTATTGTAACTGTACCTCCCTGAGATATAGCATTTTTAATTTAAGTAAGATACAGTGCTTGAGACTTATGGAATTATATTGCATACATAAAGCATAGAAACATTTCACAGCCCACTTCTCGGGGAAGTGGAAAGCAAGCAGTGAAATAAAATTTAAGAGGAGCTGGTGTATTCTAAATCTTACCTCACTGAAAAAAAATTTTCCTGGAATGCTTGTGAATACACGGTGATGTCATAGATAGGAACTCTAGCATTTTGTCTATAAAAATGGTTTTGCAGACCTGTGCTTAGGGCTATCCTAGCATAATTTAATAGATGGTCATGGTGTATATGACCTGAGGGCAGGACTGAGGCTTATGGTCATACAGGAAGACAGAATCTTGCAACCCCAAACCTGAGGATCAGCCTCTGCAAAATCATAGGAGTTAAGAGTGACAACTGCTTAAGTGTTGATTTTGGCTGGGTTTTAAGGATTGGTTTTCGTGGGTATCTAACTTCATTCACTGAGTGGGAACCTTAGGCAATGTACTCTGAATTTTAGATTCTTATCTCAGAGAACCCTTTATAAAACCTCAGGTCTTTTATATTATATTGTCCTGTTTGTTTAGAACTCTAACCATTCATTTTGGCATGTGAAAACTAAGGAAATGCTGACTTTCCTGTTTATACATATACACACACACATATATATATGTATTTTTATATACTGTATTTTCTTCTGTTTTGAAAGAGAATTCTAGAAAATACTTTCCTTTATAACTCATGTGCCATGACAACAGTTGAAGAGTTTGCAAGTTTCCTGAAAATAATTGATGACACTTGCAAGAAAGACAAGGAATGAGGATGATCATTTAAGTCTTGGGTTTGTGCAATATTTTTAATGCTCACAGAAAATCCTCCTAGGTGACTTTCAAAAATAGTACATTTCTAAGACTCTTTGCACCTTCCCCTAATGATTTGAGATATAGAAATATTTTAGCACTTATTTTAAGTGCCTGCTTGGTCATACATGAAGCAGTTGACAAGTCCACTGCATATAAAGAAAGCTGCAAAATTAAAAGGGCATGTTCTGCTCTTCCTTCTCTTGGGAAAAATCTGCCAAGACTTTGATCTTAGCCATATTCCCCTATTACTTGACGTAACATCAGTATTTTGCATTGTATTTCTAAGGATTTATGGAAGGTCATAAATAACGATTTTTAAGAAACTTTTCCAGTTTTAATATATGTGGTACCATTTAAAAAAAAATCTAAGCCAATTAGCTGGTCCAGAGATTGCTTCTCTGCTATACGGAGCTGTTTCTGTGGATATTTAAATCAACTAAAAAGTATTAGGACTGCTTTCAGTTAGTTTATTTTCATCCTATCCTGTTCTCACCTTAATAGTAGGAAATTTGTGAAGTTACATTAAGCTTATTGTTGATAAAATGTAAAATAGAAGATGGATGTTCTACTTCAGAAGTGTTTTTACATTGAAAAGATGGCACTGAAAAAAAAAGAAACATCTTAAAAGATTGCTGAACACTTTATACATAACCTGTATAAATATTTCTCACAAAAAGGGCATTCTTCAGCTGTGTGGGCAAATTTTAATCTTTAGTTTGTTTGGGAGCAGCTTTAGGTCTTAGGGACACTATTCTGTTTCTGGAACCTTATATAAAATATGCATGAAGACATACTACAAACACCTTGCAGCATCCCTAGTTATGTAGAGGAGGATTTTCAGAAGTGTTCATCATCACTGGCCTAATTTTCCTCTCAGAGGCAGCTGCTTCAGAAGCAGCACAGATTAACTAGCGCAAGTGAGTTTGAAAATCCCTCCTTTTTTTTTTGATAGGACAAAAGCAACCGATGTTTTCATGGTGTTTGGAAATCCAGAGGCGTTCAGGCACTTCAGGGATGAGACGATGTAATTTCAGTAAAACAAATTTCTCACGAAAGGGATTGCTGTGAACTGAAGCCACCTCCAGCTTCCAAAAGGTACTACTGCATAATTCGGCATCACATGGAAGCACAGCAATCCAGTCTTACTGCGGCAAAGAAACAAAGTGTAGCAGCAAGGTCTCTATTTGAAAGAAACCGCCACAGCATTATTTATGTCCAGGAAGAAGCAGGGGAAAAGTCAATACGCCTGGTCATTATTTTCCTGGACATTATTTCATGATCCTTTAGAACATGTTTGATGCACCTATGAAAAGTAAGTATTAATGGACTTCTTTTTGCCTCTGCTAAACAAATCCCTGTCCCCATGACCTTTATTGAATATGGCAAATTAGAAGTCAGAGCTATTCTCGATGCCTTCTGAGCCAACCTCTGCAATATTAGAAATAAAGAAAACTTCATAATTATTGACTAAATATTTTTTCCTCATTTAAGTTACTGACTAAACAAATTATCTGCTTTTCAAGCAAGGTACATAGACCTCTGCTTTGATTAATTTCGAATTCCACATTTTGATAAATATCCTGAAACTCTTGGAGTATTTTATTTTAAAAAATTGAAGACCAGCAATCTGCTTTCCACATTGCAGAGGAATTGGAAATATGGTGTCCTCTCTTCTCTAGTTATTGTCAAGTCCCATCTTTGTCTTCTGGGACAGCTTGAAAGAGGTGAAATAGCTCACAGTTAATGAGTTGTTATTTATATGAAAGATCCTGGCGGCAGATTGTGTGTATAAAATGTCCATTTGTAACAGATTTATTAGTACTTGATAATGAACCCTTATGTCAGCCCACCACTACGTATTTAGCTAGACTGGAAGTATGTCAGGTACCTGCTGCAGAAGCATTTCCGTTACTAATTTCTTCATTACTAATACTTCCCTCTCTTGGGCATTACACCTGCATAAATGTTAAAAATGGTAATACCATCACTATGGTGTCCTAAGCAAAAATCTGTCTCAATCTCACATTTTTCTGCAGAAGATTGACATCAACAGAAAGGGGCAATTTTTTGGCCTTAATAGTGAAGAAAGAGGTTTTTTTGTTGTTGTTGTTGTTTTGGTTTTATTTCCTATTCACTTCTTTTGAAGACACATCTTCAAGTCCAGCAAGAAGGTCAGAAAACCTTGTGAAAAATACACACCAAGCATATACTTCTCTTAACTGTAACACTGCTCCTGAGCTGTCAGAGATGATAGTCCAAATTAATGTTAGCATCAGTTAATCCGGTTCTGGGCTGTAATGCTTGTTTTGTTTTTACATCTCACCTGTTCCCTCTATCATGTAATTAACGGTGCCTGTTTTCAGAGAAAGCAGAACACATTTGTGACATGAGCAGTGACTTCAAGCTTTTGCAGAAAACAAATACAGAAGCTGACTAAAGAATTATGAACAATATATGCACTTGTTAAATCTAATTTGCGAATATATGCCATATCAGGCATAGAAATCTCTTCCTATATTGTGCTTTTTTTCACAGATGAAAATTAAAGTAGTAATTTTTTTCAGTGAAGAGTAAAAGGAACAGTGTCCCTGCATGTAATACATTTAAATACCAATTGTCTGCACTTTTTCACAAGCACAACATTGTTAAGTTGTCTTTTAATCACTCTATTTGATATTTGATACGCAGCAGTAAAATGTTTATATTGCGCATTGTACAGTAAACCTTCAGTTTAGGAGCAAATTAATAGTCTGGAACTGTGAGAATCTGACTATATCTGAATATTGATGATCTCACTTTCTGAGTCTCCCTGGGATTGGGGGTGCGAGGTGTTGATCATTGCTTCTCACTGATAAGCAAAATATTTCCAGAGCGTGAAGAATTCTGTGGTGTGTGAGAAGGATAAACCATAATCTGCATCAACACACTAACTTCTCTTCTGCCATTTGCATTGAAAATCAGGTAGAAGTTATGCTAAGCTCTCTATTATAGCCTCATGTATGTGAAAGGTCTTCCCCTTCATTTGAATAAGGCCTCTTATGCATGTGAAAAAAGCACATTTAAAAGGAACGTTCCTTTAATTAGGGTGGCATTTAGAAGCAGAATCCTTAAATGTTCACTTTTTGTGATGCTAAATTGTGGAGTATTTTCAAATATGTTGTAGCAGTCGTTTTTTTAACCATTTCTATTTTTATTTATTTTTAAAAGGAAAAGACATGCTCTACAATATGAAGGAATAGATTAATATGACTAGCTAGATTAAGGGAAATTTAAATCAGAGTGTTTGATGAAATGTAGAAAAATGTTTAAATATAGGATTAGACTTACAATATAGAAAGCAGTCAAGGAGATCAAAAGAATTCTGTTCAGAAAGTCCTATTAAAAAGAGAGGAAAAATTCTATTGAGTGAATTCTTATAGCTAAATGATTAAAGTGTTTTTAATATATTACATTCAATCTGACTTTAAAATAAAAAATAAACAGTACAGAGTGTGCATGAAGCAGAGATTGTATTCATTTTTTTATAAAGATGAAGTGGTTGGGCCTATATGAAACTGTCATAAAACATATATATGAGACTATGGAATTTAACTTAAAAGGAGTTCCCTGGAGAATAATTTTAAATCTGGCATGCAGCTTTATGGTGACAGAAGTTAACTGATTGGCATCTGAATGAATATGGATTTCTTTAAATCCATATTTGATTTCCTACCCTTAAAAAAAATCAAATGTATCCTAATAACTATATCTTAAGCAAACCTTGGGAAGAACATGCTTAATCCTCTAGAGAGTGAATAGAAAGACCTCTAACTTTGGTATCATGCAGCTAACCAAGATCACAGGAGTGACTTCCATAGCTGTCTGTGTCTTCTGTACCTAACAATCTAGGTCTGTTTTGTTTTTAACTAATGTAAGACTGTGTTCTTGAATCATGGTTAACACTCAGTCTTGACAGGACTCTGCATGTGTCTTTAAATCCCCATTGGAAAACTTTACAAGAAACACACAGTGAATAATTTGTATGACTGTGTACTGTTCTCATTAATCTGAAGTTTATTCTTGCTTTTAGCAATCTGAGATTTTAGTAGGTTTTCATTATATAGAATAAACAAATAGTGGGCACATAAATATTGTACAGCTGTGTGCAGCATAAATCACCTGTAATATACACATCCTGTTCCACTGATCTACTTTTGTTTTAGGGCTTTAAAAAACAAAAAAGAAACCAAAATAATCCAAAAGAAGCCTTAATGCAGTGTAGAGTCGCTCTCAATGCTCAGTTGACCCACAGAATTCTGTATGAATTGATTCCTAAGTCTTTCATTTGTTCAAACAAATATCATTACAGCAGTGATGAATTTCAATCAAAATGCATAAAATTTTTCAAAGTCCTATTTTAATTTGGCATGATTTTTCACTACTAGATGTGGACTTCATAGTTTTCTTAGTTTCCTTTGTCTCCAGGAGTGTTACTGTCATGGTTTAAACCCTGCTACGCAGCTTGTTCACTCACCCCCCCCCCCCCGCCCCCCCCTTCTTGCTTTCCCCCTGCTCCTGGAGGGATGGGGAAGAGAATCAAAAGAATGTAACTCCCATGGGTTGAGATAAGAACAGTTTAGTAACTAAGGTATAACATAAACCACTACTGCTACCACCAATAATAATAATGATAAAGGAAATAAGAAGGGAAGAGAATGCAACACCTCAGAACCCGCTAACGGATACCTCGCTCCCACCCAGCAGTGATCTAGGCCTTTCTGGTAACTGCCCCTAGTTCTACATCCTGGGCATGACGTTCTGTGCTATGGAACACCCCTTTGGGTCAGGTGTCCTGCCTCTGCTTCCTCCTGGCCTCCCCTCCTCTCTGGCAGAGCATGAGGCTCACAAAGTCCTTGGTCAGAGTAAACATTACTGAGCAGCAACTGAAAACATCAGTGTTATCAGTGCTGTTCCCAGGCTGAAAGTCAAAACACAATGCTGCACCAGCTACTAAGAAGGAGAAAAACTGACTGCTACTGCTGAACCCAGGACAGTTACCTACAATTAAAAAAAGAAAAAGGAGTCATTTCATTACAGTCCCCCTTCCAATCAGTCCTTTCCAATGACATTTACAGCCATTCTTTCCAGATACCATCTACAGCAAAATACACTAAAATTTTTATATCGATAGTTTAAATACTGGTATGTGAAGAGGACAGCTTTCCCAATTGCATATTAGAAGTAACTCTGCTTGCAGGCCAAATGGAGGATGATTTGTTCTAATTAATCAACAGGAATACATTCATCCATTATTTCAATAACTACAAAATATGGAATAGAGTAACATATATTTAAAAAATCTTCTTGATATAAATGGGTGGATCCAGGTTTCCATTTTTATCTAATGAATTTCAAGCAGGATTAATTTATTGTTTTTTTCTTGCTGTAGCATCATAAAGATGTGGTCAGTTGATTAGTTTATTAATGCAGACTGACAGTAGTCAAGAGCTTCATTCAGAAGCTAGGGCATAATGAAAACAGAGCTCGAGACCCTTGCGTCAGTAAAATTTCCAGGTATTCATACAACAGCTTTAGTTCCGCAGATAGGAGTGAATGGTGAGAATATCTGTATATAGAGCTATCAGTACTTTAATTTCTGTGCTCTTTGGTACTGCTGTGAGCACAGCTTGGCAATGCAGCTACAATCTAAAAGCTGGGAGTTTCTACTATGCAGCAGAATGGGGGAGACACAGTCTACAATGTAAACAACAGCAGCAGCATAAGTTGGAAAGTAAGAAAAAAGTCCTGGAGGCCAAGTGGTTAAAAGGAGCATAGTCAGGAGAATGGAAGAAATAAAGGTGGAAAAAATCTATCATCAGCTTCTCAGAAACAGAACTTGAAATAATGGAAGACACCATAAATTAAAATAGTATGGGGGGAAGCAGGGAAGGACAGGCTACACGAGCTGGAAGAATAGGTGGCCACTCAAATCTCTAATGAAGCCACCAGGGTCTTGCTTTGCAGTAAGTGAACATGATTCATCTCTGTCTTAATAGCTGGTTTATTCTTTACTTCTCATGTCTCACTACTCACTTTATCACTTTCTTTTACATATAGAATCATAGAATGGTTCAGGTTGGTAAAGACCTTAAGATCATCTAGTTCCAACCCCCCTGCCATGGGCAGGGATACTTCTCACTAGACAAGGGTGCTCAAGGCCCTGTCCACCCCGGCCCATCTACAGAACTTTTGCTTTACTCTTTCCATCCTGCCAGTTTGGTAGAAACTCATGATTCAAGATCTTATTCATCCTTTCCTGCAATGAGACAAAGCGTAAAAAATAGCATTGATATTGAATATATTTGTGTCGTGGTTTAAACCCAGCCAGCAACCCAGAACCTTGCAGCCGCCCACTCACTTCCCTACCCTTCCTCTCTCTGCTCCCGGAGGGATGGGGAGGAGAATTGAAAGAATGTAACTCCCACGCTCTGAGATAAGGACAGTCCAATAACTAAGTTATAACACAAACCACTGCTGCTACCACCAATAATAATAATTATAAGGGGAATAACAAGGGAAGAGAATACAACCACTCACCACCCACCAGCCGATACACAGCCCGACCTGAGCAGTGATCTAGCCCTTCTGGGTAATTGCCCCCAGTTTATATACTAGGCATGATGTGCTGTGGTATGGAATACCTCTTTGGCTAGTTTGGGTCAGGTGTCCTGTCTCTGCTTCCTCCTGGCTTCCCCTCCTCTCTGGCAGAGCATGAGACTCACCAAGTCCTTGGTCAAAGTAAACATCACTGAACAACAACTAAAAAAACTGGTATTGTCAGTGCTGTTCCCAGGCTGAAAGTCAAAACTACAGCACAGCACTAGCTACTAAGAAGGAGAAAAATGACTGCTACTGCTGAACCCAGGACAATTTGGTATCTAATTACAGTCAGACAGATCTGATCTGAATATGACATATTAGCCCTTTATTAACTTCAAGCAGTCCCATCAGTAACTCCCTAGGGAGACACCATGATATCATGTTGATATCATGTTGATATCATGAATCACTAAGTATTATAGTGAAAGTAAAAAAGAGAGTAACTAGTAAAACTGGAAATTGGAAAGATGCTATTAGACACCCAGGGATGACAACTGGGACAGAATGTTTTCATATTGGCATTAATGATTTAGCACAAAAGACCGGGTACTGGTGAAATTAAATGATAATAAAAAGCAATATTGAAATATCATCTAAGAGGAATCACATGACCTCAAAGACAGACACAGCAGAAATGGGATAAGAATTGAAATTTGAACTACTGATTTTATTTTTCTTTTTCTGCACAAATACCCAGAAGATATGATTCCAATTATCCATTTTTAAGATTTATTATTCCAGTGAAATGCAGAGGACTGCTACAGGAATCAGGAAAATGGAAATGACAACTGCTGAAGAAGTAGGAGTTTCTTGTCTTAACAAAACTAGGGGTAAGAGAACCCATCTAATGGGTTGATGCTGTCCATAGGTGCTCCAGGAGATGGACAGGAGAACAGAAAATAGACTGCAAAACAGATCATGGTATCTTTGAATGATGAATTAGGTAAGCTTAAATACAGTTTTGGTCAAAGAACTGCAGAGCTACAAGTAAGATTAGGACATTAACAAGATTAGGAGATAGGAGGAAGTATTTTAATTGGCACAGAGTAGCCAGTGGAAGAGAATAGGGCTTGTTATTTCCAATGAACACCAGCATGTCCTGTAGCTTCTATCCTAGATTAATTTACACACTGTTAATTAACTCACTTAAACATTCCAGCTCTTATCACACAATAATGGGATCTTGTGAGCTTATGCACATAAATTTAATGGCAGAGGCCACAAGCAAGTATGTGTTGTCAATGTTTGAGATCTATGTACTCTGAGAGCCCATTTGTACACAGTAAAAAGCATGTGCAGCTGAACCATACAAGAGATGACTTCCATGTAGATCTTCACAGTCTGCAAGGTAACTGTCTAATTTAATCTCACAGTGTGTTATCATTGCTGACATGGCACATTACCCCTGACTAGAAAGGATGCATTAAGTTCACACCTGTTGTACATTGCAAAATAAGTTTTCCATGTAAATGCGTCCTGAAATTGTGAAAAATCTAACTGTAGGCTGTGGAAGTGAAGGGAGCGACCTCCCAGGAAAGACCTTATCACAAGCAAAAGGACTTTATCGAGGAAATCCTGATGGCATACCTGGCATCTTAAGATCTGACTTCCTAAACATTACTGTCCCTTTACAAAGAAGTCCTAAGTATGAAAGTTCAGTCTTGGTGTTTAACAAATAAAGATTAACAATTCATAACCTGATTCACATTTCTATTAGATCAGAATGAAATGGGTCATAACATGGTATAGCCATCCTAATTCAAACAGTCAATATGTTATGCAGGTAATGAGCTTTCAGAAAAATTAGATAAAATCACTGAATATTAAAATTATGAAGGCAATTATAATTGGTTGATGAAAGCCTTTTACATTGTCACATTGTAAAAGTCACAGGGTGATTTTATTAAGTTAGTGTCTGAGAGCTGTAGAATGAAAGATTGTATTTAGCACAGCTTTTAGTAATTTCAGGAGTCTTATTTTGAATGACACTTCTGAGCTGTAAGAATAGTGCATGGAAAACTCTCTTCCCTATCCAGCACACTTAGCCCAGCAGGGTGGAGCATGCAGGTAAGAAAGAAATTCTTCAAAGGAAACATTGGCTCTCAGGAGATGTATATGTTAGGTGAGTTCATGTACAAATCCTGAACTCTACCTGCCTATAAAGTAAACAAAAACATGTTAATTTTAAACAAAACTACATTTATCCATATACCCCCAAGTGTAAATATGTGTTAAAACAGCTCTAAAAATAGAGTTCAAAGACAAATGCCTTTCCTATGGGGATCAATGAGAGAGAGTTTCTTTTCATCTCAGTAAAACCTCAATTCAAAAGGAAGACTGCAGCCTTTGGGGAAATACCTAAAAACAATGTTAAGATGTTTCAAAAACTGTTTTCCACAGTTCTGAATCAAGCTCACCTGAGTCCAAATTTTTGAGGTATGACAGATCTTATTAAGTAATTTTAAAAACGAACACCAGAAATAACAGTACAAAACCAGTAAAACTCTCAGATGTCTATTTCCTTTCTATGCCTAAAAGCAAATATATGCCTTCAGTCTTTTTCCACTTCAAAATATAAAGTTCCATTATGGGACAAACCCCACTGTTTGAGCCACTGCCCAAAGCTGATATGAAAAGCAGCATAGCTCCTGCACTCTTTGAGTTCCTCCACAATGTCAAATCCCCTCCCTGCATCTAGACAAAGAAATAGACAAGTAATGCAATGAACATAATTATTGTACCCAAAATCACAGACACCCTCACTGCTAGAAGCACTTTAAATAACATTGCTTACCTGGCATTAGAGTTAAACCTTTATGAGGCAGACCCGCATTCAGAGTTTGTACCAGGCTACAGGTAGGTCCTGTGTACAGACTGGCTATTAAAGGCTTCAGAAAACACATTAGTGGAGGAAGAATTGTCATCATTAAGTATGAGCTGCAGCAAATGTTGCCTGTGTATCCTCTGCTCACTAGCTTCCAAGAACATACTTTCATGAGAGAAAGTTTTGTCATAACTAAGTTCAGCTCCATATATGAATACTTTCTAGATAGTCACAAACAATTTTGCATTGTACACACCTGTAGGTTACCATTAAGCAGTCCTTAGCACTTTTCTGAAACCTATCATCAGTTTCTCCAACTCATTGCATCACTGATTTTTAATGTAAATGTGATGGTTCTTATTTCTACAGTAGACTTTGTCATTGCAGACTGGCCTTCTGTTATACCAGGCACTGACTAAACATGGAACAAATGCATGATCACTGTTTTGAATGGGTTCCAAGCTAAACAACTCCAAGAACTGTACTTCAGTTTGAACATAAAACCTCCCAGAAATATGGGACTTATTTAAGATCTGTGTTGTGATTTTCCAGCTCATTTATGTTTGTTTACCTCTAACAATACTTCATTATGATCCTCTTTCATATACCAGCTTTCTGACAAACAGATTAATAAAGGTTTGGGTTAATATACTAGAAGATTTGATAGTGTGTAGCACTGGGCCTTATGCAAGACACATCTGACTCCTGAGAAATATTGTAATTACAATTTAGACTCAAAATCCAGCTGCCTCTGGCTTGATATTTTCCAGGAGAAGAAGATGAAAGACTTGTCTGTACGTGTGTGGGTTTATGGAAGAAAGTCTAGTTTCCAAGTAGCTACTTCCAAAGTAAGTGTAATCCATGCAAAAAGCCTGGGTGTCTTTGTCTCCTGCACAAATTTAATGCTTCCAGCTCTTGCCAATTAGATGGTATGCTTGCTTCCACTCTTTCTTCTAAAACCCATGAGCTAATATCATAATATTCATATAAGCTTTTACTAGATTACTTTTTAAAGTGAAATGTATGGGGGGAAGAGAAGCAAGATTTCACACTAAAATTATTGAAGGTGAAAAAGAAGGAAATATGTATTCTCCTTAAATGTCTTGGATTAAAATGTAGACTTATTTTCTTTTGAAGAAGAGAGGAATTTGATTTTGATTTTAAGCCTCCTGAAGTGGCCATATGTGTATCTCAACTGTAAGATATGAAAATGAAATACAGGACAGAAGATCTAAAACAGAAAAGAATTTTAGAGCAAGATGGTAATATTTCAAGAAGATATATATTCCAGTATTTTTAAAAAGAATATTTCATTTTCTAAGAAAACAATTAATTGTACTTTTTCAAAACCTCAACCTTTAAAATGGATGAAGTTTATGTAATGATTTAGACTATTCAGTGTTTGATACAGAGACAATTTTTTCCTTGACAGAAATATGCTGAAAGTGTAAAGGAGAAAATTTCCAGGACCTATAAAGTGCATGGTTGATTTTAAGTATATGGAAGGAATTAAACATATGTATGTATGGAAAAGAAGTAAAAAAAAAAAAAAAAGGAAATGGTCCTGTAAAGAGGATAACAGATGGTTCCATTTGATCAGAAAGCTGGATAGGATTTCTTTTCAATCATTTTTTTATAATTTCTAAGAATGATTTCCTTAGTTTATTTATTGTGGATACTAATCATCTGATTTTATACATCACTTACTAGATGTTTGACTTAATTAAGTGATAAGACAAGACATCTGTTGACTATCTTTGGTATTTGTAAATAACTAGACATAATACAGAATGAAGATACTAAATTAACAGAAAAGAAAAATGTGATAAGAAGGCAATGCCACTTGTTAAATTTACTCTTTTCTGCTTCCCTGGGTGATATATCACAGAAAGGTTGTCTGAGCTGTCATTGTGGCATCACTAAGAGGATGTACACAACATCTTCCATTCAAATTACCTTTCAAATCAATCACCCTCATCAGGCTGCTATCTTCATCTGATGGCTGTTGGACAAATGTTTTGGCTTATAGGTAGGAAATGTTAGCATTTGAAAGAGCTCTGAATAAAAAAGTTCAATGGTTAACTTTGATAAATTGTGTTACTAAAGGACAGTAAATAATATGCTTGTTGAAATACTTCATGAAACTGGTTTGCAATTTCTGAAATAAAAAGGCCATGCAATAATTCCCCCACCACCCCACCCATCCCCACGAACTGAGGAAAAAGCATGTCCCTGAAAAACCTGGAATAAATGCTTCCTGGGTTTTCCCAGAGATGTATTGTTCAAAAATGCACTAACATGACACACACGTGTTGGTTACAGAACTGCCTTCTGAATCTTAAATTACTTGGTTTATCTGAAAGACGGAATTTTGCCACCAGTGTGTGTGTCTGTATGTGTGTAGAAAAGTCTGTGTTATGTTCTAGTGAGATTAAACTATAAATCAAAAGCCTGGGTATTTTAATAACACATTAAATAGTCCTTATGCCCTTAGTACTGCATAACTGTGAGTTAAATAACAGCTTCAAATATTTTCTGTGGTATTTTCAATTTTTTATACAGTAGCTTTTTAAATATGATAAATGATACTCAGACTCAAATACATTGTAAATACTGTGTCCATATTATCAATATACATTTTAGAATTTTATAATCTTGCTTTAACACATATGGTATTATCAATTACTTACAGCATTTTAATATAGTGTAACATTTCTTTAAATGACATACAATTTATACTGGATGTCACTAGCCTCTAGACTACCTTGGCACATATTTATATATTTCAGCTACAATTTATCACTTTGTGAAATACATTTTTTATAATAGAAAATAATGACACAAAAATCATCTACTCTTATACAGTGGTATAGTATGATATACCTTCCTGATATCTTAGTGTACTATACGTAAGTCAGTCTGCAGAGCCATGCCTTTGAAATATGATTTAAAACAGAATTTATAATGTCGTAGAATTACATAAAACTGTGTGAAATTGTGCAGATAATCATTTAAATCTCCCTACATGAAAAGATAATTGCTCCAGAAATTAACTGTACCTGGGGTTCATTCATTTGGTCATGGCTAGTTTCTTATATAGTGATGATTTGATATTACAGCTAATTAAGATCAGGTCAGAGTTGCTGAAGGTCAGACATTAATGCACAGGATCATTGAAATGATAATTATAAACAGATTAGGAAGCTACGGTCTTTTATAAGGGGTTATTAGATAATTACTGTGAGAGTGTACGGCTTACTGTAATAATGGATTATCGACTACTTACAGCATTTTAAGGGTGAGAGTATATTACTTCCTCAAGGACTAAGAGGAATAATATTGTTGGAACTCAGGGCTCTGTAAATAAAATAGCTCCAATTGCTTTTCCATTTTCTTCTAGAGAATATGTTCCCTTGTTGGAATAAACTGTATCATTTTATCTCAGTGAGACTTTAAATAGGGAATGTCCTTCACTTTTTTGATTTTTCCTATTTTGAAAAAGAAGAAAATGAATTTTAAATTTTAAGATTTTATTCTGTTTTAAGTACATATCTAAGGGTTCCAGAAGCTTTACAAACAGCAATAGAATGGGAAAAATAAACATTTAACAATGATTCAAGGAATAGGAAAACACTAACTTGAAACTTACTGATGTAGCAATTGCACACTTCCTTCTCTTGTTGCTATGACTTTTATTATAACATACTTTTATACAAATAAAAAATCACAAGCTAAATAACTAAATAATCAAATAATTTTCATATAGCTGTAGAACACCTTGACCTACTACTAGCTGGTTTCCATTTCATTTGGAGCTTTGTGCATCAAAGCATGACCTATAAATCAGTAAGGGGGAAAGAGGACTTGAAAAGAGCTTCTGGAAAGATAGCATCATTTAAATACTGCAGAAGACACAGACGGGTTCCAAAAGCGGCTAGTGTAAAGGAAAAGGGATGTAATTTATGCCACCTATGGTGACAGTGACAGTGACCAAAAAAGTAAAACAAGTATGAGGGACACCTGTTTCCTTTGAAAATAAGACTGGTTTTGTTGTGTGGTGCTTTTATGCAGAACAAAAGATAACCTTTGGAGAGAAAGTACTTAATTCTCTTGGACAAAAATTGTCATATATAATAGCAATGTTGAGCTGTACATGGAAAAGGATGTGTTTAAGCCGATCTTTTCTACAGAGGGAAGAACAAGACACATGAATATGTGGCTTCCCAGGTGGATCCTACAGCTGGACTGGAGCAGATGGAGAAGCTCCAAGGGGACTGTGTGGCACTGGCAATGGGGAAATGAAATCACTTACACTTGCAGACCCCTGAAAATATTTTGGCACCTACAGTGGAGTAGAAGCAGGAACAGAAAGGGCTCTTTCCTTGCCCAAAACTGTGAGATATTCACTATCTGATTCCCCCATATCTTTTGCCATATCTTTTGCCATCCGTGGTAATAGGAGGGCTGTTATTTTCTGCTGCGCCTTAGGATATGCTGCAATACTGAGCCAGGATTTCAGCACAGGAGACAGGAAAGTCCCCTCTGAATTTTGGGAAGAAGCAAGTTGGGAGGAACTTAGAGTCACTGTTTTTTCACCTTTCCTAGGAGACAACTGCATTCTGGACCAGTTTCACTGAGGCCAGAATCAAACACTTCTGCCTGTTCTAAAAGCCTTTAAAAATGTCAGCCTGTGTCGAATATGAACTGATCCCTGACCTCCACTCCTCTTTTATCCTCAAAATAAGGGATCAAACTTTGCCCAGTGTTACTCCTAAAAAATTTGTAGATATTCAGCAATAAAGGCAAGCATTAGTAATCATTTGACATTTAGCCTAACTTTGTCACACAGGACCAATATAACCTGCTAACACATATGTACATCAAAAATACTCAAGATGATTCAATTCTCATTTACATATGTCTGAGGTTAGCCTGTCCTCTACCCTATCAATCAAGGGATGTAAATCTTGCACGATTTCCATATAAACACAAGAGTTAGCCAGATCTACTGGGCCATATCCTACATCTTCTATTGAGCATCTTGGGGCTGCTTGGTACAATGGATAAAGGAAGAGTCTCAAGAATATAATATAGGTATAACAACACCTCTCCTGGTTTAGGGGGAGCCCATCACTTTGCTCCCCTTATCTCTTCATGTGACAGAATACCTGGCACACCAGTCTGATTTTAACAGAATAACTCTTAAAAGTGAAGAGGTCCTAGAATGCCTGTGTGCAGAAGATTTACGTCTGTATGTGAAAGAATATGTGGCATATAAAGGCCTCCAGGATAACAACCCACACTATCTTTTTACACAAAAAGCTAATATTTCTGTTACAGAATTGATATATTTATTATATTTAATACTGAAAATGAATAGTGATGTCCCACTGCGTTTGAATGTTGCTGCAAAATAAATATTTTCCAGTTCTCCTTACCACACATTATGTCTACTTCTAATCTTAAAATTATTTTAAGTTTATAAGCATAAGCAGTAGCTAAATTTGTTCAGTTGTTGAAAATAGCAACATACTGATTTTCCACTCTAGCTATCACTGCTGAAATACTTTATAACTTACTGACTGTCATTTGCCTACTGCAAATTAGTTAATTATAGGTGCTGAATTGTGGTGGCAGCAAAACTCCACATTAGTTTTTTTGTTGTTGTGTAAATCTATAGCTAGCTTTAAAGAGCTGCAATGAAAAATTCTGACTTTTCTTTAAAGGAATTAATCAGAACAAAACATATCTGATCTTTATCATGTTGGTTTTTTTTTCCAGGGCTTATTCCAAACATGTTTTAAAACAAAAGCACTTTACCTTAAAGGAGGAATCTAATTATAGCAGATATCTTAGATGAAGCTTTCTGTGTGTTTGTGAGTCACAGAGGTTTAGTTGAAGAGAGACTTTTGTTTGTTGCTATTCAATCACTGAGACTACACTTGTACAATGGAGGTGTTGAAAGAAGATTTACACAATCATAATGTTATACCATCTCTTTGTTCAAGCTTTTGTGGAAGAAAATTACATACATCTCAACAGTTCTCAAAGATTAAATCTACAGTTTAAATTTGCTATTTGAACCTTGTATTCAAAACAGCATTCCACAATTAGTGAGCCATGCTATGTGGCCTGGGGTTAAACTAAGTAGGAGACAGGGCAAGGGGTGCCTAGGACCAGTGTTTTCAGGTAAGGTGTGTAAATAATGGTGCTTTGATATTGCAGTTCTCAGCCTACACAGGGCTCATTCGTATGTGTCCATTTTTGACAGTTGTGCAGGTCAGAAAAGATTCTTTTCTGTGGGTGAAAAGTGGCAGCACTTATGAACAGCATTACTGCCTGTCAAAGCAGAGAAGAAAATCCAGGATGCTTGGATCTTCCCTGTCTTTCTTGCCTTGCATGAATGATACTAAGATGGCCATGGAGAGATAGAAAAACAACTCTCTTTGAAGCTAAATGAAGAAAAAAAAATGATGCTGAATATTCACCACAACTTGCAAGCCCTAAAGTACATTGGCTATATGTCAGTTTTATCTGTTCGTAGCCAGTGAAGGCTGGAATATACTTTTCCTGAGACAAGAGAGAAGTAGGGGTGGAGAAAAAGAGGGAGAAGCAGGAGCAGAGGGACACTTGCAGACAGTGAAATCTTAAAAGGCATTCAGGAACTCCATGTTACACTGAACGCTTCTGGAGGATCTCACAAGTTCTGACAAAAATCTCTGAAAAACAACACATTTCATGTCTTCAGGGTGGGTGACCAGACAATAGTTTATTTTTACCTCTGATATTTATTCCTATTAATAGGGCATTATACTATTTCTTTAATAGACATTGCACACATAATTGACTTATTTATAACTAGCTACTGCTGACGTATGTAATTGAAAAGGCCTTTTATTATAGTGCTGAGGTATTTATCCTATCTCAGCAATTGCAAAACTCTTATAAGTATCCTTAAACACACAGTCTACGAATGCTTGAGTTTGTATTTGTGTGTGTGTACACATTATATATATATAAGTATATATATATATATAAAATGTGTGTGTGCACATATATATATAAAATATATATTTATAATGTTTTCCTGAATATTAAAAGACTGGACAGAGTTTAGGGTCTGCCAGAGAAAGTGAATAGGCAATTTCTCTGCCCACAGAGTCACCAGGAAGCAATTTTAAAGCAATGACTTTGCCCACTCTCTTTTTCGCTGTAAGAAAATGTAAGTCGCAGACTGGTTTAAAGCTTAGGTTGAAAAGGTTTGACTTTTTTCCTTTGGACCCAACAGGATACATACACCCACTAGCTATGATACTACAGCAAATGATGTTGACACTTCAAAGCATTCAAAACACATGAGTAAGACTCTCAAGAAACAAGATTTCAAATGAATCTCCTTTTGGAATTTTTGTTTTACTTCTGTGGGTTTGGTTTGGTTTTTTTTTGGTTTTTAGTTTGGTTTGGTTTTTTTCTTGTTTGTTTGTTGGTTTATTTGTTTTTTTTTGTTTGTTTTATTCCTGAAAGCTACCTGCTTTGTAGCTTTTGCCCAAATATTTCCACTGCCATGATTCTGACAATTTTTCTGTTCCTGAAAATGAAATTCATAATGATGTACTTTGTTAAAGGTTGAAGCATGGATGAATGAATGGAGACAGAGAGCTAGGAAGGGAACTGGAGGACAGAAATAAAAGGGGACAAGAAATAAGATATAAGGTGAGGAAGAAAAGCTAAAATAGGCTGGGAAAGTAAGATAAGAGTGAAAAAATTTTGAAAGTTCAGAACAACCTACTGAAGTTAGACAAACACATACACCTAAAATTCTGCAGGGATTTACAACTTTATACAGTTGCTGAGCAGCAGTGTAAATTATCAAGCCAAATGTACCTGTCTACATACCAGCACCTATTCGTCTTTCTTTCTGTGACAACAGAAGCACCAGCATACTAGCATGCTAGCATTCTGTACTGATGCTCAAGAAATCATTTGGATTTCTTTTAATGATTTTTTAATTTTTTCCTCCAATGGAAAAATGTTATCTTGTCAAAACTGTCACCATTCATTTGCAAGCATGAATTTAAACACAACGAATTTTAGAGTCTATGAAAAAAATTCATGTTCAAAAAGAAAAAAAATAATTGAGGTTTTTTTTGGGGGGGGGGGGTGAGACGGGGAGGATTTTTTTTTATTTTATTTTTTTATTTTTTTTTTTCCAAAATGACTGCAACCTTTAGATCTCAGACATTCTCAGAGGACGGAGAAATTTTTTTGTGGTTACCCTGAAGTATTAAGTCAAGAAGGTATCCAGGGAAAATAAAATCTAACCATAGCCCAGAAGGGGAGGTAATGTATTCCTAATAGTCCCGATTGTACAAGGGCATTGCGAGATGAAGATCCTAGAAGGACCTCTGTCCAAAACATAAAGGATGTAGTGTGTGAAAACTGTGATTCACATTCTAATTTCAGAGGGAATTTTTTCTTGGTCTCTGTTTTTTTTGGAGTTGCAATTTATCGTTCATTTAGACCCTGATACCCCTGATAATTCCTGCTTTGTTTCATCTAATGGAACAGTTAGAGAAATCCATTCACAATAAAAATGTGCTAAACAGGCATCTGTGAACTATGGTGCTGCCAAGTGGAAGATTCTTTCCATTTGTAGATCAGCAAAAAGGACTTTTTTTTTTTTTCACGTGGGTCAGAGGAATGCAATAGTAGAAGTAAGAGGACCTAAACTGATAGGTGCTCTTTCCTCTGTCACCTGAAATGTAGTCCAGCTTGGCATCCCTCACAGTGCAGTAGGGTAGGGTAAACTAGATATGCGCACAAGTTGGATGAAGAATCACCCCATATTAAGCAGGAAAAGACACTGAGGACAGATGGGCTACTGAAACACTTGAGTTACTTGACCTAAGGTATTTATATGTGTATATGAGAAGCTCTGTTAATATGGGATTGATGGCTTTCTACCCCATTGTGACAGTAGGCTTGTGTCTCTTTTCTTTAAAAATGAAGCAAGAGAGTCTTGTCTTCTGAAAACAATCATAAGATGGAAAACACATTCAGAAAAATCAGGCACAAACAGACAGTTATTCATGTGGTAAAAAAGGATAAACTCCACTTGTTTAATGACTATGGCACGCTTATATCAAGTCGATGGAAGATGCAATTAGACTTCTGCCCTGAGCTGAGTGATGCTAAGCTAGGATCCTAACCTAGGTGCCTAACCACTACAGATATGTATTTGCAGAACTGTTAATAACTGCTTTTGACTTCATTATAACTCTTGGAGAAGAAAGGATTCATAGAACAGATAGAAAAGGAATTTAGGTGCTGATTTTTAATTTTATTAGAACGCTAGAAAATATTTATTTTTTCTTATATGCATAGTAAGGGATTTTAAGAGTTCTAAATGTGATTAGATCTTTTACATTTCTCCCAACTCCACTGGCTTTAATGCAGAAAATGAACTTTATCACTGAATGAACTTATTGAAGTAAATATGTAGTGAATGCAAAAATGAACAGCAGTCCATTTTGGGGTTAATTTTTTTTTTTTTTAATTACTAGACCTAGAATGACTTTCAGGAAATGGTTAAAATTACTTCTTCACATGCAGGCTTTCTTTCTTTTTCTAAATAAGTTTTGTTTCTTTTTAAAAAAAGGCTCTTCTTGCTCTTTTTTAAGGTAAGTGTTTTCCGTGTCTATTTCTGACTAACCTCACAGCTCAGTAGAAAACTTTGGAGCATATAAGTCCTGTAAGGTATTGTGATATGTTTCAAATTGTTCACTTTTGAAGGCCATAAAACTGTATTTCAGGACAATCATCACACACAAATGTTCAGTTTCCCTGGAACAGAATTCATTATTAGCTAGCCATTCACTAGTGCATAAACACTTTCACTCTTTTCTTTAAACTGTTAGAAAAAGATGTTATAATTCAACCTCCTGATTCTCATTCATTACAAAACTGAGTTCTAAATATGTTTATAAGTAAATCTTATGCCTATCTAGAAATGCCTTGATATTTTGATGAAAGTAAGAAATTGATTCTCCTTCCTTGTCTTAACTAAGTCAGTGCTTACTGCTCAGTGGAACAAATCTTAAGGTTAACCTCAACAGAAGTCAATCAATACATCTTTATTATTCTGTGTATGTGTGTAAAACATCAAAGACTAACTGACAAGAGACAGCTAACATTTCACTTCTAGGACAAGAACCTATGAAACCTTTCTGTATGGCTAATGACTGAATCTTAAATAATTTTAATCTCTGCTCATATTTCAGTGTGTGAAGAGATCAAAAAATTGAAGTGCGTATAAGGAGAAACCAGAAAACAATGGGAGTGCAGGAAAAATGAAACACCAAAAATATCTGGGTAAATTTATAGAACTTTTATAACTGTCTTTCACTATGTGGTTCTTAAGTGTTATCAGCTGCCTTTTGTAATCATGTGATCTAGGCAACATTTATATTATTCAGGCTGTCTGATTTTCTTATTTGATGAAACATCTCTAGTTGTTTCAGAGGAAGAAGTTGGTCTTCAGTGCCTGCTTTCAATTCCCATAGTATATTGTACATACACATACAATTGAAAGAACAGCTTTCCAAATGCATGAAATGATGCTGCCTTTTTTGGCAGTTTAAATGAGAAATAAATGAAAATCTTGTCTCATAAAATATACACCAACTGCTTATGCTAATTTGTTATGTCATTAGCATCATTCCATAAGACACTCTATAAATAAGTTGATTTAATAGGAACATTATTACATTGCAAAAATATAAGAGCTTTTTACAATCATACTTAAGTATTCACTGAGCATTGTTATCCTGTATTTTCCCTAATTCTCTTTTCAAAGTGTACTTAAATGTTAAAAATAAAATTATTCAACTGTTTTTTACATTTTTATTTTTTTTTTTATTACAGGAAACTGAAGTTAATGCAAAAAATAATTGATTTAAGAAAAAAAGTTGTTCTTAAGGATTGAGAATGTTGTAGTCACGTCAGCTCTTTTGGTGTTACCTGTTCCTACAAAGACTTCTGAATTTACCCTTTAATATTTACATATTAATGTCTACGGTAAAATCACTTTGAAAGTTTAGCAAGGTGAAGCAGATGGCCTCTAGTACTTATAGAACAGAATTATTCCACTGAAGCTATAGAAGTGAAGACCTCCTACCATTGCATTTGAATTTGGTGAGGACATTTTACGTTTCAGGGTGATAAAAAATTCAAAGGAATGCATATTTGTAGTTTAGAGAGCTAGAGCTGTTACTAATTTATAGAATCATAAAGGTGACAATGACTATCTAATTTAAATTAAAATAGTTACTACTCTTTACTGTGTAATTCAAGTCAATGAGTCTCAAGATACTTAACTATAAGATATCTGAATCTCTTCAGTTTAATTATTTTAAAATACTTTACACTCTGCTGTCACTGATGGTTGTGGGAAGAGGCAGGTGGGAAGGGAAGAAAATCACCACAGGTGGGAAAAGTAGGACTGCTTAAATAAATATGTAGTCTGTATTTGGATGGAGCAAACACTCATTAAGTAAGGAGGCATTTTACTAAAAAGTCTTCTGTTTCAGCCAAGTAAAAACATAAGTTTAAGAGAAATTATGGTGGGTTAACCTTGGCTAACAGCTAAACTTTCATCTAGCTGCTCTGTCACTCTAGCCTCAGTGGGCTGGCACAGGGAGAAAATAAGAAGAATGGGAACACACAGATTGACAAAAGCAAGATGAAAATATCATGGAAATGCTCATTCGCTTATACTACCAACAAGAAAACATTCAGAAGTTATACTAACTATTTTGCTATCTCAAAGGTGTTAGCAAGTTTTCAACAATGACTTTGAAGGGACCATGATATCCATTTTTATTCTTCTGATCCTCAAATAGACCTTCTTCCCACTATTGTTAGAGTGCAGATGGCAACTGAAATATTTTACTGAGAAATGTGAAAAGTGTAGACTGCACTGACAGTTTGGTCTTCAAGCTGAAGCAGGGGAAAATGTCTGTAGTATGGGGGCACCTCCGGGGAGAGTAAAATTGGTAGACTGAAGGCCAAGCAGAAGTACAAGTCTTCACGTAACAGCAACAACATATATGGGAAATTCATGGCAGGATGAGCAGAGAGTAGAGAGTAGATATCCTTCCTACCCAACCAGGAAGATGATCAAAGCTCCATTGAAAAGGAGCACTAAACAATGTAGAGAAATGCGTGACTAATTAGTTCTAATTATTTCCCAAAACTGACACCTAATCGTGCTGCTATGCAAAGCTGTCCGGTGAAATGAGAAAAAAATGTATTCAAAATTATCTAAGTGAAGATTAAGGAGCTTATTTGGAAGATGTTATGGCAATAAACATAAAACCAGGTTGATAATGAATATCTTCAATGGAGATGTTGACAAAACTAGTGTAAAATTAAGGAAAGTAAACTAAAGACCGTAAGTTCCCATGTCAAGTAACACTGCAGAGGTATTCAGTAAAGGAGAAAAAGTACAACTTGGCCTAAATACAGATGCAAAAAAAAGCTTACAAGCTTACAGAAAAGACACACCTTAGCTGACATCAACCATATATAGATTAACATTGCTGTCATATGGGACTTGCTAACCCATCTCAAAGACACATATCTCAGTTCTGCACACTAAACACAAATCTGGGGCAGCTGTGACGCTTGTATACATGTTCTCTGACCATCTAGTAAGTGAACTTTGATATGAAGCTAAATCCAGAACTGATTTGTGCATGTCAGTCTAATCACTAGAAAACATAAACAATTAACTGTGGATTATGATTGTCAGAACTGCTGAGGATAGGAAGTCAGAGGAAATAATTAAGGTTACTATTATGAGGTGACTACTAGTCGTATTCCTAGCCATTCTACTACATTAGCAAGAGGAAGCTTTTTACACTATTTGCACTTTGTGAAAACAGATGACGATAATGATCCCTGGGTTTGGGATTATGTCATGGATCATTAAAATTGTTACCTTTTTCACAAATAAAATCCATGGAGATCATTTAAAAGTTGAGAAACCTTAGACAAATACATATGCTTCACATTAGACTCCAATGAGGATGTGACATCAAAAGCTTTACAGTTTTTTGACACGGTTTGATAGTATGGGTTACGCCTAGCAACAGAACTTATTTGTTGATGCACAGGAAAATCTGGCTCCCTGGGAAAAAGCAGGACAACTAGGGTGGAAAGCAAAAGCAGGTCTATGCCTTTGCACCCTATCATCATTTTCACTTCTGTAAACTAATCCCAAGTGAGGCGTGTGATGTTGTATTGGTGCTGGACAGTAGAGGGCACTGCTTATTTGTTCTGAAATGAAGGGAAAAACGGGCGCTCTTGAGCGCGTGTAGCTTCGTGGTGCACCCTGCCCCAGGGGCCATGCTTGGCTGTTGCAATCTTTTTTCCTGGGCAGTCCTTTAAATTACCAGAAGTTGATGCACACTTCCATTGGGCAGGACAAATTGGTGATAAAAAAGAAATCCCTCTGTCACCCACATCAGTACGTACTGTTTCTGCAGCTCCAAGGCATGCCTACAATCTCTTATAGTACTTGGATCCGTGTTGGAAAACAATGAACTTGCAATTTGCAATACAGCTTTTTGAGGAATGAGTGTTGTTGCTTTTACATTGTCTTGGAGCAGAAACCAGCATGTACTCTCTACTTACTCTTTGCAGCTGTTAAATATTGTTTCATATATGTTCATTTTTTTCTTCCCTTGTCTAAAGGACTCACCTTACCTGAATGCTTTAAGTTTTGTCAGCACAGACTTGGTCCGAGAAAATGTTGTAAGGAAGCTGACTTTCCCATGTAACTTTGAGAGATCTGGGAAGCTAAAATGGTCATAAAACATAGCATATGACATAATTACAGTAACACCGCGCATGAGGGAGCACATATTGCTTAAATCAGGCCTCCTGTAACTGTTGCATCTTGGCTAGATTTAGAAACTGGCAATGATTCTACCCTGCAAAGCTATAAGGTTGAGAAACACTTAACATACAAGGAAAACTATGCTGCTGATGAGAATTTACACAAAACTTGAAATTTATTATCATCCTGTGAGACAAATGCAAGCTTTGGGGAAATGATAGACATTATCTTCTGGCATTATGATAGATCCAAATCTAAAATATGTGATGTGTCCAGAAGAGTGGATTCTGTTTTGAACATGAATAGTTGCAGTCATAGGTGCTCTGTAGAAGTGCACTGTTAATGTTTTTGCTACGCTGGTGGAAAAAAAAAAGTTAAAAAAATCCCCCAAAATCCTACATGTGTGAACCAAATCAGGCTACTGAAGTAACATTATCTCTTTATTTGCTGTATCTGTCCTGTAGATGAGTACCAAATGCACGCCTGCATTAAACTCTGTTTAAAGATTACGGATTCCTGTGTGGTTTTGTGTGAGAACATAGACCTTGAAGAATAAGTAGTCCAGTAAGCGTAAAAATGTTGTGTATATATGTATATATATTTTCCAACTAATACTTTTGAAGACTGATATCCGTGATTGACTGGAGGCAGCCTGGACTCCAGAATTGCCAGGATGATGTTGTTACACTTGTAAAGATTGCTGAAAGTCATGAGAGTATACACAGGCATACAGTCATAGAATCATAGAATAGTTTGGGTTGGAGGGGACTTTAAAGACCATCTAGTTCCACTCCCCCTGTCATGGGCAGGGGCAACTTCCACCAAGTCAGGTTGCTCAAAGTCCCATCCAACCTGGTCTTGGGTGAAACATCAGTTCAACCAGGCTGAAACAAACTGTTCTCCAAAATGTCTCTACAGGGAAACAGGCACACCCTTCTTATAGGGGAATGAGGAATAGAGAATAGTGTCTCAAACAAAAGTAGAACCTGGTCCAAATGTTTTTTTTGCAATTACATTCATTACAGGAATACGGGTGAAGCTGGGGTGGGTCCAGAAAATGGTAATGAAGCTAATGATGGGTGTGGAGAATAAGTATCATGGGGAACGGCTGAGGGAACTGGGGTTGTTTAGTCTGAAGAAGAAAAAAGCTCAGAGGGGGATCTTATCGCTCTCTACAACTACCTGAAAGGAGGTTGTAGTGAGGTGGGTATTGATCTCTTCTTCCAAGTTACAAATGATAACACAAGAGGAAATGGCCTCAAGCTGCTTCAGGGGAAGTTTAGATTGGATAGTTGGAAAAATTTCTTCACAGGAAGAGTGATCAGGAATTGGAACAGGCTGCCCAGGGAAGTGGTGTCACTGTCCCTGAAGGTTGCAAAAACTGTGGATGAGGCCCTCAGTGGTATGGTTTAGTGGTGGTCTTGGCACCCCTGGAGTAATGGTTTGGCTTGATGACCTTAAAGGTTTTTTCCAACCTAGCTGATTCTATGCTTCTATGATTCTATGACTTAACTGTATTTAATGTTCTGGCTGGAAACTACATACCAATTACGCTGAGTTGGAGTTCCTTTTAGCATCTCTTCATGGACCTACATGACCATCCTGGACTATTGTCTTCTAGTTTCTATGGATGAAAAAAATTCTTTGAACATAGTCACCCAAGACTGTTAGGTTCCATGTTAACTATACCTGTAATGACTGGAGGCATTGACTAGGAACTATTTTTTTACCAGTAATCATAACCATTTTAAAAGGATCATTATGTTTGTTTTACAGAGAAAGTAGTTGTCATGGTTTAAGCCCAGCCAGCAACTCAGAACCTTGCAGCTGCTTGCTCACTCCCCACCCTTCCTCCCCCACTCCCGGAGGGATGGGGAGGAGAATCGAAAGAATGTAACTCCCACAGGTTGAAATAAGAACAGTCCAATAACTAAGGTATAACACAAACCACTGCAACTACTACCAATGATAATAATGATAAGGGAAATAACAAGGGAAGAGAATACAGCCGTTCACCACCCACCGACCGATACCCAGCCCAACCTGAGAAGTGACCTAGACCTTCTGGGTCTAGATCCCCAGTTTATACAGTGGGCATGATGTGCTGTGGTATGGAATACCTCTTTGGCTGGTTTGGGTCAGGTGTCCTGTCTCTGCTTCCTTCCAGTTTCCCCTCCTCCCTGACAGAGCATGAGACTCAGAAAGTCCTTGGTGAGAGTAAACATTACTGAGCAGCAACTAAAAACATCGGTGTTATCAGTGCTGTTCCCAGGCTGAAAGTAAAAAACACAGCACTGCACCAGCTACTAAGAAGGAGAAAAATGACTGCTACTGCTGAACCCAGGACAGTAGTTTTAGTAAAAAAAAGTATGGGGAGAAGAATGAGCACAAGAAAGTCCTTATTTGCGTATTGGCTGCACAAAAAATGGAAGTCCTGTTGTGGAAATCACAGATTCAAAACAGCCCTCGATAAGCTGATAATAGGATGAGAAAACAAGGACTCAGAAGGGTAGGGACCTGAATTACCACAGAGCTGCTGAGATTCCTTCTGCTCTCATATGACAAGAGTTATATTCCAAGAACAAAATATATAAGACAAAAAAAATCACTTTGAGTGCTTGTTCTTCAGTAGGCACTTCACCAGAAGACTGTAATGCAAAGGCAATTATTGCATTTACAGAATTCTCAATTTAGAGCTATTTTCCTAACATGTCTATGTTATCAGAAAATAAGTGAAGCCCTGACAGTTATGTTCTGAAAAATACTGAACAAATTGGTGAACAGTTCCCTCTTCCATACATCATATGACAGACAGCTATGAACTAGATATGTGGTGTGATGTACTCATTTGTTGAGCTGAAGAGAACAGAGGAAAAAATATCATGCAGCCTAATGAAATGTTAGATCAAAATTCTGACTCAAAGGTGGACAGTGGTTGCCATAATAGGATATTCAGATTTAAGGAATTCTAAACCCATGTGTTACTTTCTAGTAGCTCTTTGACGCGAGCAATGCCATGAAGTGATACAACAGTCTGCTCTTCCCAAGATTGAGCAAATCTCTCAACTCATACTGTCAATCCATTTGACAAGTGTAGCACTTGAGTGTCCTGAAGCAACCATTTTGATAAACAATTTCAGAAAATTCCAGAAACAGCATTTATATCTATGTGCCAAATTACAATTTCAATAGAGATAGCACAAACCATTTTATTTGTATACTATTGTCAAGCTAACTGAAAAGTGGGGTACATCAATACAACTTTGAAAAAGCGCTTACAGATGACTAATCCGAAAGGAAAACCTTTACTACAGATTTTCCTTCATTTGGCATCTTCTGAATTGCTGTTTTGAGCAAAGCTCTTTAGCTATTAGCTATTGCTCAAAACAGCAATTCAGAAGATGCCAAATGAATTTATATATGGAAAGAGATGTGCTAAATATTGTTAGGTTATGGATGCCTAAGGCTAGAACATGAGTCCAGATGGCTGAAGTTCAACAGATGCCACAGAACTACAGAACTTGCATAAATATGTGATGTCAAGTGTGGGAAATCAGAGTGACGTTTGTCTGTGCAAGTATGAAAGCCTGAGTATTTTATGAAAAAAAAAAAAATCAGGAGAATTGGAGTTCCTAGTCTGTTACAGTTGTGTTAAAATAAAAAGGAAGACCATATTCTATGTCTCTATCCCATCTATCAGATAGTTATGGAATGTTTCCTGCAGGTACTTGAAAGATATTTCAGAATATCTATTGTAAAATATTAAAGATAGATTTTGTTATCTCCAATCTAATGGGTTTTCAAAGATTGATGTCAGAATAGGAAACATACCAAAAAGGCTACATAGTCATATTCACTTCTCAAGATAGCTCTGCTGAAACATAAGGTTTCACAGTAATATTTTCTTCAGTAGAAAATGAATAAACATGCTTGTTACTGTGAGAGAAGCTGTGCCAAAGATTTGGGACCTCCAGATGTATCAGGTGGCAGAGTCTGAAATAAGAAGCTAAATATCATGAGTGATTGGTGCAACCACCTCCCAGAAATAGATGCTGCATATTTGTAATGAGAAACAATGGTCATACACAATGGTGCTATCCTAAGAGATTGGTTCTGTGGTCATATCGAGTCTTCAATGCACACGGACACATTTGGCAGGGAAGCAGCTAGCACTTCATCCAAATTCTGTGACGGAAGAATTACAAGAGGCTCTGAGAGCCTCAGGCTGATTGCCAGAGCAGGTGGAAGCAGCTGAGCCATAGGATGCCTCACAACCAGACCTAACGGACCCCCGACAGCATCAGTGCTGATATCTGAAGGTGGCACAGACAAATCATGTGAATAATAGTTTGCTCCTTTTTAGCCAAATAAAACACAATTTCAGATTCTCTTAAACAGCAAGTAAAATTACTGGGGGAGCATATGTTTGAGAAGCTCTGGTGGGAAGCCTAGCAGTGAGGAATTGGATGCTGATTAATGACAGCATCTAACCCTGCTGGAAAATTCCTGGGCTCTGATTATTGTGTGACACACCTTACTCACCACAAAATATTTTAGTTCCTTCACCAAAATATTTTTCAGTGTTCTATGTCTACACCTTGATGAGATTACTGCCTCCTTTTTATCTTTGTCAAATGCCCTTACATATTGTTCCTTGTGAAGTTTATGGTTTTATGTCTCAAAAATCCATGTATTTATCTCCACTGCTACAATCTTCTACAGGCAGAGTCTAGCTTCTCTAAAACTTCCTCTGTCCATTTGAGACCCTTCTTTATTTTTCCTTTCTTTGGTCAGTTACCAGAATGAAGAAATTTTTGGCTTTGTGTGTCTGTGGATAATTCTAAAGTAAATATTCTAAATATTAAATGGGTGATAGATGATAAAAAAAAAAACTTACTATCAAAGGCTATCCAATAAAAACTAGTTTGCTATACAGGCAGGATATCTGAAATACAGTTTTCAATGTCCTCATAAAGCAGAGCGATAATGCAGTGATATTGTTGCAAATAATACGTAATCTTCTCTCTAGAAAAGGGTTTTCATCAGTGATGTTGGATTTTTTCTTTAGGCAGTAGCCACTACATTTGGAATCAATGACTACATATCTTGACTTTTGCCATTAGTTATAATAAAACAAATATGTATGGATTTTATTTTTTTTTTTACAGTGAACATTTTACAGGACATGAGTTCAACATATGTGCGGCTCCAGGCTGCATAAGCATAATCCAAGCGTAACACAGAACATTATCTCTGAAGTCTCACGTGTCCTGACTTTAAACTTCCCAGTTGGCTCTTGAAAAGCCTTGCTAAAAAGGGACTTTTGTATACAAATAATTGGAATAAAAATGAGGATTCTTTGTTCTTACCTTGCCATAGTTTAAAAATATTTTTTAAAATGGAATTATGAGGGGAGAACAAAACACTGTAGATCCTTCATTTTGATAAGAAATGAAGACCCTTTGATGTTAATAAAAATAGAATCACAGTCGTGGAGAAGTAGGCCCTCTAGCTGATAAAAAAATAATGTTTGACTAGAACTATTTAGAATGACGTTATTTTAATGAGAAAGCATTTCAGGCTGACATTTGAAAGTTAGAAAAGATGATTCCTTCTTCAATCCCCATCTTTCTGTTCTTTGTTCCCTGCACTTCAAGAAAGCTGTTTTTCAGTGTTTGCTTTCTCTTTTTTAGAACTGCAGTTGGAGGTAGTAAAGTTATATATTTGTAAGCCATGAACATTTACACTGGACACATTTATTGCACGGCTAATTGTTCTGCTCAGATTCTGTAGTGACTTATTCCAAGGCTGAATCCTCCTCCTTAATTTTCTGCTGTGTTTTAATATTAACTGAAGTAATTTATGAGAATATTATCTGAATATCCATGGCAAGTCAAACAGCAGCTAAGGACGGGACAGCAAAGAAAGCTGCATAGAAAAGAGCCATCATTCTCTGTTTTCTTTGATGGAACCTTTTTGAGATTCTGTCATGCTTTCACTACCTCTGAATAGCTGAAGAATTTAGAATTTTGTCAGACATAAAGTCTGCCCACTTTACAGTAAGGAAAAGAAACAACTACTTTAAAAATAATGCCATGAATGGCACATGATCTGGTAGAGAATGAAAATGTGATGCTTTATCCATAAATGTGATAGTTTAAGTAACTTCCATTAAATACTTTTGTGCAACTGTTTGTATCATTAAGCAGACATATATATGAGTACTTAAAACTGAGCTATCTAAAGTGGCAATCATTAAAAAGACAAAGGCAGATTCTTCTCAAGCATGCAGAGCAAAAGAGGACACGGTCATAAGTTGAGGCATGAGAAATACTGACTACATATGAGGAAAATAAAATTCGTGGTAAAGGTGGTTAAGCAGTGGAAATGGAGATTTTTCTAAACCTGACATGAAAAAAGCCATGAGCAGCATCATCTAACTCTGAAGTTAACCTTCCTAGATGATCTCCCGAGGTCTCTGCCAACATTTTCTGTGACATATTTCTATATGGATACTTACATAAATATATGAAGACAGACTGAGATAGTTGTTTTTTTTTCAGCCTGGAGAAAAGAAGGCTCTGGGGAGGCCTTATAGCAGCCTTTCAGTACTTAAAGGGGGCCTAAAAGAAATCTGGAGAGGGGCTTTTTACAAGGACATGTAGCGACAGGACAAGGGGTAATGGCTTTAAACTGAAAGAGGGTAGGTTTAGATTAGCTATGAGGAAGAAGCTCTTTACTTTAATGGTAGTGAGGCCCTGGCACAGGTTGCCCAGAGAAACTGTGGCTGCATCACCCCTGGCAGTGTTCAAGGCCGGGTTAGATGGGGCTTTGAGCAAACTGGTCTAGCGGAAGGTGTCCCTGCCCATGGCAGGAGCATTGGAATTAGGTGATCTTTAAGCTTCCTTCCAATCCAAACTATTCTGTGATTCAACCACTTTACGATTCTATTTTATATATACATATATATGTATTTTATGAGATATATATTTTCTGCTGAAAATCCCAATAAAGAAAAGAAAGAGTAGCATCATCATCTTTCAAAATGCTTAACCTGAATAACACTCAAATAAAATGAGATATCCAACCAGGAAATCAAAGGCATGAAGAAGCTATTGAGACCTTTCAGATACATTTCTATATCAGGAAAGGAAAATGTCCTTTTCATTGTTTTCTCTCAGTAGATGTTATCTACTCTCGAATTCCTTCTATTCTATTATATAGAATATATACTATTCCTTCACATGAAATGTTATTTTGTGTGAAAGAATCACATGAAAAATAAAAAATAATCATAAAAATTTTGTGTTTCTAGAAAAAGAAAAGCAGATTTGGACGAGGTAAGGCTTAGAAAGACAGTCTGTCCTACCTCATAACCAAAATTGAAATTAAGTGATCTATCTTCTCCTATTCAATCACAGGCACTAAGGCATATTTAGCTGAATTACTCTGGAGTGAAAATTTATTTTGTCACTTCAGAAGATTTTTATTCTGCAGCCTAATGCTCAGAAATGGATTTCCTTTCCTTTTAATCCATTCCTCCATAATAAAAAAAAAACAAACACAAAAAAAAAAAACCCAACAAAATGATTTAGAAACGTTTTTGGGTTTCAGCAAGTTGAAATCTTGAATTTTAGGTGTAAAACAATCCTTTAGAGTTCAGAAGATCAAAGTTCTGCAATTCCTGCTGTGAATAATTTCTTCAGTTATTTTTAATTGATGAGAAATTTTTGCATCAGTTTGTTTAGAAGTGCTCCTGCTGAATCTCACATTTTTGCTATTAGGAGTGCAGCATTATTTCAAGAAAGTTTTAAAGAAAGCTTTTTGACTGGGCGAAAGAATGATTATCTTTTCTGAAGCTGCTTTATTGGAACTTGTTACTTTTTTGGAACTATTTCCAGAAGGAATAAATACACCATATTTCAAAAAAATATAAAAAAGAGGCGAATTTATAAGCATTTAAGACTGACTCAAACAAAAGTTCCTGTATAGTCTCACACACATGCTGATAGTATATAATTCTGCATCTCTTACAAGTGTAATGCCTCATTACCTGAGTCATACCCTGGATGAAGACCACCTGAATGATACTAGACTCAGGCAACACAGAGGTGGAAAGAGGGAAATATTTATTAATATAAATCACAACTAAGGCCATCTGTCCTGCAATTGTCAAGGCAGTAGACTGCCTCAGGCTCCTCCTGGGCTCTTCATCACTACCAGCTACCTGAACAGTAACAGCTGCTGCACTTTCTTTCATCTGTGGATAGTGAGGAGGCAGTATTCCAGATTGTCAGATGCTAATGTGCCCACAGTGAGCTATATATTTTTTATCTTTTGAGTCAGGGTATTACAGTAACACACTTCACATGGGAATACATTCCTATATATAGAAAAATTTCTTATGTTTTAACATTTAATACAGTAGATGCACTTCAACAAGACACTTTCATTAAAAGCTGACTGTTCTTTAGTTATCAAATCAAATTTCAGGTCTTAGTTCTTGGTCTTCAAAGCTCTCAAGAGAGTTGATAAATTTAGCAGTATAAACATTATAATCATAATAGGGCTAGAAGGTTACATGAAGAGATCATCTAATCCATCCTTCCTGCCAGAAGGCATAATCAAGGCCAATATCACCTCGGGTATATACTGGTCCAAGCTATTTTTAAATATCTCTGAAGGAGGATTTTTCCAGACTGCCCAGAAAATCTGTTCCAATGTTTCTAATCTTTCATCACTAAAAAATTCATATTAGTAACCTAAATCTTCCCTGTTGCAATTGAAATCCATTATTTCCTGTCCAACTTGAACTTGGAAAACAGATTTTTCCTTTCCTCCCTGCAGCATCCTTTTCCATAGTTGAAGATTTTCATGCCTTTCTATCAGAAATCTCTTCTTCAGGTTAAACAACCCTAACTCAAGTCATTCCATATAAGCCTTCACATTAATCTCAGTGCTGTCTCTTTCAGACTTCTTTCAGTTAGCTCAAAACTGAACACAATGGTGCAAGTAAAGTTTTAGCTTCTGAATAGAGCAATTAAAAAGGCTGAAACAATCAAAAATGCAGACAAAGAAAATGATCTTAACTCTGACTGTGTATTAGTAAGGTAATACTTTCAAAAGACAGATGAAAAGGTGTTGTGAAAGTTGAGATACGAGGTAGTAAAAACATGAACAAATGTGGAAGGATGTGTTAGACAAGACATACAAACCAAAAGCTATCTGTGTCTGAAGTGCTTAATGAGAGAGCAAGATCAGAGATGGCACAAGTAGCTGTGATACTGAGAAAGGTCATAGCCACAACAATCCCTAACCACTGTGAAAGGAAATAGCAGAGGACCTGAAGTAAAAAGAATAAATGATTAGGAGTCTGCTTTAGCCATAATGAGTTTCAGGTGATGTGTAAGTATCCATAGAAAATATTAGAGACACAATTATGACAGGAACTGAGAAATGGGCAAAGAGATCTGAGACTTGCTCCTGAAATGTAAAATCATAGTCATCAGTTCCCTTCACCAGCTATTTTTTTCATGTCTTGTTACTGGAGCTAGAAGAAACAGGAATGTAACTATATTTCTAAAAACAATGTGGCCTAATTCCTATGGGGACCTATAAAATGCGCATGGCTGTCTTTGTCCAGAGCACTCAGTGAACTCGACATTCCCTCCATCCCTTTAAAGTGACCTTGAGAAGTTAATGCTTACTGTGAACTGCTTCAGGTTTCAGTTTTACAAGAGACCAAAGGCAATGATGATGATGATTTAAAATACAGTAGTCTATCTTGCTGAAGAATTTAACAGGTCAGAGGTTATTATTTCTTTAAAGGAAGACTAACCAATAACCAGAAAGAGTCCTCCCCTTTAAAAAACTCTTACACAGAAAGCTGAATCTGTTAGCTGTATGTGAAATATACCACCCATTGGCTTTTATTCCTCTACATGCATTTAGATCACCTAGTACAGAAGATTTTCTAAAAGCAAGTAAATAAACCCAAATATGCACTCTTAATTCCAAAGACTGCGGAGAAGTCTTCCAGACATGAATGTTGCTGTAGGTGAAGCAGCAGTGTCCATTCACATCTTAAGCCTACTTTTAACAGTGACTCAGGGTTATGAACTCTTATTCTCTGACACTTAATTGCCACCATTATCTATTTAATTGATTCACCTGAAAGCAAAGGCAATGGAGAAAAGGTGGAGAGGTGAGATGCAAAACATGGAGAAGCAGAAAAGAAGGGAAAGGGAGGAAATAGAGCAAGAGGAAGGTTATAGAGTGGAAGAGGAAGCAAGTCATAGAAATAGCAGTGGTTTTAATGCGTCTTTAAAATTGAATTGTACAGGTGTTTATATAAACTAAAAACCTTAGGGATCTAAATCCAAATGAAAACTTTTCGCATTGCAATAAATTAAAAAAAGTATTCACTGACATTTTGAATAACTAATTTTCAAAAAAATGCAGTAAGTTACATTGCAGTGACATTTCAGATATGTAATATTAATGAAAAATAATTATTCTCTAGAATAAACAATCATATGGGGGGCAAATCTAATTCATTCATCAGATGAGTTTTGGCAGCATTGTTGAAAATGCTTGGGAATGATAGTCTTTGTCTTTTAAGAACTTCCCCACTCCTATATCCTCTCAGAGACTTGCCAAACAGAGTGTATTTCTGGCTAGAAACAGCTGTGAATCTTCCAGAATGTCCCCATTTAGGAATCTTTCAACGTGGAGATGCATATACTTGGGGATAGCAGATCTCGAGGAACTTTTCTTCCATTAATTTGCATAAACCATGTCCTTGCCCCTCTGCAATTTTTTTGTCAATTTTTACAAGCATCACAGATTTCCACAGGTCAATTGAACAATATATGGGGAAAAAATGCTTATTTGTTTTGTGCCTTCAACTGGTAACCTCATCAGTTGTCTGATGTCTTCATTATCCATCCTCCTTGTTTCACTCATTAATTTAGGTCCATAATCCTGTACTTCATCTGTTACCTTTCTGTGGATTCCTTACTCATAATTTCTTAATTTGAAGAACCCACATATTTTAGTCACTTCTCATAGAGTTTTCTGTACACTTTTACTATACTCTCCTGTAGCTCTACAATCTTTTGAGGTGATTGGGCTAGAAATATAAACTGTGTTCAAGTTCTTAATTAAGTAATCACATAACTCAGTTAAAATGTTTTCTGTCTTCCATTCTTTTCATTATAGTTCTTAGAACTTGTTTGCTTTTCTAAGCACCTCAGTGTATTGGCCTCAGGTCTTAAGAAAACTAATTGCAAGAAATCCAGGATTTACTGATTGGTACATACAGTTTAGAGCCCACTGGTGTGAATGAACAATTAGGATTATTTTTCTATGCACATACTTTGCATTTACCAACATTGATCTTGCCTTGTCATTTTATCTCCCAGTCATTCAGCATCACAACATTGTCCGCCAATATTGTCACTTAAATATTCTTTTGGGTCATTTATGCTAGTGATAACCTTTTATAGTTTTAATATGAACCACTTTTTAACTCATTACTGTCTATTTTTTAGTTATTAGTCCACAATAACTTATGGACCAATATCTTTATGGAAAGCTTTGTCAAAAAATCCCTGAAAAGTCCACTGTCAGATGACTATTTTCCTCTTGGTCATTAATTCTTCAAATAACTCAAAAAATATGTTCATGAGGCAAATTATGTCTTCTGCTTTACATTCACAGCTATCCATAGACTTATTAAGTCTAATTTTTATTGCAGTTTCTCCTATATTCTCCAGTATGGAAATCTGGCTTTCTAGTATGAAGTTCCACAGTTCAGTTTGAGAACCTTTCTATGAACTGAAACTTTATTTGTCCCTGCCTGTGCTACCAAGGACATTTTAGGTTTTAACTGAATCACTTACTGCAGTGCATCTTTTTCATATTTGAGTCCCTTTGAAACTCCTAGGTGAGTACCATCTGGTCCTTGCAATTTGCTACAACTCATGTTATTGATTTGTTCTTCATAAAAACGTAAGGATGATTGCACTACATCAGACCAAAGGTCTATCTGACTCAGTATCATTCTTGGACAACACCAGATGTCTAGGGAGGATTATAATGAAGAAAGGTGTCATGGTAGTTCCTCCAAATTCTTCCCTGGCCTTCAACCGTTTGTGGTCCAGAGACTGCTGAAAATTAAACTGTTTATTTTGAATGATTTTTTCTTCTGCAAACCTTATACCAGCCAAAGGGAAGGCTGGACTGGCTTTTCACATCTGTAAGACCCCACGGCAAAGAGTATCATGTAATAACTATATGCTGTTCAGAATCAACCAGATGCTTTTGTTTTGTTTCATGCTTTTATTTCTTTCAAGGAAACTTATTCCATTTGCAGCATTTCATTAAGTTTACAGGCACTCATTAAGTTCATGGACTTTCATTTTATCCGTCCTTGATTATCACTTTTCCAAGCTGAAGTATTGTAGCTTTTCAGTTGTTCCTTACATGGATTCTTTCCATATACTTACTCAACCTTACTGTCTGTTTCTGAACTTTGTGTTGGGTGGGTTTTGTGGTCTGCAAGCAATCTCCAGGCTACGTGTAAGTAATGTATCTTTTCAAATGTTTTTTCTAATTTTCTTTATTACAGACTATCACATTAGAATTTTCCCTATTTAAAGTTAAGTCCTACCTCACCTTACCCCTGCTTCCACCAGTGTGTGATTACAGTGTGATCAGCTACTGCAGAGTAGTTTTTGGGTAGCAAAATTTTGAATGGTACCCTAGCAAGTGCTGGAAGAAAAGCAAGAGCTAGCTGTCTTCTCTTGGATTTGTTAACTACCTGCTCCAAGAGGTGCTCTCAGTATCTCTGGATGAAATGTTGGAGGGTCATCTTTGTTGTGTCTTAACCTGATATTTAGTCAGGCTGTCTCTGACTGAAGTCTGCTATCATTCTTGAGGAGGCTGTTTTCTGCTGCAGCCTTTCTGGTTTACTTTTTTGTGTCCCCAGTCACTGTGACTATCATGATTTGGAGACAAATAGGGAAATCAACATTCTATTTATTCTGTCACAGGGACTGAACACTACTGATTGGTAGAGCTACCCTATGCCTTTTCTTATTTGACCCTATTTATACTACAGTGTCCCACAGTACAGCCAAATGTTTGCCTAACTTGTGCCTTGTACTTATGGCCTTATTACTTATTTTCCTTACATCATGTTTGTAATATGGCTCTTAAGGCGATATCTTCACTTAAAAACAGGCATTCTAGTAGAATGATATTGCTTTTGGGAATCATCCATGCATTGGCCCCAGTGAAGTGACTTTGTAGGGATTTGTTGAACTAGATTGAGAATTAGATTCACTGCAGCCAGGGTAAATGTCATGTGAGGCGGTTATTATGCTTCTGGGAATACATTTTTCATCTGCTCTTCTTTAAAGTTCTAGATGCATTTTCTTGCTTTCTTTGATTTGCCAGCTGTGAGAGTAGCAAATTGCCCTGGTCAGGAACAGAATTCCCAAGAAATAAACTATGCTGAGAGGAGTTACCTATACAATCAGTGCTTCTCCTATTTTATTTCCTGGAATTTTGGGGAAAATACACCTCAAAGAAGAAAGCAAGCTTTTCTGCTTGTCTCTGGAAGATACTAAGTTCCTTCAATTGCTCACAACAGCCAATCTCTATCCTCCCTCCAGCAGAGGTTAGGTTTTGTTGACCATTCATCTGGTCAAGATGAGAATGAAGGGGAAGAGAAAGTTCAGTCATCAGTCCAAAGAAAGTAGTCCAGAAGAACTCTCCTGGAAAATTATGCAAACCCCATGCCTGCAAACATAGATAAAAAAAAAAAACCAACTATTTTTTTTCAAGGGACTGCTTTTGAATTAGTAAAATTCTTACTCAACAACCATATGAAAACAAGACTTTCAACTTGGACCATATCCCTTTTGAATGATCAGAAAATGCATGGGAAAAAATATTTAGGACAGAGAAACTAACAGAGCAAGCAGTGTATGAAATCTGGAGCAAAAAAGCTAACAATTTAGAAAAAGAAAGAAGTAAGAGATATACTGACTAGTGAATTGTGTAATGAAGATAGATTGTTCGGTGCTCTTAATTTAGTCTCTCAGTGTGAGAACAAGAAGACACACAATTACTCTGAGTGTTAGCAAATTTAAAAGTGATAAAAGGAAATAATTCTTTATGCTGTGAATAGTAAATTTTTGGAACCCAAATGCTCTAACATTCAGCTACTTAAGCAATTTTAATTGATTTGAACTGGGCCTTACTGAATGAGATTACACGTAGCTTTGTTTGCTGTTTTGAAATAGGGGAGCACAGTGAAATAACATCACAGTATCTTTTGGGACATTTGAGTGATTTTGCAATTTGATTTGAAGAGCATGTTCTGCCTAGGAAAACATTATATAATGAACTGAATGTTGGAGTTTTGACAGTTTTTGGTGTTATATAGTGTCTCAAAAAGCAGCTGTGGTATGCTGCTTAAGCCCTCAGCTACAGTGGTAGATTCCATGTCTTGTGCTAGCCAGAGAACTGGAGCCAGGATGTCACTCTTTCTGTGAGAACTGTAATACAATCCATTGAGCAATTGAGCTGACTACTATAACTAAGTCTTAGATAAACATTATCACTTGTTTAAGGCACACAGAATTAATTATAGAATCATAAAATCATAGAATACCAGATTGAAAGGACCTCAGGGATCATCTGGTCCAACCTCTCTTGGCAAAGCATGACCTAGACTAGATGTCCCAGCACCCTGTCCAGCCAAATCTTAAAAGTGTCCTATCTTGGGGAATCCACCATTTCCCTGGGGAGATTATTCCAATGGATGATTGAAATGGCTGTTCTCATTCTGTAAAAATTTTCTCTTGTACCCAATCAGAATCTCCCCAGGAGTAACTTGTGCCCATCACCACTTGTCTTTTCCATGACTCATTGTAAAAAAGGAGTCTCCATCTTCTTTGTAGCCACCCTTTAAATACTGGAACATGGTGATAATGTCTCCCCTGAGCCTTCTTTTCTGAAGGCTGAACAAACCCAGTTCTCTCAGCCTTTCCTCACATGGCAGGCTTCCTAGTCCTTTGATCATTATGGCCCCACTCTGGACCCTCTCCAGCCTGTCCACATAATTTTTGTGTAGCAGGTACCAAAACTGAACACAGTATTCCAGGTGTGGTCTGACAAGCACTGAGTAGAGTGTGACAATGACTTCCTTATCTCTGCTGGTGATGCTCTTGTTCATGTTACCTAACATCCTGTTGGCTTTCTTTGCCACAGCTGCATACTCATACTGAGCTTGTTGTCCATTAGGATCTCCAGGTCTCTTTTCACAGAGCTTGTCCCCAGCCAAGTAGATCCCAGCCTGTGCTGCGCTCTTGGATTCCAGGTGCAAGACCTTACATTGTCCTTGTTGAACTTCATAAGGTTCTTGTCAGCCCACTCTTGCAGCCTATCCAGGACATCCTCACTTCCAAAGTGTCCACTTCCCACTCAGTTTGGTGTTATTGGCAAACTACTTCTCTATGTGCACTTTTTTTGAACCCACTTCATCCTTCTGAGATATGGAGACAAAGGTGATATGGGATGTAGTCATGCCAGATGTGGCCATCGCCACAGAAATGGGATTAACAATCCTATAACTTCTGTAGTTGTAACTGCTGATTCAAAGCACATCCTAATTCATCACTCACAAAAAGTCAGCAGTCTAGGAAGACAAGTCCATCAATTATCCTCCTACTCATACTCTAAAATGGCTTACACAGGGCTTGCCATTTGCTGACTAGAGAAACCCCTGTGAGGTTTTTTGTTTCCAGTGCTGACAGTTTGGATCTGTTACAATGAAGGTGCAGACAAGTTTTTCTAATATAGGTTGTTTCTTTGCCATACATGAACATTATGCCTGTGTCTCGCACCTGCAGGATTTCAGAGAATGCTACCATGCAGGTCAGGGAATTTAGTTCCCTACCTACCAGCTCAAATTTAGCTTTCAGTTTCCCCCCTACATTTGCTTCCTGCAACTGGACCAACAAGAAGCAAGCTTCTCCCTTGCATCCTTATGCAGGTTAAGTATTTTAAGCTGCTTGATTTAAAATTAAATGGCCTTCAGTTTGGAAGATTCTCTTTGGTGTTAGAAGGCTCATGACAAAGACACTGTTACAGTCACGCACTTGTACATGAACATGATGGGAGGGGTTCTGTGGTGGATGGTAGTAGATTTTGATGTTAAGGAATATACTGGGTGAGGTTGCCTGCAGAATGTGGTTGGCTGAAGGGGAACTATGAATATAAATACTTAATAAACATTTCATATGCACTACATTCTTCCTTGTTCTCTGAGGAAATAATGTTCAAATGGCCTGCAATCTTAATGACAGAAGTGGTGGGAATAGATCTTCAGCTCATCTGTGGAGGCAGGCTCAAAAGCCTTATGATATTCCCATAGGCTTTTGCATAGGATGTTTTAATGTTCTGCTTCATAGCATTTATCCAACTCTGATTCCACGGTCACTATTTCATAGCAATTTTCTAAGGAATTTCTTTAGCACCTCTCTTTTACTTGCAGAATCACAGATCTCTCCATTAGTATCACCGGACAATTTTTTGCTCTGCTTGCCCTTTCTGCTACTTACCCTTTTGCGCTGCTGGGGCCAATACTCAGGTTGTTATTACAAATTGATATTTTTTTTGCCTGAGCTGCACACTTTGGCATGCATTGACATAATTAACATACACAAATCATAATTAGCATGTTGCAGTGACCTCTTGGGTGGATATTTTCTCATATTTGAACAAGCCGGAAATATGCAAAGCCACTTTTGCAGATTCTGCCACACATTGGATGCTGACACTCCTGTGTGCACCCTAAGTGCCCAGAACTGTCAGAGCCCTGTGCTCAGGGTATTAATTGGCTAGGCAATAGCATAACAGCCAATCAAACGCTTAAGTAACAAAGGCAGCGTTGTATGTTTACTCTGATTATCTTACTTTTGCCTAATGAAGCTGCTGTAAGGTTTTCTCCTGGCAAGCATCCAAAATGCTTTTATCTGCCTGCATGCAGTGGGCTGTCAAGCTGAGAGAAAAAGACTCCTTTGTGTGCACGGTCTGTCTTTTTTTTTGTTAGAGGAGTCGCTGCAGAGAAAAGGGTGGGTATCTTTGTGGGTGCCTTGACTCTCACATGTTGAAGGAGGCCTATAAGAGTGTCTTTTCCATAAGTGTTCTGATTTTTTAAACTTTGATCCCAATTAATGGAATGTGTGTTGAGAGTGCATCAGGCATACAGTTTCATCTCCTGTGGATCCTCCATTTTGGTTAGTTTCTGTGTCACTAGTGATATCACCATCACTGGGCCCACTGGTTATTTGCTCGTGTACTCTAGATTTGCATCTGTTTGATGTCTTCCCTTTCCCACACCCTTCTCAGAAATAATAGAGAGCTTTTAACTGAATTCTTGCAAAGAAATTTCTGAAGGGAGAAACAAAAGAAAAAAGTCAAGAAAATAACCAAATTATACATTGCTTTAATTCCTTGTACAATATCCAACATCAGGATACAATTCTGTCTGAAAAGAATTGGGGAGAAGGTATAAGCACCTTATGAGCAATCAGAGGTTTATGTCCTCAGGATAAACAGTTTCATTAGTTCATGTACTTATTTTTCAACTTTGAATCCCAATTAGATCCTGATTTTGATTCACAGCAAAGTTATTCTTTGATTCTTCAGTGATTTAAAACGCTTTAAACAAAACTCTTAAAAGTTTGCACAGCCTTCTTATGTTACAAATGAAAAGATTATATATTGGGATTTTTTTTTCAAATTATTTTATGACTCAAAAGATATGTTTACACTCTTTTTTGCACATGATATTACTTTTCTTTTAAGAACTTCCTTGCATGGTCAAGTGTAGTAATTATAGGCCATACAAATGAATTTGTGCTGGAATGAGTCCATTATGGCTTTAACCAGGTATGCCATTTTCATTGCTCTATGTCAGAGTACTTCAGTAGACTCCAGATTGCGTTTGGATTTTCACTGTTTTTCTTCTTATGTGTACATAAAAATTTGTAAAACGGGGCTGCCTGCCTTCATAGTTTCCATAGAAATCCTGTTGGGGGAAAAAGCAAAACTGATTTTACATGTTTATTAAGTGAAACCTTTACCATAAAGGCATCCTGATAGTGGGGTTCTATTTGTTCACCATTGTTTCTAATTAATAAACAAGTAGCTTTTCTCCTAGGTGTGAAGCACACATCTGAATCACCTGAGACTATTCACAATTTCAACAATTGTCTTCTCTTGCTTAGAAGTTTCACCAAAATAAAACTCATCAAATTTGTTTAGGATTGTTTCTTAAACAGATGTCAGGGTGCTGAGCCCTGGCAGTGAGATCCTTGGAGCAATGTGTTAAAGGCCCTGGCACCAAAGTCCTTAACAGAAAGGCACTAACCTGGAAAAAACGGTCATTAAAAGAACATGGTGAAAGGTGGTAGTGACATGGTCTTTGTTCTTTCATATCCAATATGGTTCTGGTATTTTTTACAGTCAATCTGAATTTACTTTTGTGAGTGATTTGGGAAGCACCCAGGGACAGAGTAAGGGAAGTATAATTCATGCTCCATGGAAACTGGCATGGGGAGCAGCATGGTGCTACATCAAATCTCTGTCAGTCACCTCAGAAAAGCAACTACTTGTGTCTACAGCAGCAGAGGAGAGTAAGATGCATCTGGAATCTTGGAAGAGAAAGAAAGCATAAAGATTACAACTGTTCTTATGCTGAAGTCACCATTTACCTGTATTAATACAGCTAGGTGATCAGGTTGACTGAGCTAAAAAGGAAGAAAGAGAGGTGCTAGCTGGTGCACTGGAAAGCAAGTTCCATCCAGACAGCACTTTCCCTTTGGAGAGCCCTAATCAATGTCAGATCAATGCCATACAGAATCCTTCACCATATGCGTCACCATATTCTTAACTTACAAACTGACATTTTTTCTGTATGTAGTAATTTTGATTTCATTTCCCTTCTGCTGTCATGCATTTCTATTCTAAGTTTTTAAGTAAGAAATTTTTATGTGTCTGTTTTAGTAGTGCTCAGTGCTACTGCTACTAGTTAATATAATGATATTATTATTTTATTGTTATCCCAGATGAACGAAGATTCTATTACAGCTAACAGGAATACAAGGTATTTTTTCATTAATATGCAGAACAGTTTGCATTTTTACTTCAATAATTTTTTACCTAGCCTTCCAAAAGTTACAATTTTCAGGAACCGTGGTATCACACAGTGACAGATCAGTTTGCTGATCAGTTTTGTAAAACAGATAATGAGTACTCTTCCTTTGCGTATTCAGTGTAAAGTAATTGTAGTTATCTTGTGGTTTTAAGAACTCTTTAGCCACCATAAACAACGTATTTTAGTTTATGAAAGATGTACCTTATATGTCAGTTTGTGTTTAGTGTGTGCCTATTCCAAGATACCAAAGGAGCTGAAGTAGGTTTGTAATGGATGTCATTGTTTGCTTTAGGTAAAACAAATACATTTTTTTGATCCTGTGTGTATGAACAGAAAATAGTGTGTGACAAATCGTAGATAAAAGACATATGCAGCTGTTTCTTAGTATCTCAAACATGCTGCAGTGCAAATAACTAATCAATTTTCTTTTAGGTCAGTAACAAGTCATGTATTAATGAGTAAAACCTGTTTCACAGTTACGTGCCATATGAAAATCTATCCTCTGGAAACATAATGTGGTTGCTGGACAACATGCAGTCTTTCTGTAGCAGTCAGTGTTCTGTTTCCAGTACCATGTTGAGCTATTGATAACCAGCCCAAACACTCAAATATCTTAGATCATTAAAATCAACAAAATCTTTTACAGAAACTCTGTTACTTTATCAATTATAATCCAGAATTCAGAAGACTTCTTTGTACTGTTTTATACAATGATAAAACAAAAAAGGAAAAGAACAAGAGAAAAGCAAACACAACTTCCCCAAATTATGAGAAGAATAAAATTTATTCCTATTTCTGTGTAGCTGTAACTGAGAGGTAACCGTTAAGTGCTGCAACAGAATGAAACATTCCCTAGATTATAATTTATCTGGATATATTCTCTGTATATAATATTCTCTGGATTATGATTTATCAATTATAATCCAGAATTCAGAAGACTTCTTTGTACTTTTTTATACAATGATAAAACAAAAAAGGAAAAGAACAAGAGAAAAGCAAACACAACTTCCCCAAATTATGAGAAGAATAAAATTTATTCCTATTTCTGTGTAGCTGTAACTGAGAGGTAACCGTTAAGTGCTGCAACAGAATGAAACATTCCCTAGATTATAATTTATCTGGATATATTCTCTGTATATAATATTCTCTGGATTATGATTTATCAATTATAATCCAGAATTCAGAAGACTTCTTTGTACTTTTTTATACAATGATAAAACAAAAAAGGAAAAGAACAAGAGAAAAGCAAACACAACTTCCCCAAATTATGAGAAAAATAAAATTTATTCCTATTTCTGTGTAGCTGTAACTGAGAGGTAACCGTTAAGTGCTGCAACAGAATGAAACATTCCCTAGATTATAATTTATCTGGATATATTCTCTGTATATAATATTCTCTGGATTATGATTTATCAATTATAATCCAGAATTCAGAAGACTTCTTTGTACTTATTTATACAATGATAAAACAGAAAAGGAAAAGAACAACAGAAAAGCAAACACAACTCCCCCAAATTATGAGAAAAATAAAATTTATTCCTATTTCTGCATAGCTGTAACTGAGAGGTAACTGTTAAGTGCTGCAACAGAATGAAACATTCTCTACAGTGAAACTGAGATAGATTACTGCTCAAGATAGTCAAAATCTACTTAGAGAAGCTTGACTGCTTTTGTATTTTGAATCTTAATATTGCAGTATCTTTATGCAAATATTAAGTGTTAAGTATGAATTTTCATTTGGGGAAGGCTTAAGTTACTAGGAAATTATTTTAGGAGTTTGCATCTTCCCTGCATGGATCTTTAAGCAGTAAGAAAACTTTTTAATTATTGTCTACATACAAATGATAATAATTTCTTCCTTCTGTGCTGAGTCAACATAAATATTCTTAATCAAAATAAATAATCATTTCTGCATATGTGTGGGTATTTGGGAGTGAGTTTGCATCTTAGATTTGCTAAATTAAAAGGTGAAATGTAGCTGGACTACCTATGTCTATGTTCTGTCTACAGCAGCAAGTCATGTGGACTAGCAGAAGCAAGACCTGTATTATGAAACACTTGGTTTTCATGCCCACACAACACACATTTTAATGGGGGAATAAGCTTTAGGCTGTCCTATAGTCTGCAGCCCATTTACAGCTGGCATGTGTTGAGTATGCTCCTTCATGTTTAGTTTCAACTAGAAGGATTTCACGTGCTCTATGGCAACTCTATTATGAAAATCAAAAATGCTCTCTGGATACAAATTAAAAGATGAATGTAGGCACACGTTCTGTCTCAGAAGCCATAATCAAGCCATAATCAAAAAGAAAGGAAACAACTTTGAAAAGGCAACAATATGACCAAAGAAATAGCAGGTCTAAAGGAAAAGTATACCTGTTTTGGATATCTATGCACAAAACCAGTGGAAGAAAATTGATGCTGAAACTTGATCAGAAAGTACAAGTTGCAGAAAAAAAAGAAGAAAATGGACATCTGTTGATACTAGAGCTAAGGGGAATTAGTATCTTTAGAATATGAAGGAACAAATGGAATTATAAAGCTGGATGGCTTCTAGATGAAGAAGGCCTGTCAACTAAAATACTGAAAAAGTACAAATATTCACCAAAGAAATCTGTCTAGTGACAAAAGGCAACATGGATATAGCATGCCTCATTCCAAAAATGTCTAAGGAAAATATAAAAACTCCAGCCTGTAGACAAGCTTGTACTAGTAGAAGGACAGGAGATTTGAGAAAAGACATAGTGTGCAGAACCATCTGCTGCTAAAACAGCCGATTTACAAACTGAAATTCTCATGAGTCACATTGGGCAAGAGCCCCTTTTCTTCTTCCCACATACTTTTTATTGCAGTTACATGTGTAGCAGCATGATATATGAGGGAAAGAATAATAAAAGAAGCAGGGAGAAAAGCAACTCGCAGATGTTTTCTCACTGCCCCTCCCCCGATTATTCCTACAAGTTCTGCTTGGATATTAGAATATCTGTGAATTGATTGGTGCAAATCTGTGCCATCTAATGAAGAAAACTGACTCACCAAAGACAGACCTTATTTCTTGTAATTTAAATGGGAAATTCCCTCATAGCAGAACCTTTGTTACCATGTAGACATAATGCAATAAATAACACAGTTAACGTAGTCTACTTTGTATTTCTTGGGCAATGTGTTTACTGTAATTCACTTGAACACATATAAATCTGTCCTAATAGCTTTTTACTAGGTGCTATGCTTGACTCAGTAGGTGTTAGCTTAGATTTAGTAGATTAAATATCTGATTCAGCAGGTAATTCACATGTTTCAACAGGTTGTACAGCTGACTCAACCTGTGAAGTATTGGGCAGTGTTTATTTTTTCCAAACGTTGGTTTATCCATTTTAAGATGAACTTTGTCCAGTTCTCCTTATGGCACATTACCTTAAGTGCAAGTTAAACATTTTACTGGGAATGTATATTATAAAGTGTTCATTCAAATATATTTATACAGCCCTTCTGAATTTTAAGCAGAAGAACATTAATTGTGAAAAGTTTTATTTCTAAACATTATCCTTCTATTAATATAAGGTTTTGCTCAGTTATCATCCTGAAATCTCAGCAACAATAAAAGTGGGTTTTTTTGTTTTTTTTTTTTTTTAGATATTTTGTACCCAAAGGGTGATAAAAAAATAAAAGGAAACTAAGGGAAAGATTCAGATTTCAGATGATGGTTCACCTTTGACAAATTAATATCTATATTTTATTCTTGTGTTTTTCTTTTTTTAATTCTTTTACATCTTTCAGGACAGGCAGCAGAAATTAATTTGAAAGAAATTTTGAAAATAAAGTAGACACAGGAGATTTGGTGTAGAAAAGTATGTAGGACAAAGAGTAAAATGAGAAATCAAGAGTATTTCAATTAGCACTGTTTGAATAGCTGGGGACAGGCTGTGGAGAACATGCTACAACACACTTCTGAACTAAATGTTTTGGTAATAGGTAAAATAAAAGTTAAGTTGGTAGCAATTGTATCAATGAACGGAAAATACCGATGAATACAGACAGCCACCATAGCATTTCATACTGACTTGCGTCACAACTAACAAACGGCGATCATTTAGGAGCTACCCACAAGCATCCAAGGAAGAGATGTTGCACTATCCTCCACACTGCCATCTAGTGGTTCCCACTAAGATTACCGCTATGCGCAAAAGTAAATGAAATCTTGGCTAGTGCAATGGGTTAGTCCTGAAAATTTATCTGCAGTTTTAACAATAGATTTAGCTGCATTTTAATTGTTAAAAACATGAACTCAGGCAAGAAGGAGTTGGTGAGTAGGATCCTAAATACACAAATCAAACAACTCCATCATAGTTCGGTACGTATCTGTTTTAACACTCATCAAGTGCTTAATTTTCTGTACCTATTTTTCCTTTTGCACATTAGACTGCAGCTGGCAAGACCGAAAAATTTAATGAAAATAATAGGGTTTATTTTATTTTGTTTTATTTTATTTATTGAATTCTAAGACATTTCACTGAAAGTTACCTTTTCATGCAACTTAGGTATCCCATGGTGGCAAATATTCCTTTGCTTAAAGGGACTTCTATTGTTTCTCACTTAAAAATCATAATTGCAATTCTTCATTGCAGGTAGATAATCTTGCTTTATTTTGCTATTCTTGCTTTATTTTGATTTTTGTTACAAGTATAATGTTTTCTAGACATAAATAAAAGCTGGATAGTTCTGGAAAATGTCAGGTCCAGCAAAAGGAGCTACAAAAAAAAAAATAGAAAAGAATCACTGTTGAACTGTTGTATAAGTGTTATAAATTTTTAGCTTTCCAAGCTTATCTTAGTTTATTCTAGCTTTGCATTTCATAGTCATTGTACTGAGTACTCACTATGCTATGTTTGTATTTATATCTCTGTATGGATTGGTAGAATAAATGTATGATTTTTGCATATCTATCTTAATTTTTGTAAAATTTAGAATTTGGGATATGTTAGACAAGATGATTTCATTTATTGAAATTAATTTTGGATGTTTCTTGCAGTATACTTTAGAAATACTGGTATTAAACATCTGTAAATGTGATGTCGATGAACTGTGCTACTGAACTATGCTGGAATGAGCTGAATTTTACCTTAGTAATGCATGACTTCTTAATGTATGACTAAAGGTATTAGAAGTAAAGAAAGCATGAATATCAATCTGTTTCTGTACTCAAATTGACCCCTGGTTTTATTAGTAATGGAATCTAAGTGACATCATCTTTTGACAGTCATGATCTTTAACCCAGTTTGATCTAAACCAGACTCCTTTGGAATGATATCATTAAGGTAAATCCCTGAAAGGAGAGCAAACCTTTTTAGTATAAACCATTTAAGGGTATTAAATTACTGGGAATGATTTAACTTTTTTTTTCTTATAAAGGACAAACAATTTTAAGATTGCAGGTTAGCATCAAGATATAACTGAACTTTCAGATTTTTTGCAGTTAAAATAGGTTTTAACTTCTTAAATACATTATAAGTCTTCACATCTCTTAAATCATGATTCAGAAGTCATAGCTGATTATTTCTTAAATGAACTTTACAATACAAACTGTATTATTTACCTTAGTCTATTAAAGTACACTGAAATAAACACAGCAACAAATAATTGTAAAAATTTTATGCAAGCAATCTTATTCTTTTCACCCTGTCCACTCTGAAAACATCTCATCTATCTATGAATTCATGGTTCTTTTCAGGAACTGACCATGCTGGGATTGTTCTACTTTTCTGTCAGATACTAGCTAAGGGTTTTAACAAATTAACCAAGGTCTTTGATGTATGAGGTAGCACGTAGGATTATTTCAAAAATCAGATATTGATACTAAATGAAGAATAATAAAGCTTTGATTTGACACCTGAAATATAGGTCCTTATTGTCCAACTACTCACTTAGGGAAGAACGATTGTGGAAAAAAAATAATGTGTGATTTCCGCCTGTGTCTGATGAGCATTTTTGCACTTGAGGTTTTCAATTTTAAAAAGCCTTTAAAACACTGAGTAGAAATGAAAATAACAACTCAAACTCTCACAATAACAAAATACAAAATTTTACATTGTAAAGCTTTGTTTTTACCAAAATGAGCTATTTTTTCAGTCAATTGAGTAGTTTTTCCAGTGTTCTTCTCTGGAAGCAAATTGCTTACAGACAGTGCTACAGTGATATTATCCTGAGCTTACTACTGATATTTTTGGTAACACTACTTTCGTTTTTATCTTCCAGCCAGGTGTTTCCAATAGTTTTGACTGTAAAGTATCCCAATAGCTGGTGATTAATGTAGCCATCATAAAGAATATAAACAATCCTGGAAACAGGGCTCAAAGTTCAAATATGGATGCTAACAGTAATTGCTTTTAACAAGTGTAAGGAAGAAGTGAGAGGAAACCTGGTATTGAATTTTGTGTTGCCAAAGAGAAACTGACCAGTGATAACAGAAGCATCAGAAACAGAGTGCAGAGAGGTAGCACTTTGCACAGGAAGTATCACGAAACAGCCCATGTCAGCCCAGTAGTAATTGGGCCTTTGAAGTTTTAAATGTGAGAAGAGATGAACATTCATCTTTAAAGTGTGCTGAGTCTCAGGGATTACTTTTGGTTAAAATAGGAATGTGCAGTTATTTGAAACCTGACCCTGAGGTCTCTAAAAAGTTTGGCTTAGGTTGTGCTAGAACTGACCTTGTAAATTTAGACAGCTGCTAGACTACTGCTAGGAGCAAATTATTACAGCAATTGTGATTTTCATGGCTAGCATAAAAGCAAAGGGCACCTATTTAAGACCTGTGGGGTCAACTTTCACATTTACTACATTGAAAAGAAATAGAAATGGTGAAATCTCGCGAGAATATTGTACTGTGAAGAACTTTGAGATTCTGTATAAAGCTAGAGGAAAAAGAAAAAACCCACATAAGTATAGGAGGATAGTTCTTTCAAAACATCATTTATACTGGTGTAAAAAATATTACTTAAGAATATTTTATTCAAAAAACCTCATTTACAAACAAGTCTTTAGATAGCCTCTGCCAAATATTAAAAATAGAGTTTGAAATTCTAACAGATTTACGATTGTTATTTTTATGCTATTAAAATAGAAAATTGTGCAGTTACATGGGAAGTCTTTTAGAATAACAAAATTAAAAATTCAGTTAATTTTCTTTCCAAGATTTTTATAGCTGAAGACTGGGTACAAGCCTAAGGTCCAAATCTCAATATGATTTTGTGATCGATTTGTTTTATGACACATCCATTTGCTGTAGTCTTGATTGTCCACAAGAGGTTGAAATCACATATGCAAATTCATTATTTGAACTTTGGAATGGTTGTGATTTGATCTACTTTTTAAGTTTGGATTATTTAAATCCAGTGTTTTTATTCACATGGAGACACAAAGCTGAGAATTATTTCTTTATGAGAGGTTTTAGAATTTCCTGTGGAAGCAACTTTAATATTTTTATTCTCTTGGCATTTGATAACAAAACCACAAGTAGTAATAATCACTGTTATGATTTTTAGCCTGTTCTCACCTCTACCTAGCATTTAATCATGTGCTTTCTGCAGAACACAATCTCTGATGGATCCAGCATTTAAACATCCATATACACTCATCTTTCCTTATTCAACTTCTTGCAACATAACAAATCACCACCTAACTGGATTATTTTCACCTTTGTAATTCAAAATGTTCATCAGCAAACAACCTGTCTCCTAGAGCTCACTTTAAGAAAAATACAAAAATTGGTTTTGTATGTCTGTACTGAGATGTGGTGGCTTCACAGAAAGCTGGGGAATCCAAAAAGTGCTTTCTTCCAGAATGCTGAAAGCTAATTTTGATTAGAATAACATTGCTATAATTAGGAGCTCTAACCCATGAGCCTCATTGTGCTGGATACCATAATTATAAAATACAGAGCTTACAAACCAGGCATAAAAAGAAGCAGCAAATAAGATTTTAAAGGAACAATGAGGTTATTTGCTATGGCATTCAGATGTCAAATTATTGGCATATTTTTGTGAGTAGCGCATTTAAGAAATATTTTGAGGAAGAGCACACTGACAGAGCAATAGCAGAGATTAAAAAAAAATCATGGATAGTCATAAGAGGATTAGAGTTTTCCAAAAAGATTGGCATTGATAGGTAGCTGAGAGCACCAGGAGAAGAGTCAATACTAGTTCTAAGATTTGCCTAGGAAGATGTCATGAGGCATTTGGATGAGAGTGGTTTTGATTTATTGCAATGTACAGGAACTTATTTGAGAGGATCTAGGATGGAAATGCATTTTAATTTGAGTATAGCAGAGAACTTTAGCTCAGAAGTGCAAGACAGATGGACAATGTAGGCAAGCAGATCAAAAGTTGGGTGTTTTTTATTTTTTTGTGAGGTGGAAGACAGTAAGCTATCCACAATGAGAAAGAGCCACAGGAGACTTAGAAGTGTAGAAAAACAAGAAAATGCATAAGAATGGAATGATCAGCAAATGGCCTGGATTCACTAGTAAAAATGTGGGATGGGTTTTAGTCTTGGGTTTTATCAGTCACTATTTAAAATTAATTAGTGCATTCCTATGTGTGAAGCAAACAGGGCCTTGGAGAATAAGCTAAATGGCAGAAATGATGACATGGAGAGGGAACATGAGTTCCACTAGGAAGAAAAGCAGATTTGTTTAGCCTGGATGTAGACCTGCTTATTAAAAAAATGCCAGAACTGAAGATGAACATGAACTTAGGCATTTCTTAGAGACATTCACTTACGTTAAGAGCACCATCTGAGTAAGAGAGTGCAAGAATGAGCCATGGTTGGCAATCGTAGAGCAGACCTTGCAATACAAGAAATGGGCATATGAATGAAGGACAGAAGAAAGTGAGGAGCATTAAAGATTATTTAATGATGACCAATAGGCTCTTCTTTGCCTTTGTACATGCTTAGGAATCAACTCTTCACCAGTAAGGTCTATTGATATTTTATACTGTGATTGTTAGTCTCCTGTAGCTAAGTAGAGCTAAATAACTCATTTGGTTTCCATTTTCTAGAACTAGAAGCATTCCTGTATGTCTGTTTAATCTTCTTCAGGTGTTCAACAGTTTTTTAAAGTGTGGGTACAGAGGTGAATTTTCCAGGAGGTATTTCTTTAGTCTATATTCAGTCTGAGGTAACATCACTACGTATTAGCATTTTCTTGGTGCATCAAGAAGCTAAATTAAGTCCAGATATTCTAGTACCTTCTAAAATTTGAAAAACTGAATTTGCTACCTTTATTGTCAGTAAGGTAGATTTTTTATTTTTGTGGAATTCACGTGTTTTAGGGAATATACTGAAGAAATTTTATGGGATTCAGAAATCTTTGGATGCATTAGTTCACTGACTGTGCTACCAAAAGTTTTTGGATGAGTATAGATATGCATCTAGAAGCCTCACTTGTCAAGGGGAGAAGTTAGCACGTCCAAAAAGCATGTGTTTGGGACGCCATGTATAATTTTGCTATTGACTGCAAGGGCAGAAATCAGTACTTGTTCATTAGGATTACTCAAGTTGACCCCTACCCTGTGCTGTTTGCTGACTTTTTTTCTGTTTTAAAAATATAAAATTTCTTTATGAAGCTTACCACCATCCTAATACTGATAAAATTACCATTCTAGTATTTACCAAGTGCTTTATATTTGTAAGTGACATTAAGTAATGTATATTCTGCTGTTTCTGACTGTCACTTCAGACATAGCCCTTTCACTCTCAGAACAATATCATTCACTATATTTTAGTTGTCTGTGCAGATGAAAGTCAATCCTAGCAAAATCTGCCATGGAGCTGGCAGTCACAGAACAGCTGATATCAGACACAAGTCCTTATCTGTCTAGGGGTATGGCATGGTACTGATTGAAAAAATTTAAGGTGTTGCATGCCATCCACCTCTGCCAGTGGGGTTTCTGCTTGACATCTAACACTAGTGCTGGTAACCGTAGTAGAATACTCCTGAAAGGGAATGCATTTCTCTTTGTGGTCAATGGTTTTGCCCTTATGCCTATTGAAGTGCATGTGTATCTCATATATTTCTTTATGAAACCTTATAAAATATTGGACCACTTAACAGATAAAACACTAAATTAAGAAGAAGTAAAGACTTAAAAAGTATTTTTATCTCGACTTTATGGACACCAGGCTCTTCTAATGGTTTTGTAAAAGGTGTAGATTGAGCATTGTGTTGCATTTCACTTGAATACTGTAGACAAGTCTAGTCTGTCTTTGGATATTCTGTGGTTTAGAACCCGCAGATGGTTTCATTCATGTGGATCTGGTTTCATTGTCTTTGTCAAATCTGCTGATCCTGATGAGCAAGCCACAAAAGCAAGTCTGGTTTAGATAGATGCTGTCAATAATCCTTCATGGTATAGAATATTACTTTAAATTTCCTCCAGTGTTAGATCAGATGTGTTTAGTAGAGTAAAAGTTCCTAAAAATTGAGTGGTTTACTTTTGATTCTGGCTTGCAACCATCTAAACTGAGTGTGCTGATCAAACTAGGGATTTATGTGGAAAAAGACAGAAGAATTTGTAGTCTGAATGTAAAAAAATAAGTCACTTAGCATTGTTCTTAAATTCAGGAATAGAAGACCTCATCTTTCAGGTATGCAGAACGTTAAGAAAGTTTTATGTTTATTAGATACTTGTTTTTCAAAAAAACCAGAAGAATATTGTCTAAATAGAACCTTCATAACTAAGGGAGATGCCCTCTGTACCCACACTCTATTCTAAGAATTATTCTATTCTTCTAGTATTAGTGTTAGTGGCAGTGAAGAGAAAGACAGGCAGAAGAGTCAGGTGTAGAAATATTTTGAGAAGATGACTCAGGAAGTGTGCCACCTCTGGGCTGAAATAGCATTCAGACCTGGCAGAGACAAAAGCATCCAATTCTTGTCTCTGCAAGTATTTGGTGAGATGTATCCTGTAAGGTGGAAAGAGTAATTATCTCCTGTTGAATGGATGTTAGTCAGAAGAACAATGTGAAAAGAAACGTCAAAAACCCACAAGCCGAAAAATGTTTCTCCTTTCTAGGAGAAATACTGCTTCAAGCTTGGAGAAACCCACATACAACACTGACTTTGTCTTAAAGAATAGGGTGAGTCTAGTGGGGAAGAACCTGAGTGTAGGCACAGAGCACACTTTGCAGCCTGCCCCCCATTGCCTACCTGCTACTTTCAACTTGGCCTGGAGAGAATGTTCTTATGCTACACATCTATCCCAAAAATGAAATAAGCCAGGAGTGGTCTTCTTGCTTGGACCACTCAGGTCAGATTTCTTCTACATGGAGACTGCAGTTGTCTGGCCTTGCAGCTCTTCTGGTCTGGACCTCCTCTGCTTCCCTTGCTTCCCTTTCATCTGACTTTGGTTCAGCATTCCCTGAAGGTCTGCATCCCAATCTCAACAGTTCCTCACCTGCCCTTGCACTTTGGTTCTTCACAGGGAGCTTCATAGCATTCTCTGCAGCTATTCTAATTTCCATCTTTTCCTGCTTTCCTGCCCCCTAAAATGGAGCCAAAACCTTCTCACTTCTCTTTTCCTGCGCAGCTAAATGCCTGGCCTTGGCATCTGAGAAAGACTTTTGAGACGTTTTGAGAAGAGACTTTTAAGCATGGTATGAAATCAAATGTTATCGCACCAGGCTGAGGAAGAAGATAATTAGCTGTGATGGTAAAATAGATTAGAGGAAACGGGTGACCCCTTTAAAGGCCAGAACAGCTTGAGGCCCAGTTAAACGGGTAAGAGCATTTTGGGTGATGGAAGGCATTTCTGTTGATTGTGTGAAGAGACAGAGGGAGAATTTATCAGACTGGATCTTTTATTAATTTCTGAAAAGTGTTTTCCTGTTGGAACTTATCTTTCTTCTTCCATTTAATGTTTGCAGTTCTACTCTTGTACCAAGAGAGGAATTTTTGTGTTTCCTCACTTCCAAAATACTAGTTTCAAAATAAGTTCCCAAGCACTTCTGAACTGTCCCAGTTTGACTGATACTGCTTTTCCATTGGAGTAATCACTATGCTGTCAAATACTTTATTCTTAATTATAGTAATGCCAGTCTAGTTACAATTTATGCATCTTCTCATCATTAAACCAATGTTGTGTGTGTCTGTGGGTAAGCATATTGACTAAACTGCCTTCAGTAGACAGTAGCTGGTGTTTCCTACAGAGAATACAGAAATGAAAATATCATGACTAAACTGGACCTGTACAGCCACATAGTGTCACTTGTTTATTAACTGCTTCTTTCATCACTCATTGCTTACTAATGTATTTTTCCAGCTTTTACCCTTGATTGACTGGATTGATCTTGATTCACTTTAGGAAGAGGATGGAAATTGCAAATGCTCAGGAACAAGCAGCAAGAACACCCATATCAAAATGCTTGCTGCATCTGAGATCTCTCAGAATGTTTTACTATAATTCTATAGGATAGTTACTGTAATGGTAATATGGCTGGTAAGATTAAAAAGTCATTTTGGCAAAAACAATGTATGTCAATATATCCTTGAAGCATTTTATAAGTCTTTTTCAGATATCCAGGGACAGTTCTAAATAGTCTTGATTATGCTGTCATATATTTTTCACATTTGTAACTTACGTTATGCATTTTCCTACATATTGAGAAATTGCTTTGTTGTTATGCCAGGTAACCTATATATGACCCCCTCCCCCATCAATTATTAACACTGTGCTAATTTAAAAAAATATTATGCATTACAGTTTTGTTATTTATACAACACCTGAAAGCATGTTTACATTGCGCCATTTCAAAAGAAACTCACAGCTCTATGAAATACTTGAGGTTGAGTCAAGTCCACTCAGGGCTCACATCATTAAATAAATATCAAAGCAAACAACTGAGTTTTGTCTTTGATTGGGGAACTTCAAGGAATAAATATGCCAGTATACTGTAGTCCTGCCATAACTTTACCATGATTGCTTATATGCTTATGAAATGAAACAGTCTATTAGTACAAAGTAAATGTTAAAAATGCAAATCAATATTTATCTTCATCATTAGCCTAACTGTTTCTTTTCTTAAATAAACATGTTTACAATTGTATTTGCCTGCTGTGACTGATAAAGCTCAATAGTGCATTTGTTAGAAGTGGCTCAAAACTTTTTTTGATGGATATTGACTTTACAACCTCTTGCATAGAGAGCACCCATAGCATAAGCTACCAGTAAAAAAGGAACTAAGAAGTTATTCGTCTGTAATTATGTTCTAGTAATCTGAATACTATTAACCTTTTAAAAATTTTTCACAATGAGAGCAACCACCCATTGGAAGTCTCCCCAGGGAAGCGGTGGATTTCCCAGTGTTGGGTACTTTTAGGGTGCTGGGCCATCTTGCCTTGACCATAGTTTTGCCTAGAAAGGCTGGACTAGATGATCCTTAAGGTCCCTTCCATAGAATCATAGAATCAGCTAGATTGGAAAGACCTTTAAGATCATCAAGTCCAACTGTTACCCCAGGACTGCCATTTCCACCACTAAACCATGTCACTGAGGGCCTCACCTACATGGTTTTTGAACACTTCCAGGAGCGGTAATTCCATCACTTCCCTGGGCAGCCTGTTCCTATACCTGACCACCTTCTCTGTGAAGAAATTTTTCCTAGTATCCAATCAAGACCTCCCTTGGTGCACTTGAGGATGTTGCCTCTTGTCCTGTTGTTACCTGGGAGAAGAGACTGACCCCCACCTCACTACAACCTCCTTTCAGGTAGCAGTAGACAATAATAAAGTCCCTCCAGAGCCTTCTCTCCAGGCTAAACAACAGTTCCTTCAGCCATTCTTCATAAGACTTGTCCTCTGAACTTGGTGTTCTCTGATGCTAAGAAAAGGCAAGTTTGCATCCGTTTCATAGAATCATAGAATGGTTAATGCTGAAAAGGACCTTAAGATCATCTAGTTCCAACCCCCCTTGCCATGGGCAGGGATGCCTCACCCTAGACCATGTCATGCAAAGCTCTGTCCAAACTGGCCTTGAACACTGCCAGAGATGGAGCATTTACAGCTCCTTTGGGCAACCCATTCCAGTGCCTCACCACCCTCACAGGGAAGAACATCTTCCACTTTTCTAACCTGAACTTCTGTTTAAGTTTTAACCCATTACCCCTTGTCCTATCGCTACAGTCCCTGAAGAAGAGTCTCTAGCAATTTTGTAGGCCCTCTTCAGATACTGGAAGGCTGCTATGAGGTCTCCATGCAGCCTTCTCTTCTCCAGGCTGAAGAACCCCAGTTTTTTTTAGCCTGTTTTCTTATGGGATGTGCTCCAGTCCCCTGATCATCCTCACGGCCCTTCTCTGGACTTGTTCCAACAGTTCCATGTCCTTTTTATGTTGAGGATACCAGAACTGTACACAATACTCCAGGTGAGGTCTCATGAGAGCAGAGTAGAGGGGCAGGATCACCTCCTTTGACCTGCTGGTCATGCTCCTTTTGATGCAGCCCAGGACATGGTTGGTTTTCTGGGCTGCAAATGCACACTGCCACCTCTTGTTTATTTTCTTATCAACCAACACCCCCAAGTCCTCCGCAGCGCTGCTTTGAATCTCTTCTCTGCCCAGCCTGTAGCTGTGCCTGGGATTGCCCTGGCCCACATGTAAGACCTTACACTTTGTTTTACTGAGCTGAATAAAGTTGGCATTGGCCCACTTCACCAGTGTGTCAAGGTCCCTCTGGATGGCATTCTTTCCCTCCATTGTGTCAACCAAAGAAACAGCTTAGTGTCATTGACAAACTTTCTGAGGGTGCATTCAATCCCACTGTCCATGTGGCTGACAAAGATGTTCAACGGTATTGGTCTCAACAGTGACCCCCTGTTTCCATTCTCCAGCTGGAGCAGTGGAAGACAGTTGAGCCGTTGACCACAGCACTTTGCATGTGGCCATCCAGCCAGTTCTTGATACACTGAGAGATCCATCCACCAAATTTATGTTTTTCCAGTTTAGAGACAAGGCTGTCGTGTGGGACATTGTCTCACATTTTGCAGAAGTCTGGGTAGGTGATGGGTCTGCTTTGACCCTATCCATCAGTTCCGTAGCCCCATCATAGAAGGCCACTAAATTGGTCAGGCAGGATTTCCCCTTAGTGAAGCCATGCTGGCTGTCACCAAGCACCTTGTTGATTTTCATCAACAAGGCCTCAGCATGCCTTCCAGGAGAATCTGCTCCAAGATTTTGCCAGGTACAGAGGGAAGACTGACTGGTCTGTAGTTCCCTGGGTCTTCCATTTTCCCATTCTTGAAAATGGGGGTTAATTTTTTTTTTTTCCAGCCATCAGGAACTTCACCTGACTGCCATGATTTTTCAAATATGATGGACAGTGGCTTAGCAAATTCATTCACCAGCTGCTTCAGGACCAAAGATGGATTTTGTCAGGTCCCACAGACTTGTGAGCATTCAGATGATCTCGACCCTCATCCTCTATCCTACAGTGGGCCTAAGGTCTTCATTCTCCCAGTCCCTACATCTCCCTTCCAAGACTTGGGTGGCATGATCAGAGTGCTTGCAAGTGAAGACTGAGGCAAAGAAGTCCTTGAGAACCTCAGCCTTCTCCAAATCCAGGATAGCTGGTTCTCCTGATAGCTTCCAGAGAGGGCCCACATTGTCCCTAGTCTGTCTTTCATTCTCAATGTACCCATAGAAGCTCTTCCTGTTATCTTTCACATCCCTGGCCAAACTCAATTCTAATTGGGCCTTAGCTTTCCTCAATTCATCCCTAGTTTCTCAGATAATGTCCCTGTATTCTTCCTTCTATAAGCTTCTTGCTTCCACCTTCTATAAGCTTTTTTTTCCTTCTAAGTTTTCTCAGCAGCTTCTTATCCGTCCAAGGAGGTCTCCTGGCCTTCCTGCCGCATTCCTTCTTGCTGGGATGCAATGCTCCTGACCTTGGAGCAGGTGATCCTTGAATATCAACCAGCAGTCTTGGGCCCCCCTGCCCTCTAGGACTTTATCCTATGGAGCCATACTAAGCAGGTTCCTGAAGAGGCCAAAGCCTGCTCCCTTGAAGTCCAGGGAAGTGAGCTTGCTGCCTGCCTTTCTCACTGCCTTCAGGATCTCAAACTTGACCATCTCATGATTGCTGCAACCAAGGCTGCCCTGGAGCATCACATTTCCAATGAGCCCTTCCCTGTTGGTGGGCATGAGGTCAAGCATGGCACCTCTCCTTGTTGGCTCTTCTATTACTTGCAGAAGGAAGTTGTCTTCCACACAATCAAAGAACTTCCTGGATTGCTTGTGCCGGGCCGTACCGTCCCTCCAACAGATGTCAGGATGGTTGAAGTCCCTCATGAGGAAAAGGGCCTGCGAGCGTGAGGCTTTTCCTGTCTGTCTGCAGAGTGCTTCACCTACAGAGTGCTCCTGATTGGGTGGCCTATAGTAGACCCCTACAGTAATGTCCCCCATAGCTGCTCTCCCTTTAACCCTGACCCACAAACTCTCTGTTGACTGTTCACCTGTCCCCAGACAGAGTTCCATACTCTCCAGCTTATCACTGACATAAATAGCTACTCCCCTTCTTGGTCTGCGTGGCCTGTCTTTACGAACGAGCCTATAACCTTTCATTCCAACACTCCAGTCACAGGAGCCACGTTCCCATGATTCCAATGATATCATACCCCCGTAGACATGCAGACATCTCTAATTCCTTTTGCTTATTTCCTATTTTATGGGCATTTGTATACAAGCGTCTGAGCCAAGATTCAGATAAAGCCAGCCCATTGGCTGGAGAGGCTGAAGTAGCTGTGCATTGCTCATAGCATTCATTACAGGTGCTGGCATCTCGCTGGTAGTTTTGAGATGGATCAGTGCCCCCTTTCCCTAACATATCTATTTATTAAAAAAAAATATATTGGATATCCATTGCAAACAAGAAATGTTAACTTAGTAGTCTAATTTTTATGCTGCAAGTGGCTTCCTACTAATTAATCTTACTCAGTTTTTCTGTCATATAGAAATTTAATACAGGTCTGGTAGAATTAAACTAATATGAATGACCCAAAAGTGTACAGAAGTTTGGAACAGATCTGCTACTTTATCTTCCATGTTAACAATATATCCTGAAATCTGAAATTAATAAGTTTGTTAAAAAATTGCTTACAACGCATTTTTTCTCTGAACAATATTCTTGTCCTTTAACAAGTCATTTTGCTCTGCAGAAAAGCTCCTGGTTGCATACTTTTGGTGGTTTGCAATGCGCATTAAGAAAATATTCTTACTGTTCACTTAATTTTTTAAGAAGTGTGTGAAAGTTGCCATAGAAAGGATGGAAAATGTACTGTCACATAAAAAAAAAAGATCTGAAACAGGAAAACTGAGTAAAAGGGGAGAACTGGGAGCCTCAGGAGTGTCACGGTTTTTTCCTGGCTTTGATGGAAGCTGCTTTGACAGGTTTGGATGTTGATTACAACCTTGGTCAGAACTGTCAAGCCTCTCTTTGTTTAGGACTTTGAGCTAAGTACATGCTGATAAAAAAATAAAGTGTTCTGGACAGTCTGAATAAAAATCACTTACATTATACTTCTGTTTACATACTTGTTGCTATAAACTTTCTAGTTTATTGCTACAAACATTATCTTCAGCAGTCTGGCAAAACAATTGAATATATTAGTTAGATTGTTCTGAATTTTCACTAACAAAAAAAGTGCTCCAAAAGGGTAAGAAACAGAGAAAACTACTATGATTCAGACAGCTTCATAAGTCAGTTGCAACTATTCTAACAGCAGCTGCTGAGAAACTTCTTTGAATTCTTTTGATACGATATCCTGACATTAGAAAATCTGTCATTATGATATATCTTGAACTGTGGAGTAAAATATAGTACAGGCTGCTTCATGGTATGAAAAGTTTCAGTTTTATGACTATACTGTTATTCAGCCTTTCATCTGCAGTGCAGATCAACATTTCTGAATTTATTACATACATCTGTCTGAACTCTTGCTGCTCAGTGCGGAAAAACAAGAGTTGAACATAGGAAACTGGACCTCCAGTTCTGGCATGTTTTATTGTATGTAATCAGAAAATACCATAATCTTATTTAAGACTGATGAGGTAAAACAAAATGAAGCAATATAAGAAAACAAACAAAATACACATGTTTTCGCCTTTATAAAAAGAAAAGTAAAGGTCTTTTTTTTTTTCTCCTGGAAATAGTTGGGGTTTGCATGATTTTGGCTTTCAGTTCCATGATCTTATGCTTTTATTTTTAATTGCTTTTCCATGAATGTCTGAAAAATCATCTGAAGAATTGGCATTTCCATCTTCTATTTTTTAGCTGTTTTTGATAAGGTACCAGGATTAAGGAAAGCATAAATTAGACAATTACAGTCAAAAGTAGAATTTTCTGCTTGGATTTATTCTCCAAACTTCTATGAGTTTCTGTGAAGTTGGCTAAAATATCTTATATAGCTTATCACCTACATAAACAAAACAGGTGGTGGTGTAAGCAATAAGAGTGTTGAATAGAAACAAAGGCAGAAAGTTGTTAAATCATCAATGTAATAAGAATATGGGATCAGAATAAGAAGGCAGAGGTGTAGATGGAGGACAAAGGGGCAGATGAGCCAGAGTCAACAGCTGAATCACAAGGAGTGAAAACAAGCAGCTTCTAAAGCAGAGGCTGCTGAATCTCTTGTACCAAGTGATGCCTTTGCACCTAGATATTTTCCTTCTGCTGTTGTACTGGCTTCAACTCTTAATGGAAAACAGGGTGTTTGTGTTCTTGGCAAGATATCCCTCCAGCACTGTCTTTCTGTATCCACCCAGTATAAATGGGGAAAAGCACAAAAGGCGGAGCATAACATAAATCTTTAAGAAGGCAAGCCATTTGGACAGCAGGGACAATTGCTTCAGGTAGTCTATGTTTAGTCCATCATGAACAATATTCCTCAATGCTAGATTTTTCCTGTTAAAGAAAATGGTTGTCTGCCTCTCTCTTCCTCTACATAGACAGGACGCCAATCATTCAATATGAGAGGCTTCACACGACATATTTATTCAGAAGTCCCTTCGTATTTCTCTTTTTGAAGGTTTTGCTTTTAATTCCTTACATTTGGCTCTAAAACCCCACTTCTATATTAATTTTATTATCACTTACTGTGTATTTAGTCCCATAAATAAAATAGTTCTTCTTACTTGCCTCCTTCTTCTTTCACTGAATCTTTTTGGTTTTGACAGTCGTATAGCAAATTCATGAATTCTCTTTTCTTCCAGATCACCCTGGTGTTCCTTCTCTATCACAGCATATGAATGTGCCATGCCTTCCTTCTAGGCCCAGATTTCTCTCCCCTGTCCTTGTATATCTCTCTTCTTCACATGCAACATGCAGATTATATCCCAGCAATTAATCTTTTAGATTATACCCAGGTAATTAATGTTATTTATTTTTGAATAACACTGCTGCTTCTGCCTGAGCTGTCACAGAGAGTGGTTTCCTACCTAATTACCGATCTGCTTTTTTCAGGTCTAAATGATCATTCCTTTCTGAAACATTACTTCCATACTTATCTCTCTTTTTTGGTACTCACATGACACTTTGCAAAGTCCACCTGTCATGTCTTTCCACATCAAATTCAGATGTCATCATGGTCAGGACTCCGTAATTTAATTCCATCTTTTCTGTACAGTGTTCACCTATGAGCACCATCATAAGCTCACTCTCTTCATTATCCATTTCAAACATTGAAACATCATTTCTACTTTTAAATTTCCTATTAAACTTCAGGTCTTTCATTTCTGTAACAACATACAATAAAATAACTATAAACCTGATATTTAGTATATTACATGAAGATCTCTGCAAACTAAAACATAGCATAATTATATATTCATTTCATGCAGGAATACTGTGACTTATACACGTGTAAAAATAAGATATTAAGCTGTATGTGAAATCCTACTGCAATATGCATAGATACTCTTTATCTTTTTTAATTTGAATGTTGTCTATGAATCCTAGCAGACTATTTTACAAACATGTTTTGATTTTCCTCTAAAATAGAATTGGTTTATTTTCATTCTTCCAAAATACAAAACTAGTCTAGAAGTTTCAGAAATCGCTACCTGCATCTTTATTTTGAATGTGATTGTTTCTTCATTTTTGCATGCATCATTTTTTCAATGAATTTCCCAGGGACTAGCTAATAACCTAATATAAAATATGCCTGGCTTTGTTTAATCCCCATTTTCACAGTCAGCTTACAAACCATGGTGTCCTCAGCCTGTGAGCAGGACACAGGAATACTAAGTGCTGAACATGTATGAAATATAATTTGAGGAGCCCAGATATGTCCCCACTAGGAAAAGGTGACCCTCTTGCAGTTTAAATAGCAAGTCCTCAAATTGTGTCCTGCATAATTTCCTGCAGTTATTTTTAAAAGAACATATAAAATATACCCTCATTTCACAGCTTTATGGCACTTTTCTATTTGTTGATGGAAGGCGATCTATTTGAATTTATATGGACATCATCAGACTTGAACAGGGTTAATCTACTTAGGCTCAGGTGAGTCCATTTTAGTCTTGATTCACTTCAGTGCACATCTATAATGGTTATTAACAAGCTTTTGGAGCTTATGGATAACAATGAAGCACGATGGAAGGTAGGAAATCATTATCCTCATAAGGCTGGTGTAATAATTTGCAGTCATAGTTTCTGTACTAATCCTTGGGGTTCGGATAGGTCACTAGGTCTGTAAACCTTTCATTAAGTTTATACCTTTTTTGCTCCTGCTCTTTAATTAATGAATATATAGTAACTAAAAGTAGATGTAAAGAGTTTAACATGTAAGTTTTTTCATGTGTCACTGGCAAATTTTACTGCCTCTTTGTGTATATTAATTTTAAATACCAAGCTTGTGATGACTTTTTTGTGGATTTTTTTACACTAGCATATTTATTCATTGTCTATCCCATGATAATTGATGGATAATATTTAAGAATGGGAAAAAACTCCACTGACAATCTTAAAAAATCAATGCTAATTTTGGAGGATATTTCGTAGCATATTTATTTAGTTAAAACTTTTAAATGTATATGGATAATAACACGTCAGAATAATTCTATATATAAAACAGATGCTTACTTTGTAAAAATTCTTGTAAAATGTAATTCCTGATTATGAAAATAAATATATACATATTAATTTTATTAAAAAATCCACATTATTTAATATTCAAAGCACGTATGCATTCAATACCACATTTTTCTACAGTTTTTCAAATAATAGGTCATGATAGAAGGATATTGCATGCTTTCTAGGACAGCAGAGGTTCAGTTTAAAATTCTGAGAGTGAATTTAAATTTCTGTATCTGTAATGCAAGGAGCAAAACCAGCTTAATGTAGTTTCATAATGTTAAACAATAAATGTAATGATAATCACTATTTTTTTTCAGATTTATGATATTCTCTCCCTCTGAGTATACAATACAATTCCTTTTAGTCTAAGCAGGAGTTGCATGAAACATGAATTAGTAAAATAATCAGCTCAGTTGTTTTATAGTTACCAGCTTCTGGAAGTTTTAAGAGCTACACTTCTACTGTTTTCATCCTTTTGGCAAAAATTAACCCACTGGATGCATTACTCAATCTGAAACAACATGGTGTAGGGAAGGTAGTATCTGAGACTGTAACAAAAGCAGCCAAAATTTTGAGAAGGGAACAATTCAGGCCTATTTTGAAAGTTTAATCACAACTTTGGCAAACCCACTAAGACTCGGGTCCACAGCCTACTCCATTTCAGAAGAAATTAACATGGTATACTCATTTCATCATCACTCAGAGGATGGAAGAGGTAAGAGTAGTTGCACTTACCATATTTTAAGGTAATAGTCTAGCAGTTAGAAATTTGTCAAGGAAGAACAGAATCAATGTGTTACTCTGCTTAGGGGTCCCAATTGAAGTGTTTTATACCGTGCTCAAAGTGTCTTTTAGCTCTTTCTAGGGCGCAAGTTAATCAGGGAAGATGTGGAAAAATGTGTTACTCTTGAGGCTGTATCCTAAAGTAACAAAGAAGTCAGGGGTCAGAAATAGAATATGCAAGAAAGTATCACCAGTAGTAATTAGGAGATGCAGGAAAGAGAAGAAGGGAAACAGTGAGGCTCCTAAATTTCAGTGCTGACTCTCAAAACTGAATTTTATGTCAGATAAAGTATGCTGTATCAAAGAAATCACTGAAATTTCTCAGAGCATTTCCAGAACTTTAGAAACTGCTAGTAATAAGCAACAAAAATTTTGGCTAGAGGAAGCCATACAGCTTTTTAAAAGGTAATCAGGGGTTATAGCCTCTGCCCTCTCATATGACTAGACCTATGATGGGATGCTGTCTAAAACGGAGATATTCCCTATCATTGTAATGGGATGCATGATTGATAGAGACATGCTAACATCCTCCAGTGATATGATCTGATACATATGCAGTCTTCTGCTACCTAATCAGGCATGATTTTGTTATATGAAGGGAAATGCCTGAATTTTGAATGATCAGATATGCAGTTAGAAAAGCAGGTATGAGACTGAAGGCTGCTATTGAACAAGACTGTTTGGATATCACTTCCAACTCAGTCTTTCATTGAGTGCAACCCTTTATAATTATTTGTATGTTAATACATTTTTTAGACTGTTTAGCAGCTACTAGACAATCTGAACTAAGGAAAGTTTTGAATCTTATTTTCAAAAAGGAAGCCAACAATTTCTGATAACGAAACAGTAGCATCCTGCCTTTGGGGACCAGTGTGTGTAGCATAATCTATTGTTTCACTGGAAATTAGAAAGCATGGGTATCTCTCCTGGCTACACTCCAGTGGAATGTGTTAGTTTGGACTAGGCACTTAGTTTCCGTGTGCTTCACTTCCTCCATCTGTAAATTTGAGATAATTATGGTATATGCCTCTCAAGGATTTTACAGTACTTAATTAGTGAATTTTTAATTCCTTGGAGGTCTTCAGAGGAAAGATATTATGTGTTAAATATATATAAGCATATTCAAATAATTTTAAAATTATTGTAATAATTCCCCATTTAATTTTTTTTAAGTTATTGATCTTTGGAACAAAGAATGAGCTTCATAAGAATGTACGGAAAAGTGTTTTTACCTGTTTCTCAAATGCTTTGTGGTCAACTGAGTACTTGAAAGGTTTTCTTCATTCACTGTAGCAGAGGGAAAGTTAAGTAAGGTTGTAATTTCTTGTATCTTCCAATATGTTGCAGAAAAATATTAAAAGGGGGAGAAAACAGCTAATACCAAAGAACAGTGCTTGAACTATAAGGAAAGGCTACAAACCGTCCCTGAATTAATGTAGACCAGAAGTGGAAATCAGGTTTCTTAGCACAATCAATTTCTGGAACCAATGGGATCTGAATCAACGATAACAAAAATTTTAACAAATTCTAGATGATGATCAGGCAGTAACTGAGAAGTGTTATACATTGCAGTGGCTGAAGTAATAAGAGGCCATACTCAAATCCTTAGAAACTAGAGGTTACTACAAGTTCAGTAAGGTTTGCAGTACATAGCAAATACAAATGTTGTATTATGCCATGGTCACAGAGGCAGAGCAGCTGCCCCTAGACATGCTAGTCATCTCTGTTATATGTGTGGAACCTGTATCATTCTGTCAGATCTGATATATAGCAAGGAAATAGTGACACATGAAGGAAGTTGTTCATATTGCTCTGTGACATTCAGAAAAATATGATCACATGTTTTACCAACTGTAAGTTCTTCATGGCATTCACTTTTTGCCTAAATTGTATGCAACATTGCAGTTTTCATTTTTAGGACTGAGCAAATGAAACAATTCACTGCCTTTTTCAACTACTGAAGTGATAATTAATCTGTGCAATATAGAGTTTAGTTAAAATAATAATCTGTACAGCCATACATGGGTCTAAATGCTTGACACCCTCTTCTGAGTAGCTCATTTGTAGCCTCTGTTTCAGATTCAAACTGGTTTTAGGTTAAGTAGATATAACAAATAACTAACATTATTTGTGAGAAATTAAACTTCTCTTTTGCTTTTCTTCAATAAACTAATGATAGAGATAGGTAAATGGTAGATCTAATTCTATTTGATGCAACATCATATATTTCACTAATGAAAAAAAGGTTCTAAAATGTCAATTAAAACATAAGGAAAAAACTGACTGAAACATTCTGTAACAGGTACTTTCAATAAGACAAAATACTGTCACTGATTATGTGTAAATTTGTGTTTTGATTGAGAGCAACACTGCAGATTGGAAGTAAATTCCCTGGCCAAAATATTTGCTGCAGATTGATTTGGATTGCAGAACAGTTTCACTGCATGCAACTGGACTTTTGTTAGAGGAAAAAAAATCCACTTTGTTGAACACCAACTACAACTCCAACACCCAGTAAAGGTATAAACATCCATGCTTATGACTCATCCTTCAGATAGCTAAGAATCACTTATATGAGGAAGTCATGCAGTGCAGGGGACCAAACTAAATTGAGCGCAGAGTAAGACCCTGACTGAAATACCAATCAGATGTAGGAGCTGCAGCAGCAACTGCTTTGATCTTCTGACTCCTCCTATTGCACTAAATCACTTGTTAACATAGACAATATTATCCTGAAAGAAAATAATTTTTCACGTAATTCAGTTGTATATTTTAACTTCATATGTGATTTTACATATATATGAGCACATGCTTATATGCAAGCATGTATATAGCAAAACATGTCCTACATGCTTTAAGGTAGAACGACCTGGAATTTTTTTGAATAAAAATATACAGGAAAAAGTTTTGAAGTTTTGTTCTCATTTTAATAACAACATTGTTAGAGTTAAATTTCTTCTTCAGAATCTGCAACTTAAGCAAAAAAGTTCAGTCACAGGAAGTTGTCCAAGACTCTTATTGGCTGGAAACTTTTGTAAGAAGCATTATAGAAGTAAATTACTGGTGAGTGGTAAACCAGCACGTATTCAACTGGTGTGTACCAGGATGTTGATTTGCAATAACCCTATGAACACTAAAGACATTCCAGAGGACTGGAAGAAAGATAATACCATGCCAGTGCTTAAAAAGACTAAATGAGCTAACCCACATAATTACAGGGCTGTCAACAGTCCCAAACAAAACAATAGAGTGACTGATATGGGACTCTGTTACCAAAGAATTAAAGGAGGAAAATGAAATAGATGCCAATCAACATAAGCATATGGAAAGTAGATCCTTTCAAAATAACTTTCTTTTGTGTGAGATTACTACTTTGGTTGCGAAATGGAATTGTGTTGATACAAGGTATCCAAGATATGGTATGTCATACAAACATGTATATATGAGATATATATAGTTGCATATATAATTTTGGTTTACAAATTAGTGATTTAGAGCTAACATAGTAGACAGGGAAAGAAGTTACGTTACAGATCCTAACATGCAAACATGGAGTTGTCACTGAATGTGTGAGGTTTGAGCTCAGTCTTGTTGATAACTTTTTTCATTGTTCTAATCTATTTAATACTTTACATCATTGACCAGAAACAAAACTATTGAGAATTGCTGTATTTCCACCATTTTCAATAGCAGAAAAGTTTGGAGAGACGGCTAATGAACAGGGTTGGTTGCTGCAGCAGAATAATATTTACGTGAGTGCAAGAAATAATGGAATTTACTGTGGTCGGTTAAAGAGTAGAACACCAAGGACAAATGTTGTATGACAGGGTTATACATTTGGTTGATCTCATCACATCCAGACCACAAGGAACAATGGGGCTTGTGTTTATTTTCCAGACATTTACAAGGAATGGGATGACGAGGGACACGGAAAGCAGCAAAGCTATGCTCACTGACTAACAGAAGACAACCCAGGAAATGTTCTTACAGTTTGCATACTTTTCTACAGCCAGAACCTGCTGGCAACTTCTGCCATTCCCATTGTCTATGACAGGACTCTTCAAGTGATATTTTATCACTCACAGCCTTCTGTTGTGGCCTCCCTGCCTTGGCTGCCAGAAGCCCTAGGACTTTTTTGCTCCTTGACCCCTTAGATTGTCCCATAACTGACATTATGTAGTTCCTTGTGATAGCAAGGAGCAGAACTCAGTTGCTCAGGAGCTACCTGTGTATGGCCTGATCTTAACTCTAAAGATGATAACTATATTTAAAATCTTGGAGGTAAATGGGGAGAGAGTGAGCTCTGTAGGTCTCTACTGACAAAACACAAAAGATTGCACATTGCCTATAAATTAAATATATAGCTTCTGTCTTGTAGCATTACTCAGTCAAATAAGTTCCTCACACAGTCTCCAGGGAAAGTTAGTTCCCTTACAGTGGGATCTGGAAGAAACAGAATACTAAGTTATTAGCAGGTGAAACACAAAAACCTGAAAAACGTTACTGCACAAATAATCGGATGTGGGCAGCATCCTCTTTACTTTCTTTCTTAACCTCTATTCAAACATTTTAATTTTCCGTGGCTGCAGGCGCCAGAAAAGTATCTCATGGGCTGCAACTATTGAGTTAGAGGAAAAGCAACTTCAATTTTTTTATTGTGAAGTAAGATGATATGAGATATAAACTGAGCCTTACCTCATAACATCTTGGCCTGTTCCACAAAGCAAGCAGACATTTGATAAAGGAAAGAGAAGGTTTGTAGTTTTTAGAGGAAGTAAGTTCTGCTGCTGTTTTCAATTAGTGAGATAAAACATAAAAATTAAAAAATATAAAATTTAAGTTCAGACTTAAAGCTTGGGCATGTAGACCAGATTCTCAACTGATATAAAGCAACAAAATTTTCTATCGTTACAGTTGAATTATTTTTTTTCATATCAGTTGATTATCTGGCAGTTATTACTTATTTTAATTTCCAGTATGACATGAAGTTACTCTGAGATACTTCTTTCTTTTCTCACTCAACCATAAGCCAACACCCAGAGTACAAATGTTTGGTGATAAATATTTCTTACCACTGGAATTTAGACTACATACAAATGTAATTTAGCTGGTACATTATTTTACAGCTCAGGGGATTTGTTGGATACTTGCTATGGAGAAAAGTGTTTAGTTTAGATATTGACACCAGCAAGACTGTCATCTGGCAAGCACTGTAGCACATATAGTACTTAGGAGAATTATATTTGGTAAATAAAAAAGAAGTGTAAGTGTAAAATATGTTGATCGCAGCATAGGCTAATATTTTAAACAGTCACAGATGGTGATGTACTAGCTGGTTATTGACAGCAATATCAGCTTTAGAAAAAGTTTTGACAGGTCTCATCATACAATGATTAATTACTGCAGAGAGCTCCAATTTCCTCCCTTGTTCAGCTCATGGCTCAGGGTAAAATCTGTTGTACTTATTACACTTTACAACACAGGAAATATCTTCTCACTGCTGTATCCAAGGACCCACCAAAAGTGCAAAAGTCAGTCAAATAAGATCCACAGACAATGCTGGAAAAGCTTTTCCTCAAGGAATCAAGGAAGAAAGGAAGGAAGTTAATGTGGCTTTGCTCTCTGTGTTTTAATTTGGTATAAATGACCAAATCGGTAGGACAGGTAAATAGATTTTCTGAGAAGAAGAGGTGGGTACTAGTCAGGTCAATTCTCAAATTATGTATAAAAAGGTATAGGTGAAAAACGAATAACTGTGAGAGGAAGTAAAGAGTATTGCTGCTTGTGTTTAAATTGTCAGTACTTCCCACTAAAAAAGAACAAGGACAACAATAATGGAACAAACAGTATCTACCAGTCTTCCTGAGACTGTTCTTAAAGAAGAGATACTGCCAACCTGAAGGATGTCTCCTATGCTCCTGGTATTGAATACATAGTGATATTGAATGTAAACTGGTCGTTGAGATTTCCTAGAAATGGACAGAGTTCAGTCCTGCCTGATCAATGCCCCAGAAAATATTCAGCAAATAAGTGCTGTCAGGAAAGGATGCATCAGCTTTTAATAGTGCAAAGGAGATACTACGTTGCCAGATACTGAATGTGTTTAATGTCAAAAAATTCTTCCTTACGTGACCTGAAACAATAGGAAGCATGTATGAGGGGTGAGCTGCCTTACAGTGCAGAATTCTGTTTAAGATTTTCAGGCTAGCTCCAGATGAGATGGTAGATCTCCACATCTGCACAGTGCTGAACAGAAATTATACTCTGGGTCCTGGAAGCAATGCAGACACATCATTGCTGCATTGCATTATGCTTTGGCTAGCATAGTTATGCTGACGTGGCTATGCTGCTTCCAGTCTTAGCCTTATCCTGAGCTATCTTAGATCTCTCTGCCCCACAGTGCAAACTTATCCACAGTCTTCATTTCTACCAGAATCTGGAAATGTTGACACTTCAAATATACCCTCTGTTGTATCTGCAAAACAGGACAGGAACTCTCAGGGACATGTCCAGATGTATTAAGTAGCTGTACTCTGAGGTGGGTATCCTCTTTTTTTCTTTTTTCCTGGCCTTCCTCATATCAGAGATTGACCACAGCCAGACATAGGACAATAAGTCACTCATAAGTGCACTTAAGTTAGCAAAGACAAATTGCTTTCCTTGGTTGCTGGTGGCTGTGGCTTTCTTCAAAGTTGAGGATTGGGCTGACTGACAAGGGTCAAACCTGACTTATATTGACAAGGATCTAGAAGCTGGTGTGTGTGTGTGTGTTGGGCAAAAAGGTGTTTTCAACTTCCTCTGAAACATAGGATGCTGTTCAGCGTTTGGGAATCAGCAGGGCAGCTCTCACTTTGTCAGTTTTCTAACATCAAAAGTTCTTTTGGCATTAGTAATGCCTTGATCTCCTCTTCTCTGTAGCACAGTGTTTTTTCTGAAACTCTTTGGTCTAATTAAAACCTTAGGGTTTGCATAAAACTGAGTGATATATAAGGTTGTGATATAAAAAGGAGACCACATGATAATCAGGTTTGGTGATTTTGGTGATCTTTTCTGATATTATATTCTAAAGGTCTTCATCTTCTCCCTGTGGAACAAAAAGAGGTAAGAATATTATAGGTATACAAGAGCTTTAAAGCTACAAGGAAGCGTGCCTTGCATTTATTTTAAAAACTTGATAGCTCTGAGGAGCTTTTAACTTTACCTGGGTGTAGGCAAAGCATACTCAAAGCTTACTCAGTATACATCATCATTACACTTTCTGTTTAAGTCAGTATGTTTTCTGCTTTTCATCCTGGCGTATCAGTTTCGTAAAACAACAGGTGAGAAACCTCCAGATTACTCTCCCAAGTTTCTTTAGTGTGGAAGTGGTTCAGTGAAAGGTTGTGGGGACAGATAAGAGGCGTGAATCTTCTCTCCCCTAAATGCTATTCACTGATCAAAGGTGAAACATTTCAGTTTAGTATTGCCTTTCATAGCTGATTACCATTATTTCAAGACCAGGTTGGAGGAAGCCTTGGGTGATATGGTTTAGTGTGAGGTGTCCCTGCCCATGGTAGGGGGGTTGGAACTTGATGATCTTAAGGTCCTTTCCATCCCTAACTATTCTATGATTCTATGGTTCTATGGTTGAACTGTGAATGTGATCACATTGGAGCAGGAAACCAGATAGACAGTAGTTTGATGTGTCTCAATTGCCAAAAGCATGGGAGCACCCCACGAAATTGCTTCACCCAAACGAACACTTAACGTTGTTATGAAGAGGGGGTGCAGAGATGGAAGAACAGGCGCTGTCACCAGTACAGTCTTTTGCTTAGCATGATTTATTTGTAACGCATGGAAAAGAGTACAGAGCTAGAAGACAGTGAAAAGAAAAAAAAACCAAAACATAACCTTAGAAACAGACAGATGATTTCCCACTACTGAAGGGGTATGAAGATACCAGGAAAAAAGTCAGATTAACAGAAATAATGTAAAAAGGAAACATTCTTAAATGGAAAGAACAACGAAGGATCAAATTAATTCCCATAAAAGACAGATGCCTGAACTCTGAAAATTTGCCATTTTTTTAGAATGGAGTGTCTTTGGTAAAAAAACTTGGTTTCATTTTTTTATTCAAAAAGCTTAGGAACACCATAGGAACTACAGAACACCTAGGAACTATGGCAGTTAAGACCTTAGTTTTAAGAGAGTCCTTCTTACTCAGGCCCTTACTTCTTAGGCCTCCCAGAAATGCAGTAGTAGCTGACACACTTCCTTTGAACAAGACTAAAGAAAGACTTTTTTCTGTCTTCCTTATATTGTCCATAATACAATAGGTCATACTGAGCATGTCAGAAAGTACTTTAATGTACCAAAGGAGACACAATCCTGTGATTCCGAGAGGAATGTTATAAATATGACTGTATAGATTCCTCAGGGAGAAAGTTGAATTCAGTACTACTCCAGGGCAGCCTTACCCATGGCATTGCAAAAAAAAATAATATTCCTTTGGTGGGAGTGCAAATTGGAATACAGGATGACTTACTACATTTCTAAAGAAGAGATATTTGACATTTTTTTTTTCCTCAGGTCTTAGAGTGGCAATATTTCTCTCTCTGTAATAAACTCTGATTGTGACAGACCATGGTACAGGCAGTGCACTTATTAGGTGATTTGGTCTTCGAAGATTCAAAGACAGCAACCTATTGGTAGACTGTGACATATAGTCATTGGTTGAGAGCTTAATAGGTAAAACAAGTAACTGGAAAATGTAGTTGAACTGTGGTCAGGAAATGCTGGCTGTGTTGTCTATACCTGTCCCTGCTTAAACCATCCAGTATGTCTCAGAAGTGTGCACCATACTAACGCCCACTTTTGTACACAAGCACAAAACAAGTAGTGTCCACACTGTGCATCTCTGTGTCCACTCCAGCTGCAATTATAACCATACTTCATATTTACCAGATACCTAGCTAGATATGTCAACTTTTATATCTGAATTTTAATATTTTTATGGACTTTAAAATTATTGTTTTATAGTTCTAGTATTCTCACTGCAGCACTGGTTCTAGAAGTCCTAATATCTCCAACTGAAAAAAAAATATATTAACCTTTTCTTCTTAAAGCTGAGGTGATATAGAACTGGACCTAAACCATGTTAAATAATGAAAGCATATCAATATAGCTTTGAAGACTGAGAACCACCTGCTATTTAACTTATCTATCTATAAGCTGCTGTTTAATCACTTACTGCCTAAAGGATTATCATCTCCTTTCTCTTTATAGGCAATGACCAAAAAATTCTCCTGCACTGTTATTTTTCACAACTTAAAACACCGTGGGCAGTGTATCAAAGAAAATTCATTCTGGTGGTGGGATTCTTAGGAAGCATTCAACCATATTTTCAAGAAAAATACACACAGATGACTTTACATGTTGCTTAGCAGCTGGAAGTAGGTGTTGAGAAGGTCTCCCAAGGTGTTATTATATATTGATAGGTAACAGGAAGAAAGATTTGGTTGAAAGCTTTTCGATATTCAGGACATGGAGAGATTCAGGAAAGATATATAACACTTTTGCTTCAGTCCCTAATTCATTTCTATTATTCACATTATGGAGGCTACTGGATGACAGCTGAGGTCAATGCCATGTTCTCTGATGGAGTTTTTACTTCTGAAGCAAAGGAAATACTTGTGCCTATAAAACACTTAAAGAGCTAACATTTTGTCTGATTACATTTGGAACTTCAGACTATGCAACTATACAGTTTTAAACCAGTGGCTGCTAGAATTCTTGCAATTCTATGGTTTCTCTGCCTTAGCTTCAATTATAGTATGAGGTGAGATCAGAACCAGATTCTGTCTCCCATAAAAGGAAAGAATAGTCAGAAGAAGGGAAGAGTAAACAACATCGCTTGGTAGCAACAGATTGTTCTTGTACATGGGCCCAGCCCTCAGAACAGACGATCTCAAAAAACAGGATCAACTGAAGTATTTATTATTGTTCCTCTGCAAGTATTTACAGCTGCAGAGTTAATCTTTCAGTGGATACCATCATGGAGCTAGCTTGTCAGGTTCTTGAACCCATGGCCATTGAGCAGCTTTGGTGAACAGAACTGAAGCAGCATTAAGGCTACATGTCCACATCAGAACTACAAGACTTGAAAGGAAAAGCAACATTCAGTTTTATGTTGTCTGCAGAAAATATTAGGTTTAAGTAGAAATTGGAAAGCTGGGGATAGTGGAAGAAGAAAGCAATTAATATAAAGAATAACTCACAAAGCTGTTAGAAAGAGAAGGGGAGGAAAAAAGAAGCAAAAAAGAAACCGCCTAAAAAGTGTAAGATGTTACCCACACGGCAACTTACCAGCATAAGTCAAAAATATGTAGTAACAAAAGACAGTAGCCTTTGGTCATACTTCGGAAAAACAAACAAAACCCTTCTTCTTTTTTTAACAAATATTTAATAACAACATTTTTTTCAAATCTAGGCAATATGTTTCAAGGGGTGCTATCAGTTATTTTGGCTTTAAAAGGTTTTTTAAAAAATTATCTCCTGATGCACTACACCCCAAAATTTCAATATCTGTTGGTCATTAAATGCAAAATATTTTTTATTTTTTCGCTAACCATTCTAGCAACAGCACATGAACAAAAGATATGTAAAAATAAAACAATGTTTAACCTGTGGCCTAGTAAGAGCAATAAAACAGAGCTCCATTATAAAAGAGAGCTCTTTTGTACAATATATTACCCTTTTCTGAGGCTAGGCAAAACTGGTGGACACCCTGTTTTTGCCAGCAGTGATGCAAGATCAAGATCGTGCCCAATTCTAGTCTCCACAGGAGAGTTTCAAATATGAAATTTCAGGATTTCTTCTTCTTTGATTTAGTTTTTACCTTTTCAAGGTTTCTTTACTTTATGCTGCAGCTTCCTTCAAATATCCCTGTTACCTATGACATTATTTAATTCATTCTTTACCACGACATGATTGAATATGGTTTCATCCCTTGTTTGGTTAACAATAGAAATAAAATGCATCAGGTTTCGGTAACATGGCTAAGAACTGGGGTTTAGGAAAGTACAAAAATCATACAGTTTTATATGAAGACCAAGACATATTACAACACGTGTCCATGGTACTGTTTTCTTTTTGTTCTTTTTTTGTTGTTCTGTCTTGTTGTGTGGTAAACATGATGGCATAAGTTGTACAAATTTTGGAGCTAACTAGGTAATGCATTTCCTTCCCAGATTTATATTTATTTATGCAATAACAGAAAGGATATTAATTTTTTTAATATATTGATAAAAAGATACTGACCTTTCAGAAATAAAGTAGACCACATACACAAGTATTTCATTAAAAAACGAGGGTTAAAAGTTGTTAGCTGAAATGTTTTATTGCTTGAAACTTTAGACTAGGAAGAGATAGATGACAATATCTCTGGTTAGAATGACATATTTTGAAGAACAAGCCAAAATGATATTTTTATTCATAATAGTAGAGTGCAACTCCCCATGGCAGGGGGGGTTGGAACTAGATGATCTTAAGGTCCTTTCCAACCCTAACTATTTTATGATTCTGTGATTCTATTAATCTGGTAGAGTTTTCATGTGTATGCTCAATCCTGACATAACTTTTTTCTTTCCCTCTAGTTAATTCCGTGTGGGTAGATTTCTGATAAGCATAGCTGTCATGGGAAGACCTAGTGAGGAGGTGTTGCTGCATGCAAGGCTTAGGAGCCAGTGGAAAATAAGCAGTGTGTATGACTGGGGACTTCAGAGGGCAGGTAGGGTAGTTACCAAGAAGAGCAGCATTGTTGAATCAAAGGTATCAGCTAAAGCTCTGAGCTGTAGAGGTCTGGGCCAAACAAACATGGAATTTGGGTGACAGAAATTGGAGTTTATGTAGAAAGGCAGGGATAAGTTGAAACAGAAGGATTCGTAAGATAAAGCTCTAGATAAAATATATGTTTGACCAGGAAGAATGGTGAAAGTTGAATTTGGGGTCCTTGAGGTATGAAGGGATTTTTGGTATGAAAATTTGGGGTGTCACCATTAGCTATTTTTATCCATTAATTTCCCAATTTAAGGATGGTGACCCACACTCAGGCCCTTATAAGTGTTGTAGGCTTAACTGTGCCCTCTGAACCCTTAAATTTGAGATTAGCATAACCTTCTCAGTCATGAAAAGGAAAAATGAGTGCCTGTACTACATGCTTGGGGAGAGTGAAGAATATATGAAACATTTGCTTTGTTACTCAAAAGAGACAAGTGTCCTGGCTTCAGCAGTAGCAGTCATTTTTCTCCTTGGTAGCTGGTGCAGTGCTGTTTTTTGACTTCCAGCCTGGGAACAGTGCTGGTGATACTGATGCTTTTGGTTGTTGCTAAGTGATGTTTATCCTGACCAAGGACTTTGTGAGGCTCATGCTCTGCCAGGGAGGAGGGGAAGCCTGGAGGAAGCAGAGACAGGGAGCCTGACCCAAGCTAGCCAAAGAGGTATTCCATACCACAGCATGTCATGCCCGAAGCGGGGGTAACTGGGAGTTACCCGGAAGGACACGGGCTTCTGGGTCGGACTCGTTTCTTGGCCAGTGGTATCGTATTCTCTTCCCTTGTTATTTTCTCTTACTGTTGTCGTTGGTGGTAGTGGTGGCGATTTGTGTTGTACATTGGTTGCTGGACTGTTCTTGTCTTAACCTGTGGGAATTGCACTCTTTTGATCCTCCTCCCTGTTCCTCTGGGAGCAGGGAAGGGGAGAGCCCAGGGGGAGGTCAGGCCTCGATTGCTTCCAGCCTGGCACCACTCACTGGGAGTGAGTGAACAAGCTGTCTGGCTAGGTTTTAAACCACGACAGTTCTTTTCGGCGCTCAACGTGGGGCACGAGGGGTTGAGATAATGACAGATCTGACCGGATTAATAGTCACTCGTCACAATGCTGATTTATTGGCTCTCAAGGTTGTTCCCCTTGATCTCACAGTTTCAGTATATCGTACCTTACTTCCATCTGGTATTTTTAGTATTAGTGTTTTTCAAGTGTGGGGCTTGGGCTAAGGTTTTTGTCTCATTGTACTTTATGGTAATGACTTGTAATACAATAGAATCATTGATCATGAAACTGATCTGGCTTGTGTTCCCAGTGTGGTCACCACCTTTATACATTGGGAGGTATATAATAGCAGTGCTTAGCAATTACACATCATTTTTCTCCTTCTCGGGCGATCAACCTGTGAAGGAGACATTCTTTTACCCTCCCAGTCCTCCCTTCAGACCATTTACATTTGAGAGTTTTGAAGTTTTTGAATGGCCTTTTAATGCTGTTGAGACTTGTTTGCTGATTGTGATGGGGATCACCATGCTGGCACGCATACAGAGTGTGTTTTGCCCATGACTGATTTCAAGACTTAAGCAGAGTCAGGTTTGGGTCTTGTCTGGGGTCAAACGATGATATAGGAGGACCAAGAGATTTTCCCTGAGGCTAGACAGTCATGAGTGGCAGGGTATGTGGGATAGTATGGGCAAGTATGGGCAAGTCAGTGGGCCCCTCCAGTACTTTGGAATTTCACCACCAAACAACTGCAAAATCCAGAAGAATTAGTAAAACACTTAAATGAGGTGTGTGGTCATTCTGGCAATACCAGAGATGGACAAATCATGGCAACGTGCTGGGGCTTGGCCTATGCTTACAGGGCCTTGTTCAACACTATCCAAAAGGAAAAAAATGTCAGTGGATCTGAGGGCAAAGCAACAGTCAGCTCAGCTACTCCAGGTCCAGGCACAGCAGCTTCACCACCCCCAGCAACAAGTACAGTTGCTACTCAAACCGAAATGATAATCACTGCAGCCAAACCAGAGGACCAATTCGTACCAATATTGGTTGCCCCTGTATGCAAGAGAAAAAACAAAAAAGAGGCAAGAAGGGTGAAGCAAGATGAAGAAACAATGTATTCACCACCCGGTCTAGCATCTGATCAGGAGTCATCATCACATGACGAAGAAGAAGAAGAAGAGGTAACTTCTCAACCTCGGACCTCAACCAAGCTATGGAATATGCAGAAGGGTTTTACCTGTCAACCCGGGAAGCACATCATCACCTGGTTACTCCGATGCTGGGACAATGGGGCCGGTGGTCACAAACTAGAAAGTACAGAAGCCAAGCAGCTGGGATCACTTGCTAGAGAAGGGGGAATTGACAAAGCAATTGCAAGAGAGAAAAAGTCCCTCAGTCTTTGGAGGCAGCTCTTGGCAGCTGTGAAGGCAAGGTTTTCCTACGAGGACGATGTTATGAGTCGTTCGGCCAAGTGGACTACTATAGACAAAGGCATCCAGTCTCTGAGGGAATTGGCCATCGTAGAGATGCTCTATCACATCAAGCCGAATAACGGGGATACACCCATAGATCCAGATGAAGTTGAATGTACACGACCCATGTGGCGAAAACTTACATGGAATGCACCGTCATCATATGCCCATTCATTGGCAACAGTAACCTGGAATGACATAGTACCACTAACAGTGGATGAAATGGTTCATAAACTCAGAGAGTTTGAAGACATTCTCACCCCTTCCATCATCTCAGCTGTGAAAAACTGTCCCAGGACCTCAAACAATTGAGGGACGATCTATCTGATTTATCCAGCTCCTCACTTGTACCAACACACGTCTCAGTTGTTAACAAAAGGCGTCCTATTGTTCGAGAGAGGAGATACAGGAGGTATATGCCACGGGCTACCCTATGGTTTTATCTGTGGGATCATGGAGAAGACATGACAAAGTGGGATGGAAAACCTACTTCAGCTCTGGAGGAATGGGTGAGTGAATTGAAGAGGGGAGCAAGGGCCAAGACTGATCGTCCCATGAGAGCTACGGCTTCAGTCTCTGTCTCTGGTGAGCAGTTTCCCAGATGGAGTGGAAGAGCTGATTTTACTCCAGCTCCTGTGATAATGAAGAATAATCCCTTTCACCACGACTTAAGTGTCGGATGTTGTGATGGCCATTAGAGGGGCCCTGCCTCCAGCCAGGTGGAGGTAGGGGACAATCGGATTTACTGGACTGTGTGGATCAGATGGCCTGGCACATCAGTCCCACAGAAGTATAAGGCTCTAGTAGATATCGGTGCACAGTGTACCCTGATGCCATCAAGCTGTCAAGGGGTGGAACCCATCTATATTTCTGGAGTGACAGGAGGATCCCAAGAGTTGACTGTGCTGGAGGCTGAAATCAGCCTGACTGGGAGGGAATGGCAAAAGCACCCTATTGTGGCTGGTCCAGAGGCTCCATGCATCCTTGGCATAGACTACCTCAAGAGAGGGTACTTCAAAGACCCAAAAGGGTACCGGTGGGCTTTTGGTATTGCTGCTTTGGAAGCTGAGGAAATTGAGCAGCTGCCCACCTTGCCTGGTCTCTCAGAAGATCCCTCTGCTGTGGGGCTGCTGAAAGTCGAAGAACAGCAAGTGCCAATTGCGACCACAACAGTGCACCGGCGGCAATATCGCACCAACTGAGACTCCCTGATTCCCATCCATCAGCTGATCCGTAGACTGGAGAGTCAGGGGGTGATCAGCAGGACCCGCTCGCCCTTTAATAGCCCCATATGGCCCGTGCGAAAGTCTAATGGAGAATGGAGACTAACAGTAGACTATCATGGCCTGAATGAAGTCACACCACCATTGAGTGCTGCCGTACCGGACATGCTAGAACTTCAGTATGAACTAGAGTCAAAGGCAGCCAAGTGGTATGCCACGACTGATATTGCCAACGCATTTTTCTCAATTCCTTTGGCAGCGGAGTGCAGGCCACAGTTTGCTTTTACTTGGAGGGGTGTCCAGTTCACTTGGAACCGACTGCCCGGAACACTATCCTGGGCATTGAGAAACAGATTTTGTGGCGACACGGCACCCCAGAGAGAATTGAGTCAGACAATGGGACTCATTTCTGGAATAACCTTATAGATATTTGGGCCAAAGAGCATGGCATTGAGTGGGTATATCACATCCCCTACCACGCACCAGCCTCTGGGAAAATTGAACGGTACAATGGGCTGTTAAAAACTACACTGAGAGCAATGGGTGGGGGAACTTTCAAGCATTGGGATACACACTTACCAAAGGCCACCTGGTTGGTCAACACCAGAGGATCTGCCAACAGGGCTGGCCCAGCCCAGTCAGAACTTTTACATATTGTAGAGGGGGACAAAGTTCCCGTGGTGCATATGAAGAATTTGCTGGGGAAGACAGTCTGGGTGATTACTGCTTCAGGTAAAGGCAAACCCACTCGTGGGATTGCTTTTGCTCAGGGACCTTGATGTACTTGGTGGGTAATGTGGGAAATGGGAAAGTCTGATGTATACCTCAAGGGGATTTGATTTTAGGGGAAAACAGCCAATGAACTCAATTGTATGCTGTTGCCTGCTGTGTAATACTTTTATAGCCCATCAACTAGATGTCTCCAGGTCACCAGTGACTAGCCCTGACTTCCCTCCAACCATCATCCCAACAGAGAATGAACTTTGATAGAACCGGATGAGTTCCACAGTAAAGGAATGACCAGCATCAGCAGGCAACGATCCAATACTGCACACAGCCTTTCCTGCCCTGAAAGATTGTTACAAGAGATGGAACCTGACATCTTGGACCGAATGGACTCAGCAGCATTATAGGGATTGGTCCATGCACTAAGAAAATGATCTCTTTCTCTTGGTCTGTGTGCATATGGATGCATATATCTGGGAGAGCGATGGTATATTGAAAATGTGGGAGATCTGAGCATGACGTGAATGGTATGGAATAAAGGGTGGATAATGTCCTGGGTTCAGCAGTAACAGTCATTTTTCTCCATCTTGGTAGCTGGTGCAGTGCTGTGTTTTGACTTCCAGCCTGGGAACAGTGCTGGTGATACCGATGTTTTCAGTTGTTGCTAAGTGATGTTTATCCTGACCAAGGCTCATGCTCTGCCAGGGAGGAGGGGAAGCCTGGAGGAAGCAGAGACGGGACGCCTGATGCTTGATGCCTGACCCAGGCTAGCCAAAGAGGTATTCCATACCATAGCACATCATGCCTGGGGTGGGGGGTAACTGGGAGAAACCCAGAAAGACACGGGCTTCTGGGTCAGACTCATTTCTTGTTGGGTGGTTTTGTATTCTCTTCCTTTGTTATTTTCTCTTATTGTTGTCGTTGGTGGTAGCGGTGGTGATTTGTGTTGTACATTGTTTGCTGGGCTGTTGTCTCAACCCATGGGAGTTGCACTCTTTCAATCCTCCTCCCCATCCCTCCAGGAGCAGGGAAGGGGAGAGCCCTGGGGGGTCAGGCCTCAATTGCTCTCATCCCAGCACCACTCACTGGGAGTGAGTGAACAAGCTGTCTGGCTAGGGTTTAAAACATGACAACAAGTTAGAGTAATAATGTACAACCTGTGTAATTTGTGTGTTAGAAAAATACCCTGTGGTATGTAAGTAGTGAGAGACTCCAAGTATTTTCATAGCTAGAATAATGAGAACCCCACCTTCTTCCTCCAAATGACATGCTGCTTTTTTGTCTGTTTAAAGGCAAATAGTAAAACCATATTCATGCCTTGAAGTAATATAGTGTCTGCACATCCCTCCATGCACTATTCCTGAACAGTTAAACACTGCTACTGGAAATATTTATTATCACCTTTTATGGCCAAGGAAATTTCACTCTTTAGTACCAAATATCAACACAACTCCACTACCTTGTCCACCTCAGTGCAGCATTTTTGGCACTGCAAATGACTGAGGGAAATTCTGTATGGTGCCATGGACGGCATCGTTTCGTCTAACCAACAAAAGAAGTGAAATTACATTACTCTCATGCATTGCACAAAAGCACAGCTAGACCATTTCTCAGTAAAATCATGGGGAGCAGGCTAATTACCATGTTGGTTGTGGCTAATTGGTATGTTCTCTGAGGTGGGATAGGGTTATATATGTCTTCTAAAGCTACTGCATAATGCAACCAGTAGAGTGTTCCATAAGGGGCAGCATTATTTTAAAGTCAGTCTGGTGCTCTGTGATGAACCAATGATATAGGAATGGTTATGATATATGAATAGGTTATATATTCATATAACGATATTCAAATAGGTTAATGCAAAATCTGGTTCTAGTAAGCATGCGTGCTGCAGCGCGCACTTAGTACACATGCAGGATTATATGTGTTCCTACATAAAGGTATAAAAAAGATGAGAAGAGGCAACTGGAGACATTCTGGTCTGAACTGGCAAAGGCAGGCATTTTACACCTTATATGAACAGGAAGCAGGGCAGGTTTCATATTAATAAATACATTCAAGTGGCCATAAGTAAGCTTGATGAAACAATTGTTGTCTTTAAGAGAAAGCTTTAAAAAAAGGAATCCAAAAACAGAGACACATGCCCTGACAATCAAAGATATTCTCATTGGTAACAATAGAAAAGATAACAGTTGACAAAAGAAAGTAATACTTTGGCTTTTTTTTTTTTTTTAATTTCAATGGCAAATCAGATATTATTTCTACAGAGAACTCAGGCTGGATTGAATGTGTACAAATGTGTACAAAGGAAAATGTACAAATTATACACTCTCATATTTATACGATGCCACTTACATTGCATGCCGATCAGTTCTCTATTGCACTAATTTAGGCTCAGTACTATATTGAGTTACTACGTCTTGGTCCCCTTCCAAGTTTATGCCAAGTGAAAACAATTATAAAACAGACATGAATCTAACTCAAGACAGAGGACACCCCTTGCCCCCCAATCTCAGACTGTAATTTGGAAGTATTATATGCAAGACAATACCTGTCTGTAATTCTTCATTCTTATCATTTGCTGGGAGATGTGTCTGAAGCTGAACGGTAAACACTCCCTTACTGACCTTTGACAGGTAAGGTGTCAGGATACGAGGGGAAAAATAAAAATACTTTTATTAGAGATGCTAGAGTTCTTAAAGGTTAAGTATACTGATGCTTATTTAGGTAAACTTGGAGAGTATGCTGATCAGCAATACTGGTCATAACAGAGCTTACAGCACTCAGCCTTTAAGGAATCAGGGTTTTTCTGGCAAAATGTCAAGTGAAAAGTTGGTACACAGTAAGTCAAGGATGACACTGTTAGTCTGTGCAATAGTTAATAAAAAGCCAGGTGTCTTTGGTGAAAGAGTAATAGGACAGAAGGAGGGGGTGGAGGGAAGGGTGACTAATGGAACATAATTGCGTATGGATATTGAATATGGATTTTGTTTCCTCTTACACAGCTACCAGGGGTATTTTCATGTATGTTTGAAAAATTGTCCTAGGAGACAAATGTCTGCTCCTCAGGATTTAAAAGAAAAGACAGCTGTACAAAACCAAATTTGCACAACTGGTGAAACCAATGAAAATCCTATTTCTATGGAGAAGTAAAATCCTCCATCATCTTGTTTCTTATCTCACCCACTTTGCTGTAAGAGAAAGATACATAATTTTGTGGCTGCTTGTCCATACAGTTGTGGTAAATTATATGCCTTTATTTTAAGCTCATATAGGAGAGTGCTACTTGTCAGTTATTATAGGCAGGACTGTAGCATCACATCAATAATATTAAAATTAACATCATTAATAACTTTCATTTTCAGTCCCCATTGTAAGTCCTTATTATTTAGTTGCTTATAATTTGGCACAACTTCAGTCCTTTGGGTGGAAATTTCTCCATGTTTTGTGTTAGCCTTAGGCTAAGATTTTTTTTTTTTTTGCATTTTATTTTAATATCAAATGAAGTGGCTCAGCAATAGATTATTTTGTCATGTTTCTTTGAACAGCAACCCCCTCCTTTACAACAGAGACTTTAAATATGGGTCAAGGATGTGTTTTTTGCTGGCCCCTTCAAAATCTGTTGAAATTTGGCCAAATAATAAACATTTGAAATACATGCTCAGCCAACTTCCTTCATATCAAAAAGCTAAAGTTTCAAAAGACTCTTTCTCCCCAAGCATGTGCTCTCCTTTCACTTTGTCTACTACTAGTCAAACCATATGTGGATCCTTTCACAGAAAGTGAGTCAATATCCTGGATCGTATCACTGGTCAGAGACTCATTTACTTGCTGCCTTGTGCAGGGCAAGGGGAAGGTACAAACTAATGTCAGAATTAAGGGTGAGGTTTCCTGTGCTTTCTATGTTGCAAATTTTCTCTAGCTGCCACTCAAGCAACCTAGTGAAAGGAGAGATTCAAAAGGCAGATCTGGGGAAAGATAAGGAGCAGAATTTGGTCAGCAAGTCTTGTGAGAGAGAATCTGGAGTGTGAATTGGAGCCTCTTTCAGGACATTATAACAAGGAATGACTTGCAATGAGGTGAGGCATGGAGATATGACAGACACAGTAAGAGGAAAGGAATGGGATGAGGGGAAGTTGATTATGATTAGGTGGAGGGTGATTGTCTATTAACAAAACTGAACCCAGGATTATGACAGGTTAGGAAAAGATTGGGTTAAAAATATTATTGAACAGAAGTTGGGATTCAAGGACAATCATGGTTAAACAAGGAGTAAGATGGAAACAGAAAGATATGGGTAACAGATTGAAGCAAGTGCATTTGAGTGCACTGTGAAGAAAGAAAATTAATGCACCTCTAGCTCCACACCCATCCCTTCTTTTACTTTGAGACTGATAATAATAAATCAAATCTAATATAACCTGGCTGTGGACAAAACTCTTGGTTGTCAATATATCAAATTGCTTCTTTTAATAATTAAAACACATAGAGTTGCATATAACTGAAAAAAATGTGTCAAAAGAATGCAATTAAATATTCAATGGTAAATATTTATGTGATAGGAAATAATAGATAACATTTTCAATATGACATTAGCCTGAGTGATTGAGTTCATGATTTCCAGGTTAGTCTTTAATGAATTTATGGGTTTCTACTTTTTGTTTGTTTTTTTTTTCCTGTTTCTTGTGTGCATGGAGATTAGCCAGACTTGAGTATAATTTAGAGATTTTAGTTGTAGGTAATTTTAAGTTTTTGAAACTGCAATTCCAATGCAAGTTTTTTGTATTAGGTAGTCTTAATTAGAGGTGTTGGCTTTGCAAGTGGTTTCTTAGATTGTCTGCATTTTTATATTAAGCTTTAGAAAGCATCAGGTGGAAACATCTGTGATACTGTAAAGATACCTTTAAGTCACAACTTCTTTTCCTTTTTCATCTACAGCAAGTTTTTTTGAGGTGCTCTTTCAGTCAGTAGCTCCATCACAAATTGTCTGCTCTGTGGTACAAATGCATTTATTGTCTGTGCTATATTCTTGTTTGAAGAACACTGACTAACTGACCTGGGTTTTCTAAACTAGTCTGCATAGGTTATCATCACACCTCAAGAATAGGGTAAATTCTAAATTCTATGACAATTATTCCTTGTCTGAAGTCATTTCAGCACTTTCACTCAATCAGGCATTAATTACTGTATCGTATGCTATGATTTTTATACTCCAAATTTTATCAGATGCACATAAAACACAATGAAGTCTACAGAAGTCTGAGTATATCACATTATTTACCTTTATTAATTTTGTCACATTAGCAACAAATCATATAGAGTTAATTTGTACATGAGCCTTTTGGATTAAATCATGGATTGTTACTATCTTTCCATAAATCCTACATAACAGGATAACTGGCTTTTGTTTTTGCCCTCTTTCCCACTCTAGCTTTTCCCACTCTTCTAAAATTTCCCCCATACTTACTTGAGATCAGCATTAAAGATTCAAGAGTTTCTTCATTGCCATAACTGGAATACCTCACTTAAATGATAAAGGCTGTGAGAATATATCTGAAATAGAAGTTATCACTTTTCCATATACATCTTTACCTATATATTTACCTTCAGTGAATTTCATCTACCATTTTATTGCCCAGTCCCTGAAGGTACAATATAGTTCCAGATTAAGACTAAGAAGTGTCTGTAGTATCTAAATCCCAGTAGCATTATCTGCACTTCTTCACAGTCAGCCCTTTTTTCTGCTGCCTAAAATAGCTTAATATCTTAAGGAAATGTTGACACTTTATATTCACCCTCTCTTCCTTACAGTTATTTAGAAATACATTGATCAGTACAAGAACCAAAAACATCACTGTAGATCTCCACAGGGATCCTCTTTCCACACTGAGAACGGACTGCTAATCTCTGTTTCCAATCTTTTGGCCAATTATTTATACATGCAAAAATCTTGTTTTTAATCTTCTGGCTTCTCAGTTTCTTTAAGAGCCCTTAGTAAGGGATCTTGTCAAATGCCTTCTGGAAATCCAAATAATCTGTATCATCAGGGTGAATCTTGTTCATTCTCTTGTGTTCTATTTAAAGGACTTGCATTGATTTGTGAAGAATTATTTCTCTTTAGAGAAGTAGTTGTAGCTCCTTCCTACTCCATGGTATTTATTAATATGTCTGTTCACTCTATTCTTTATAATAGTTCTGGCTGAATTGCACAATACAGATGCTGGAGTTCCTGGTCTGTAGTTCCTTCAATATCCATAAGCAGCTTTAAAAAAAAAAAAAATCTGTTTTCACCATTACTTAGTTAATAAATTGTTTCAAACTAAGATTGTGCATGGTAGTTGACATAATTCTTCCATTAGTTTAGGATTCTTGGGTAGGTGACTTGGCACTGTTCATTTTATCTTTTTGTTTGATAAACTCTTTTAGAAACATTTAATTTTGAGGTGGAATCTCTGATGATCTCTTACTTAGAAGAATTATGGGTTACGGATTTCTGCAGGGTTTTTTTTCATATAACACACTCATAAAAAGAACTGTTTCAGCTTTAAGCTAAAGATATTGTGCGATTGTTACAAGCTGACAATGTTGTTTTCCCAAAGTTAACAATGCTAATTGTTCAAGGTTGGAACTTGAGGATTCCTGAACTGAAAAGGATGAGGGTCGACAAAGCTTGGCTTCACAAAACTCCCCAAAGCTTTGCAAGTCTTCTATGCATTAGAAGTAAAACACAGTAAACTAATGACTCTACAGTCTTGTATTTATTAAAGGGCTAAGTGTGAAAGATCTATACATATTCAGTCTCATGAAGAAATATATGTTGTCTAAAGGTCTTATATTGCTAGGTAACTGTAACTACCAGTTCATGTCTACCCACTTGTAATGCATTTAAGTCATCAATACAATATCTTTATAGTGTCTTCAGAATCACTTAGCAGTATTTCTATTTTTAAACCAAATTTTTTTTATACATTTCTTAATCATTTTAGGTAGGCAGACATTATTTGATAGTGTGTTAGCTCTTCTTTCAATATCGCAGGCTGTTGGTTGCTTGCATAAAATATCTTATTCATTGTTATCCATATTTTCTGTTTTCTAGATGCTTCATTTAATTTCTACTGCTGCTGTTCTGTTTATCCTCACTGAGTTCTTGCTGCTGTTGTTGCTGTTCTTCTACCCTTCCTTTTTCTACACTTGTGGTGCTCTAAATCTGTCAACCAGATGTAACTTTCAGGAGTCCTGATTACAAGCAGATTTGCAAGCTCTTGTATGTTACTTTCTATTTTAAAAAGTTGACTTGGGATTTGGAAAAAGCTCTCCATTTAATTCTTTAAATAGAAAGAAAATACTGTAACTCAATATTGGCTGCTGGTAAGCACTACTGAAAACAACTCATGGCTGGAAACAGATTTGTGACATTGTTTGGCTTTATATATGATGATTTATTTTCATGCTATTAGAAAGTGTGTGTAGATGAGAGTTTGTTTTCATTTTTAAGCATTTCTAAAGGTGTGAGGCCTTGTGCTGCCAGTGAAGGAGACAAGGGAAGACTGTCTGCACTTCTGAAAAAAATATCCCAGGCAGTTTCAATGACCTGTATGGTAGCTATATGTCAGCTGTAGGGCTGTTCTAAGTTGTTGCATTACCCTAAGAAGTTCATTTTGCTGTCCCCTCCCTAACATTCACAGAACTAACTACATTCATTAACCAAAATCTGCATGTGAAAAATGCTGGCTCTTCACAGCCTCTTAATTCAGTATTTTGTCTGCAGAGGCAATAGCAGCCTGATCAGCTGAGCAGTCTTCCGATATATTCTGTCAAGCTAATTCAACCTGTTATGATAAGCAGCATGCAAGACACCCCTTCCTCCCCTCTTCATATCCACACAAATCTGCCCTTGGGTGGGCAGCATGGAGAGACTGGGTGTACTTCTACTGCATGGCAAGACACAGTCAGCTGGTTATCAGTGTCCAAAGACAGAGGAGAAATGGGATCTAGTCATAAGAAAACAGACCCTGAGACAGTGCAGCATGCCTCTGAACATGCAGTCAGTACAGTGTGACAGCAATTCTTTGGAGACGGTCTACCTGGACCCGCAAAGCATTTGACACCATCCCATACGACATCCTTGTCTCTAAATTGGAGAGACATCAATTTGATAGGTGGACCACTCAGTGGAAAAAATGGTGGCTGGATGGCCACAGGCAAAGAGTTCTGGTCAACTCTTGTGGACCAGTAATGAGTGGTGTCCCTCAGGTATTGATGTTGGGACCAGTCTTGTTCAACATCTATGTTGATGACAGGGACAGTGGGATTGAGTGCGCTCTCAGCAAGTTTGCTGATGGCACCAATCTGTGTGGTTCGGTCGATACGCTGGAGAGAAGGAATGTCATCCAGAGGGACCTTGACATGCTTGTGAGGAGGGCTGATGCCAACCTCATGAAGTTTAACCATGACAAGTGTAAGGTCCCACACCTGAGTCAGAGCAATCCCAGGCACAGCTACAGGTTGGGCAGAGAAGAGATTCAGAGCAGGCCTGTGGAGAAGGACTTGGGGGTGTTGGTCAATGAGAAAATGAACATGAGCCGGCAGTGTGCACTCGCAGCCCAGAAAGCCAACCGTATCCTGGGCTGCATCAAAAGGAGCGTGACCAACAGGTTGAAGGAGATGATCCTGCCCCTCTGCTCTGCTCTCATGAGACCTCACTTGGAGTATTGTGTATATTTCTGGTGTCCTCAACATAAAAAGGACACGGAACTGTTGGGACAAGTCCAGAGGAGGGCCATGAGGATGATCAGGGGACTGGAGCCCCTCCCATAAGAAAACAGGCTAAAAAACCTGGGGTTCTTCAGCCTGGAGAAGAGAAGGCTGCATGGAGACCTCATAGACTATTCATTAGGGACTGTAGTGATAGGACAAGGGGTAACGGTTTAAAACTTAAACAGGGGAAGTTTAGATTGGATATAAGGAAGAAATTCTTTACTGTAGGGGTGGTGAGGCACTGGAATGGGTTGCCCAGGGAAGTTGTGAGTACTCCATCCATGGCAGTGTTCAAGGCCAAGTTGGGCAGACCCTTGGGTGACATGGTTTAGCGTGAGATGTCCCTGCCCATGGCAGGGTGTTTGGAACTACATGATCTTAAGGTCCTTTCCAACACTAGGTATTCTATGATTCTAAATAATGACAGTATTTGAACTGTAGCTTGTCATCAGAGAAGTGGAGATCAACGGTACAGTATTGTTCAAGGGCCTTTTGGGACAGGCTGTGTGCATGAGGTGTGTGCACTGTGGTTGATACTGTGTAAGTGTTCTGGGAAAATGTGGTACTCCCATCCTTTTTGTTGACTTCACAAAAGTGACATACAGTGCCTCGCACTGGATCTGATGTAAAGCCCACTGAAGTCAGTGGCTGGCCTGGTTAGTTACAGTCCTGAATCAAGTCCAGGTTTTGCTGGGTAAAAGTGTGTAATTTCATTCTAGGAAATAACCAGCAGAATTCAACTCTGCATTCCAATGTTATCCAGTTTATTCAATAAAATTGTTCTTAAGAGGGAGTATTTATTTTCCTCCAAAGGAAGTTAAGGAACAATTTTACATTAAAAGAAACATGGGATTTTTGTATTTGTGGAAAAGACAGCATTAAAAGCTGATTAAAATTAGCTTTAAATAGACAGCTGTAATCTTACAGTCGCCATCATCTGAAACATGGAACAGATGGCCCTCATTATGCCACAGGAAACATATATTTTCAACATATTAAAAAAATTATAAAATTTGTAAAAAACAGTCCTCAGTATTTTGGATGTTATGTGTTTTGGGACAATCTGCGCAAATTAGGTGTTTAGGACAACGTATCTATCCACCCAAAGTGATGATCTTTCCCTTAAGTTGTGAAAATGAATGGATGTGGTCTTAACCCTGTTCTTCTATTGCTGCTTCAGGAAAAATGAATAATTTCGGGGGCAAACCAGTTCCAGAATTATCTTGAGATCAAAGACTGAAATTGTAAGGGGCTTTTCCATTATTTCTTAAATTTGGAGGATCCTCATTACAATACTGTACATATCAAGCCAAAATTGTTTGCAATCCATATTACCTCAGTTTATGTTTTACAAAGTGTAATCATTGTACAGACTCTGCAGCCTTTCCCACACTCTGAGTGTAATACAATAATCTACTGTTTCTCAGGAGATTATCCTGTCTGAGGAAACACATATGCCTGTAAAATGATAGCATTCCCATTCCTATTTATTTGTATATTTTATTATTTGTATTTATTCACAGAATGGGCCAATCCTGCATGTTTTTGCAAGCAGATATGTTGTGTTTGTTATGGTGCTGTTATGAAACGGAAAACTACAAGAAAATCATTATAACAGTCACCGAATGCTTGCAGAACTGAAGTTATAATCAGCTGCAATCTAAAAAAAAAAAAAGTGTTTGTATATAATCACTATCAGTTTTGAAAACAAAGCTTAGTGAAGGTATTTCCACTGTCAGCCTTGAACAGAATATGTACTTCATTGACAAGAGGGCAAATTTGTGCTGCACTTAAGAATGCCTATTAATACTTGCTGTTTACAGCAAATATTAATCATGGTTATTCCAGATGTTAAAGAAAAAAGCATATACAATTCTATTTTATTGTTTTTTCTTCATGTCATATGATTGCATCTTGCAGTCTTTTGATTAATTGCTTTTGGATATCAACATATATTGGCTAATATTTGGTTATTATTATTAAGGGATTTAAAAACATTACATAGATTTATACCCAGGACTGAAAACATCAGGACCACAACTTTGAAGAACATATAACTGAACACAAAAAAATTACTTAGACCAGTCTTATACTCTTAATTAACATAAAACCAAAAACAAGTACGTTGCATGAATTTAATTTAGAATCTATTCCATAGTGTTTGGGTTTATTATTTTCTCTTGCATTCTCCAAGCCAGGTAGCCTCATTGATATTTCATGTATGAGGCAGTTCATATCTCCCCAGCTTGCAACAGTACTATTTCCTTCTTAAAAATAATTCTGACTGCATTCTACCCAGGTTTAGTCTTGTAAGGACTTTGTTTTTCCACGTGCAAAAAGATAAGTTAAATGTGTTTTGAAGTCTTTTCAAGATCAGTGCTTTTACAGACAGTAACTATACATTCATGACTGGCATATTGAATTAACTCATTGTGTTAACTCATTAATTTAGCTTTACTTAGGGACCAGAGTTGCCTAAGCGTAGAATTTTAAAATGTGACTGGACTGATAGAAAGAAAAGGTAAAACTAATAGTTTTACAATCCATTTTGTCACATTAAAATAATGCCAGACAGGCCTTATGTGATTGGTTCATAATCAGTACATTTTAAAAGATAAGGCAACACGGATTCTTTATATTTGGTGTTTGGATTCAGAATCTTTGGAGACACTCGGGACTTAATTTAAAATTTTCTCAGCCAGGAGGGTTAAAATATATTTTCAAAAATATTACAATCCAGGCTCATGGCTATGCAAAGTATCACTACCTGCACAATAATTAGATTCATTTCTTTATGTCACAGGACCATATGGTATCCCAACCTGTAATTACTATAGAGTTAATGGGGAACATGCATTACATAAACTGTAAAGTTGGAAAATTATAAACCCTGTGTAGAAAATTTTCTTTTGCAATTTCCAAACTGTTAGCAACAACATAAACAAGTGGAGACATGAGTAATTCAATCATATAATTGATTTTGTAGCCTATTTTATGTCAGATTTTAAATTGTTTCATTTTTGCTGAAACTTTTGTATTTCAAAATGATATCTAAAGCTGAAATATAGAAACAAGGGTAGATATAGTTAAGAAGCTTAAGAAACAACTTTCATATTCAATTTCATGTGGGATGTCTAAGTGGCAGGAAACCATTGTCTTCCTCCTCTTATTTCCCTCCTGTAGTCAATTCTGATTGACTTTATTCCTGCCCTTTATCTTCTCCCATCCTTTTCTCTCATTTCTGTATGTATTTCTTGCAAAAGGATGTGCCACATGATTTCCAATCAAGCCTTTGCAACAGTAGTTCCTAATACATAGATCCTCTTCTTCTCCTTGGTCAACTGGAAGTCCAATTGTTTTGGGAAGGTTAGTTCTGTGGCCTTCTCTATTATCTACAGTGGATTCAGAGCAGCCCTGCAGAAAAGGACTTGGGGGTGTTGGTCAATGAGAAACTTAACATGAGCTGGCAGTGAGTGCCCGCAGGCCAGAAAGCCAACCGTATCCTGGGCTGCAACAAAAGGAGCGTGACCAGCAGGTCGAAGGAGGTGATCCTGCCCCTCTACTCTGCTCTTGGGAGACCTCATTTGGAGTACTGTCTTCAGTTCTGGTGTCCTCAACCTAAGAAGTCCAGAGGACAGCCACGAGGATGATCAGGAGGCTGGAGCTCCTCCCATATGAAGACAGGCTAAGAAAATTGGGTCTGTCCAGCGTGGAGAAGTGAAGGCTGCATGGAGACCTCATAGCAGCCTTCCAGTACCTGAGGGGGGCCTACAAGTTTGCCGGAGAGGAACTCTTCATCACAGACTACAGCGAGGACAAAGTTTAAACTTAAACAGCCAAAGTTCAGGTTAGGTGTAAGAAGTTCTTTATTGTGCAGGTAGTGAGGCAGTCTAACAGGTTGCCCATAGAAGTGGTGAATGCTCCATCCCTGGCAGTGGTCAAGGCCAGACTGGAGAGAGCCTTGGGTGACATGATCTACTGTGAGGTGTCCCTGTCCATGGCAGGGGGATTGGAACTATGTGATCTTCAGGTCCTTTCCAACCCTAACTATTCTATGATTTTATGATATTATGACTGGTGGCTATCACCCAGTGTCTCATGATGGGAACAGATACACAGAGGGCAAAATCAAGGCTCTCTTCAATCAAGTAAAACAAGGAAATAAGAGCTTGAGGGGGATATAGTTCTTGCAGGTTACTTTTCCGCTGGCAGGACAAAATGTTGCGTAGTTAGGACTTTTTGTGTGTTTATTTGTGAAATGAACTTCCATTACATTTGTTTGAGAAGTGATAACATAGAGAAATTTCCTAAAGGACACATGGTCTCAAAGACCAACATATTTATCTTATAATTAAAAAATACCCATAAAAAATTGTCTAGAAATGCTGAATCTAAAATCCTCAAGATTTTTGCAGCAAAGAACAAAGAAGCAAGGAACTGAGCATTACAAAAAGCTCAAAATAGGATGAATGTGGGGCATTCTTATTTTGCATCAGCAATTTGCATAATGAAGGATAAACTGACAAAAGAAGTGATTTAAAACAAAAAGGGTTAGTTGAATTAAAAACACATTATAGAAACCAAACTTAAATGTAGCAAGATGAATAGCACTCACATGCTAATGTGAGGTGGTACATAAAATCCTCACATGGAAGCAAAACGAATTTGAAAATAAACTGAAAAAAACCCCATGTTTCAAGATTTTTTTAGGAAGACAGAATTACATACCTGCATGTATGCATTTTTTTAATATATATTTTACAATGTAATTTATATTTCTATCTTATATGACTGCCCTAAGGGCCTAACAAATGCAAGTGGGAAAATATAATTAATATAGAATTATAAAACCAACTGTGAAATGTATTTTCTTTATTTCCTCATGATAACTGGAGAGAAAGAAAAGCAATGGGTACGACTGACATTCCATGTTTAATGCAGCTTACTTAGTGACTGGCATAATGATAAGTGATGGTAATTTACCTTAAAAACCTTAATGAGTGGATCATTACTATAGAGAAATGGGAAGCAAACTTTAATCCCACAGAGGCAGAGCTCCATGGTTGGCTGTGCAATAACCAGACAGAACTCTGAATGAGATTCCCAAGCTTCTGTTCCCTAGATAAAATTTTCTCTCACTCCACTTTTGCAAAGGTAATGAGGAGGTAATGAGGCTTGACTTGAATTTTTTCAGCACTTGATTCCCTTCATTCCCCAGCAGGTTCCCATAGGATAGAGTAAGATGTTGGATTTATATAAAAGCTGTGCTGATAGATAGGTGGAGGAGGTGAGCCATGCTATTTGGTTTTGGATTCTGTCTGTATGAGAAAGGGTTCAGATAAATTTCAAGTTCTTTCAGCACTGTCAATTCACTCTGATAGTTTCCACAGGATAAGACAATTTGACGACATGCAGACCTTGTCAGGGCTGTTGACTGTTTATTTTGTCACTTTACTGATACTAAACACTGACCTTTCTGTGCCACGTTTTCTTCCTCTTTCCCTTTATTTTTCACTAGCTTAATACTTACATCTGAGCAAATAATAAAACCCAAAAAGGTAGGCAGAAATGTTGTATTAGATCATTAGCTTAATTTGAGCTGAAAGGTCTTTGTTGTAAGTTGGGGGTGGGAAGGGACCTGGGGACCTTTGCAAAGTATTTTGCTGGCAAGCTTGTTGAGATTTGATTGCCTTTGTTGTGATAATCTGAAATTAATTTGCACTTGAACCCATCTTTCTTCTGGGCTCAATTTAAACACGGTTATAATTATGCGCCCTGCATGAAATTGAGAACAGACACTGATATGACAAGTCTGAATTTTTTAATTCCCCAGGTACTAAAGGCTTTTTTCCCCACTTATCTCACAAGGTAATAAAACAAAATGTTTCAGTGAAGCACATGCTTAAGAGAGAGGTATTTGCCTGAGGGGAAACAGTAATAATCAGTGTATTGCTACACATTTACTCATGTACTTTCTCAGTAGGTCAATCTCTTTCTTTTAAAGTGATGTTAAACTTCTGCTAATATTGGTTGATTTGTACCCTGTACAATACAAAAAAAAAAAAAAAAGAGTAGAAATGATCTTTCTATTTCAGCAGCTCCTCATCTAAAAAGCTTTTTCTCAAACATCCATTTTGACAGATATTTTTTTTTTTTTAAACCCAACACACTATTGAAGACTACCTCCTAACATCCACAATTGATCTTAGCAGTACACCTTTCTTGTTCTCAGTATGAGCTGTAATATCCTTATCAGTATTCTTTTAGTTTTAACCCAGATTAGTGTTTTTAGTGAGGAATCTCATTAACTACAGTAAGCCCATCTTCTTTTGTGATTTCCTTTGGAATTGTAATGTACGAAAAGGCCGCCAAGGTCAATGCCCTGGGCACAAATTCCTCTTTAAATCATCATTCAGCTCAGAATAACAACATTCTCCTTAGAAATAGACATTTTTAAAGATCTGGAACAAGCTGCTCAGTTTCTTGGAAGTGAAAATCATTCCGAAAAGAAGAAGAAATTAAGAGCATAGGAAATCAAGTGTAGGATCTACGGAGTAACGATTTGTTAAACCCATCCATTTTGTTTTAACCCGTATAATTCTTATTCCCTCTGCCTCCTAAATTTCTATACTGTGTCTTTTTGAAGGAAAAAGAGGGCATTTTTTAGTTAAACTGCTCTACATTTTAATACCGGTTTTGAAGGTATTAAAGATGCTACAAAGGTAACATCTTTCAAGCTTTAAAAATTGTAGGTTTACTCTCCTCAAATTTGCAGACTGCATTCAGCTGAGCTTCTTGAGCAAATTAAATAACTAAAAAAGAAAAAGAAAATCCTATGTTTTTACCAATTAAAGCAAGGGTGCAATTTCTGCCAACTATTTTATTAGTAGCAATGTAAAAAATAAATGAAGAATACATGCTAAATACTTCACCATTCTCATTCAAATCCCTATTGTTATCACAGAAGAACAAATCATGTGAAATAACTGAATAGCACCTCATTGTGGCTAAAGAAGAGCCTGGTCTTTGCCTTTTTAAAGGACTCAAAAAATTCTATGTAAACTACAGCTAATTTATTTTTAACTAATAGTGGTTTTCATACTAGCTGTAATGGAAATAAAATTGAAAATAGGTAGTGCAAAGAGAATATTTATCCTTCTCTGCCTTATGAAAAGAAATGTTGTGATCAGGCTGGCACAGTTTTAGGATAGAAAAGCAAAGCTAGAAAAAGTAATATAGAGTCATAGAATCGTAGAATCATAGAGTAGTAAGGGTTGGAAAGGACCTTAAGATCATGTAGTTCCAACACCCCTGCCATGGGCAGGGACACTTCACACTAAATCATGTCACCCAAGGCTCTGTCCAGCTTGGCTTTGAACACCTCAAGGGATGGAGCATTCACAACCTCCCTGGGCAACCCATTCCAGTGCCTCACCACCCTCACAGTAAAGAACTTCCTCCTTATATCCAATCTAAATTTCCCCTCTTTAAGTTTTAACCTGTTACCTCTTATCCTATTACTACAGTCCCTAATAAAGAGTCTCTCCCCAGCATCCTTATAGGCCCCCTTCAGATACTGGAAGGCTGCTATGAGGTCTCCAAGCAGCCTTCTCTTCTCCATGCTGAATAGCCCCAACTTTCTCAGCCTGTCTTCATACAGGAGGTGCTCCAGTCCCCTGATCATCCTCATGCCCCTCCTCTGGACTTGTTCCAAGAATTCCATGTCCTTTTTATGTTGAGGAAACCAGAACTGCCCACAATACTCCAAGTGAGGTCTCACAACAGCGGAATAGAGGGGCAGGATCATCTCCTTCAACCTGTTGGTCACGCTCCTTTTGATGCAGCCCAGGATACAGTTAGGTTTCTGGGCTGCAAGCATGCATTATTTTTTTACATTGACAGTAACGTTGATTAGGCTTAGGTTTAGTTAGGTTTGTCAGAAATACAATTTTTATTTTAAAACTTGTGTATTCTTTTACCTTTTTTTTCAAATGTCAATTCACTGCGATGAAAGGGGAGTGGAAGTGATGTTAGATAATTTCAGTAAGGGTGTATCCTAATTGCAAAATGTGATATGAAAGTAGACTCTGACACTACATAATTGTTTTGTACTGAAATATCAACATCTCAAATCCATGGAGTAGATTTCCTAGAGTGGGCCCCTGTACTTAAAATCTTGTTTAATTTTTTTAAATGCATCTTCTGTTTTGTTCCTTGCCTCTCTGCCATTTTTTTCAGAAATAAGTTTCTAAACAACAGAAAAAAAAAAAGCTGACTATAAAACAAACTTATTACTCCACAGCATACCTATTAAATAATATAGCAGCTCAAAGCAATAAAAAGTCCGTAGCGTGGAGAAATCTATATTTCTTTATATCTTGAAACCTAGAAACACCACAATATCTTCAAACTGTAAAGTAAAAATGTGCTTAGCATATGACCAACTATGAGGCATCTAAAATGCAGTAATAACAATATGGGATGACATGCTAGGAGAGTACCTACGATAAGAACTGTGTGGCCACACATGGTGTGGTACATTTTCTCCCCTTAGTTTATGTGTTTTGCTTTCTACTGCCACATTTTCTGGTGACTTTATCTAGTCTCGTTCAATCATGCTGTGCACATCACAGTCACTTACTGACAAGCAGCCCTAGCTGAAGCATTCAGAGAAACAACCTTCCACAAACAAAGCAGGCAAGTCCTGTTTCTCTTAAGATAAAATCTGCTGATCTCATTATTGATTGTCTGCTTTCAGGGGTTTTGTTTCCTGAAAGTTTGATATGGGGCAACAGAGGTGACAAAAGATTGGCACTGCGACCTGGAAATTAAATGGTCGACTATTAGATCAACGTCAAATAGGGTGAGGCTGAAGTGTTTGGCAAAAGCATTAGGTGCTGTCTTGACTTAATCTCTCTTTCCCTCTTCCTCTCACTCTCCTTTATCTTGAATCTGTTTTGAACCCTCCCAGGCAATTTACTATCCTTGTCATTGATTTTTATCACCTAATGTGCCCCTATGAAGAATTACTTTTTGAATGATAAATCAGCTTTCTCATTTAAACAATTGTGCCTCACCTTAATGTGAAAATAGCCACTGAAAAAAACCCAAACTATAGTAAGCGTTAACATTAATCACTGACCAGTGGACTCTTTGTGATTTTTTAAAGGAGCACCAGATATTTTTTTTTTTTTTATTATGGACAGGATAACTGTACTAGAAATAAATAATGAACCCTTTCTTTTATAAAACTGTAACTGTTAAGAAATAAAGTACAGTGGCTAACTACAGTCAGCAAGCTGGAGGGAGGAAAAAAAAGAAAAAAGAAGGAAAGAACTGCTCAATAAAGCAAACTTGCAATTGTTATCCAGTGTTTCCTGCAAATAGATATCCTGTAATATGCCCAGATACGTTCCCCGTTCCACAGATGTTATGGTCTGGGTATTTAAGAGGTGTTTTGAAGAAGACCACAATGATAATGAGTGATAGAATAACCTTTTCTAATAGTCCTTCTTCATCCTTCATTTTTCTGTATTACTTTTTTCCCACATGGGCCTTTATCTAATATCCCTGGTTTTCCCTATTGTAGGCGCTGAAGAGAAGTATTGTCAGGTATTGAATAAAAATATGTGCTGTATTATTTGCCACTTTAAAAAAAAAAATTACTTTTTATTTTGTAATTAAGTTGCCCAAAGGAAGATATGTCTTTTTAAAGAAGAATTCAATACCATCTAGTATTGACTTTTCCATGCTAAGTGGCTAAGTATATTAGAGAATGTTTGGGTAGTATTTAAGTACACATATCAGCCTTGGCATTCTGGTGGTGATTTCAGGGTAAACTCAGAATCCAAGTAACCTCTTACTGTTTTTAAATGAAATGGGTGTGTGAAAACACTTACTGTAAGTGTTCATTCAGCATGGGTTCCACTTGGAGAATATTTTACTGTTAAAGAAAAACATTTATTTCTTGGTTCGGAAAAAAAATGTAGCCTGGGAAAAGTTCTTCATTCATTGCCATTCAACTCGGTTTTCTGGATTATTCATAATACAGGTGACCACAATCTCCTGTAGAAAAAAAATGAGGGTGAGGATCCATAAACTGAAAAATGCACTATTTTGGCTGAGCTCTGACAAGCAGGGGCTAAAGCTACCACTGTTAATTCTCATCATTTTATCATGCATCTGATAATGCTTGCTATTTTTCTTAAAGTTTCCTTTCCTGAAGTCTCATGAATACGCAATACTTCATTGACAATTTTTTATCCCCATAATTTCCTGGTCATTCAACTGGCCTTTGCCTTGTGTATATTATAAATTAATCAATCTATCATGTCGGTATTATAAAAATTCAGAGGTATCCTATACCCCATTCAAAAAATTGCTAGTTTATGATGCAGTCTCACTTTTTTGTCTCCTGAATTTATCATGTTTGATCCACAGGAGGTTGGTTGCACACTCAGCATTAATACTTAGGTAATATATATAATACTAATATAATTCCATGAATAATGTATTTGTAGGAGTCCACTTCCCAGAGAGACAAATGTAAGGAAAACACTAAGTTCTCCTTTTTCTCCTGTCTGAAGGATAGAAGAGGGAAGGAAACGGATGAAAGCCTTACAAGCCCTTACTACATGAATAAAAAATTAACGTATTGAAGAGTTTAGAAGAGAAATGTTGCAGTCTGCGACAACTACAAAAAATTGGATGGCCTTATTTTGCCATTAGAAAGGAAAATATTTCTGAAGATTTTTATAATGATTTGTCTCTAGAGCATACATTAATTCTTCAAATAATTGTCACTGAACATTTTTTTTTAAAGTTGCATTACTCAAAAGCTATTTTAGAAGCTGAATTTAGTAGCTCTTTCAGGGAACCTGGTTGTATTAGATGGTGGAATATCTATGTATGTTGGTCCTAAGACGTCAACACTAACAGTAGAAATAGCCGTTTGGGATGTTAAAGTGATGATACTGTAACAGTGACAACTTCAGAGCTCTATAATGTGAAACTAAGTCTTTTAACCACTAATCTCTTGAATCGATATGTGTTGCATTGATTCACTCTGTTCTAGGGTAATTGAAGAGTGTGTACATGTGCATCAATCCCTCCTAATCAACTCTGCTTCCACTTTCCATATGTTATATAGGGAATGAAACAGTTTTAAAATGTTTCATTTCTAGCCCATGTAATATTTTGTCACTATACTCTCTCAACAGCTTTAGTTTTTTTGTTCTTAGGCACTGCATACTTCATTTTTTTTTTCCTTGACAAGAAAAGTAATACAATGTTTTTCCAAAATGAACAATTAGAAACACGCTTCAGTCCTTTGAACTGGCACATAAAGGTCCGTGGTTGAGGTACCTATACATTCCTGTTGTCTGCAAGTACTTAGAGGGTCTTCTTGGCATTTTGCAGCTTGAAGCTTTGCATTATATTGTGTGTATCACCAGCAGAAGAGACTTAGACTCATGTATGTATCCAAATACAAGGTCATCCAGAATTTCTATTCTTTTTCTTCTAGTACAGTGCAATTCCATATCAAAAAATGTGGGAAGAATTTATCATCATCCTATTTAAGATTATCCCATGAACAACTGAAAACCACTCATTTCAACAAAATATTAAAATCTAAACCAAAACTGAAAACTAAGTCCCCCGAATCTTTACTTACGTTTATGTAATTTAACTAAATTCTGCTGTTCATCTGCATTCTTTTATATGGGGTAAAAAAAAAAAACAAACAACACTTTCTAAGAAAAAGAAAAATATGTCAGCCACTCTAAGAGTGCTACAGAGTATCTCTGTTTCTTAGTCAAATATGCTGCTTTTCCTTTGCACTGTACTAAATCTGAAAGTATTCATATTTTGAGTTTGAGAGTGTGTAGAAAAGTTATATCTGTACTTCCTTTAACAGGTAAATAAAATGTAGGACATTTTGAGTGGTCCATAGCACCAAAGAAACTGAATGAGTAGTGATAATACATGTGATACTATATGTCTTAATGCACTTCCTGAGTCTGACCCTTCTATGTACAGGCAAAGATGCAAAATCTTTCACCTCTGAATCTCACACTTCATTTTTAGCTAAACCTGATCGTAATTTTACTGAATTTTATGTGTTTTCTAATAAAGTGCTCTGTTGATCTGTTCAAGACAGCTAAAACACAGAATATTTAAGCTGTGATTAGGTGGGCTAAATATTATCATATGGATAATAGGTTAGGGAGTAACTACAAGTGCTATTATGCCTGCAAATCTGAAAAGATAGTACCTCTAAAGAGGTGAGCAATGACAAGCAGTTGGGGACAGGCTGAGGACAGAAAATTCTTGACTCTGCTTAGCTGAAACTAGAATAGCATGTCTGATTATAGTTATTGTCCTTCACCTTCTCTGAAATGGGTTTTGTGTTGGGGTCCTCAGCTGACAACTTTGCAGAACTGCTGTGGCAGCTGTGTTGCTTCCAGAAATGGCTTCTAGGATCACGCAATTTCCCTGTAGGAGGAGGGTGGCTTGTTGAAACTTTAAATTGACACACTGGTAAGTTCCCTGTTAATATCCATGTTGTTTATGGAACTTAATGAAATCAATAAATATGAGTAATTTCCCTACTTGCAAATATTTATTTGTGAGGTTCCTTTGATGAGGTGCCTTTTACCCAGTATCCATGCCAAGGCTGGTAGGAATCCCAAGAACGCCCAAATGATGGCAATTTGAAAATCAATAACATAGCTGTAAACATGTAGGAAATATTTCCTCCTTTTTGACCTGTATCTATGCTTGCACAGGTTGTTATGTACTACAGAGCAATTTTGAAGCTTCTGTATTTTTTTCCTGGCTCAGAGCAGAACTCAAGTGATGGCCGGATCTCATCTGAAATTGAGATGAGATTGAGATTGCATCTCAAGCTTCCTACCTATTGAGTTTGTGGTGGATTAGAAATTACCTATGCTATCTGAATGCTCCTTCATTCTGGGAAAGCTATGGGCTGAATTTCTCAGTCTTACGATTCTGATGTTTTCCAGTGAACTCAATAACACTGAGTGAGTACATTTGCTAAACTGATGCTGAGAAATTTACAAATTAGCAAATAGGAACCTATAGGTTTTGTTTTCAAGCATGTGATCTTTACTATATATCCCTTTGAGAATTTAAAAATGTATTTTCTAAAGGCTGTAGTTCATGCATATATAACAAGTTTGTGTTCATGTGTAGTTCACGTGTTATAAAATGTATAGGTAGATGACATAGCCTTAATTACATTAAGAAATGTTGGACCTTAAGCAGCCCCAATGATTTTCATAGGAAGTTTTACTCTGTGATATACTGTTCAACATTTATTATTATATCTTGTTTTAAGTTTTCCACAACAGTGCTGCTATCAGTGTATATAAGAAGTTTGTACAGCAGTGGATATTCAGTTTTAATGAGAAAGGGTTGAATTTTTTGTGTTTGTTTGTTTGAAATAAAACATGCTGTGGACCTGTGGGAACTTCTCTGGTCACAGACACCTCAGCTTGTTGAGAAAGTAAAGTTGAACATTTTGGCTGGCATCAGAAAAGGCTTGCCTAGGCAGATCCATTCAATCCATTGGCTCTGCTCATCACAACTAGCCCCTTCAAAAATATTTTATTGCTCTGTCATCCTCATCCCTGTGGAGGTGCCTGATCCCTGTCTGTCTCCCTGTGCTGTGCTGCACCCTGACACAGGGAACAAGGAGCTGATGTGTAAGAAAAAGCTGAATTAAGAAGTAATTTGTAATTTATGTAGCATACATTCCTATGTACAGCAAGTCATACTTATTTCACACAGACTCACTTGTTGGACCAAAACATGCTTTTAGTAAATCTATTGTGCCTCATTGTGGATGGCAATACCATAATGACAAAGAAAATACGTTTAGCAAGTATTCTTCTGAGGATCGCATTGCTACGTATAGTGAAAAGTGCACAAACAAATATATTTTGGAAGTGTAGTGCTTTCCCACGTTTTTACTGGGGATAAAGATGCAAGTATGCCATTTTTGGCCACCAGGTGAGAGATCAATGGAGCACAAACTTAGAACTATATTTCAAATGTCTTTTCATAGATATATGTTGAAATGGAGCACTCTACGCTTTTTAAAATGGTGTTACCTATATCTTATGTATCTTTCTAGAAGAAAGTAGTGCATAAAGATATTTAAAAAGTTTTAAAAAATCTGAATTTCAGTAATAAGCAGGTTTCTAAATAGCTAGTCTTTTCCTACCAAGTGTATTCACATTTGAATGAGAACTTACAGCTTTGCTGAAGACTCTTGTGTTTTTATAAACAGTGATTTGATATACTAGCATGTTGTTTGAAAGAGTGTAGAAGAATTTCTTTTCATTTCTGATCTTATTTTGTTCTTGAATTAATTCATTTCAGATTATGTGTTTGATACACTGTTGTAGAACCGGAAGAAAATGTTGTGGGAGAAAGGCAGTGCTGAATCAGCTTCTGCTTCTACAGGCATAAAAGTCAAGGGCTTTTGACCCCTCAGCCAAAGGTAAGTATAGCATTAACTTGATAACTACTGAAATCTGTCAACTGATTTTGGTGGATGTGAGGCATCCTGCCATCAGGTCTCCAGTTTTCTTAAGACCTAGCAAAATAAGAAGATAAAGGAATGGTTGTCTGAAGAAGAAAGTCATCAAACAACCAAAAGAGTGTGATTTGATCCACTCAGGAAAGAAGGGCAAATATAGACAAACTTTAGCTTTGAAGGTTGTGACTGACCTTAACAGAATTGAGCTAGAGTAAACCATGCACACAATAAGCAGATGAGTTAAAAATCACTAAGAGTGTGGAAATTCCACAGTATTTGGCATAGCAATTGTTTAGATGCGGTCACTGACATCTGCCACTATGCATATTTGTTTTCCACTGGCTCCTGTTGTGCTGCTTCATGCATACATTGTATAGGGCCAGGAGGGAACAGAGTAGACAAACCACTCCTGATGTCTGTTGTCCTTCTCCTGGCAACTTCTTGGAATTCCTGGGCGATGCAATGGTTCTTCATCTTGCATTCCACTCCCCAGGTGCCTTATGTATGTTTGTACTGTGCTTTCCCCAGTGACAAAACGCTGAATAGCTCCAAACACATTTTCTTGTATTTTCTGACTGTGGATATTTGGCTTCCAACAGTACATGGCAATTTCAGCCAAGAAGGAAAATAATATCCTTTAGATGTGATGTTCCACTAGTAAAGTTTGTTGTTTTTTTTTTTATCCAGCTGCAAATTATTTTGGACTGTGAATTATGCAGATTGCGCAATAAAGGCAGATAACACTCATGTCACATGTCCCTAGAAAATAGATCTGTTTTATAGGGATATAACTCAGTTTGAATGTGGTCCTTGGTATTCTTCACTGGTCTCTACCAATTCATTAGTATTTAAATTTATGTTAATTTCATCAAGGTGTGAAAAGATCTTTTTTTGCATATACATGAACTAACGATATTACTATTCAACCAGGTTTTTTTTAGGTTTTTTTTACCCAGGAGAAGCATGCTGTATGTTAACAGAAAGAGAAAAGGGGACATTATAAAAGGCCATTTTCAAAAATTTAGGAAATGTAGCCACTGAATCTATTTTTAAAGGAGCTATCCAGTATTCTCTTTCCTGGTCTGAGGGAAATTTTTGAATGGCGTCTCCACAGCATGTTATACTTCCAGAACATATACACATGACAGAAAACTATCAGTTAGCACATGTGTACACTATAAGGCTCTCATCCGGGGACATTCCAGCTGTATACTATTATTATGAAGATTCTAGAGAAAGGCTACTGTGCTAATAGAATATATAAATGTCTAGTACATTTTACTGTTGAATAAATACTGGATCTCAGTATTTAAAGGTTCATATTTTCTTCAGAAATGAAAATGCAAGTTAAAATTTTTGAAGAAAACAGTTCATGCCTTTAATCAGGAAACAACTATAATTTTGTGTTAAAACTACTGTCAATACAAAACAATCTTAGGAAAAATATTCAAGAGGCCAGATTTAAATTTTGTAAATAATTTTGAACATTGTCTTCTATTTAATTCCATTTCTGGAATAAAGTACTATTTCTGCTGGACCAAAATAATTAATCACCTTTATATATGGAATAAGTATCTATGAACTATATCCTTTTATTGACCAAACAAAAACTAAAGGTATATTCAGTGCATTTCCAAAGACCTTTTAAGTGGCTCAACAAAGCAAATAATACTGGCCTTGTCTTACATGCGTGTGATGATACAGTTTAATAGTGTTATAAGGCTATGGTGGTGGGTAGTTGTCATGATGGTAGATTGTGCTGGACTGTATAGATTTACTGTCATTCTTTAGGCTTTTCATACATGACAGAGGTTGTCTGAAGCACAGCAGGAACATGAAGCTTGCAGGGGTTAAGTGTTACTTGCCTCCTGGCTCGCTACATAGTCCTCTCTGCACACATACAGAGATGAGGTGCAGGGTACATCCGTCACTGGGCTGATGACATGATGGATTACTCATGTCATTGTCAGTACAGTCAAAATCACTCTGCTGCCGATAAGGTGGTCCCTTTTCTTTACTCTGGTTGAGTGAAGCTATTTTCCCCTCTGGATTTAAAACTGTAGCTCACATAAACGTCCCTAAAATCAAAGATTGAAAAGGCTATTTTTAATTTTACATATTAACCTTGAGCCATAGAAGACACATTCCTTTGAAAATCACTTTTGAAATGGAGAGATGCATATGAAATATTTTTCATCACTTGATTTCTTCTGATCCCAAAACTAAAATGCTTTAAGAGGGATACTGAAGGTTTTCCTGAACTCATTTTTACTCACAATTTATTGGAGAGACAGGCTTGGGCTTGAATTGCTAGCACTGCTTCTGATTCTTTTTTCTCTGCAGAGTACATGAGAAAAGAGGCAGATATCTTGTCGTAGCAGTGGAAGAGAATAAGACACTGGAAAATGGCAGGGCTTTGGAAGTGTTTGGAGGGGAGCTTTATGAGAACTGGATGGTGCCAATAAAAAATTCAACAGGGGCCCTAATATGGCTTGGCTCTGAGTTAGTCACAAACTTCTGCCTGTAATGCTTGATGTACAGCCTTTTCTCCATGCCAGCTGGTTCTGAGAAACTTAAAGGGGATGAGCTGGGGAAGAGATAGTAAATATAGCTCGGACAGGGGTACTGAAATCCTGGCTGCAGAAGATGAGTGCTGAGCACAGCATCTATTTTCCTGGAAAACTGCTGTCACTGAAAATTCAGTAACAGTTATTGCTGCAGACTTCCCTGACACAAAGTTTTGCTCCAAAATGCTTTTCCCACCATATCCCCACAAGCCTAAAGCTGGGATTAAGACTTGAGATTGTTCTTTACTAAAATTGTCTAGGAGATACAGATGATCCACAAACAGGCAGACATATTCAGCAAACAAGTGTGAAAGAACCTGTCTGGGCCTCTGATAATGCACCAGCAGTGCTTCCGTCCCATAATGGATATTATAAGGCTTTCATGGTACACGGGGATGCTGCTCCAAACACAATGGCATGGTCACAACTCAACCTAAGTATTTATTATATTTGGATCCTGAAGTCAAAATATTCACTGGAGAAATTGTGCTTAGAGAAGGAAATATAATCACTGTCTGGTTTACTGGCTATAGGAAAGAGTTGGGGTGAGGCAGATGCAGGCATATATGTAACTGAAATAATATTTTTTTAATTATTCAACTCTTTTTGTTGCCTGTGCTCTTAACCTGAAATTTATAGCATGATTTACATCCCACTGTATATTCCATTTGATTTAAACTTTTGTTCCAGTATGTGTGCAATTACATGCACACACAGAGTGTAAACATGTTGTGGCATGTTGTCTGTGTATATATTATCTTTGTCTGTATATATATTATCTTTGCAAATAATCCTAGGGAATACAATAATTTATTAAATTATTTCTGTCTGAAAACTAGAAATTCTTGGAAAAAACTCCACATGATCACATTCACCTATGAACAGGAAAATCTTTCTACAGAAGCTATATGGCAGTTGACTGACTTAAACAAAGCAACTGAAACCTTGTGTATGCATATCAAGAGCACAAAAGATACATGCTCTCCCATACTTACACACCCACGTATGCTGATACATCTGAACAGCTTTGTTTTGAAGTTTTAATCAGATTTAAATGGAAAGTTATTGAAGAGAACTGTGTGGTCTGAATTTTAATCCCTGAACCCACCGGCTTCTTTTTTTTATTGCATGTGGTGCGGCCTTGAATTGCAGAATGTTTTAAACATACATAATGAGCTCAATGTCAAACTGTTGAGCCTTTTGTCTTTAACAATAAGCACTTAGCTCAACTAAATGAATAGAAATTGCTTTAGTGAATTACAAAAGCCCAGGTTTTACAGTGCACTAATACTGACACTAATTAATGTAGATATTGTCGTTTTTTACAAACATAGGGGATTAAAGTCAAGCATTCAAAAATGTAACACATATCAGTAAACAGACCAAAGTTCAACAGCCATAGATACTGGATAAAAGTACTTCTTGAGTAATATTTTTAACATTCACATAGGCTACATTTAGAACATATACGGTACTAGTTAAATGGCAAGAATCGGAAAGAAATAATATAAACAGCATGTGTAATTTCTCTAACTTGGAGAGAGATTAGATCTCCAGTTCATAACAGACACTTTCTCCTATTTCCTAAGGGGTGTTTGTAGTAGGATAACGTTTTTAATGTTAGAAAATGAGAGAACTTATTTCCTTCACCCCCAAACAGGAGCAGCATTCAGAAATTTACAGCAAATGGCAATTCATCCTTTAGAAATCCCTTCAACCTAGTACTAGAGTTGCTGCCAGAGATCTGAATGCTTTTGCCTAAATCTCTGTAATCCAATAAGCTTTTGTGTTTAGCAGCTTGTTTTGAAACTTGTATAGCACCCTGGCCTGTGTCTCTGTATGTTCGTCTGCAGGCAGGTGAGTGCCCGAGGGCCTGATTATTATTCAAGCCAGGAGGCTTTCACAGCCCCAGCCAGAATGTAATTTGTAATTAACTGTCATTTACTTCTGTCTGCACTGACTTGTTGTTCAAAAGACAATGTATCTGAGCTGGTCACTAGCTTCTCTTTGTTGTGGATATGATGTCTCTCAGATCTAGTTGTATTCATAATGTTTAGAAAACCAAGTACTTGCATTCTGGAAACCAAAGTGGGAAGGGAATTTCACTATTTTTTCCTAAATAAATTAGGTATCTGCAATTGTGAATACTTAGGCATGTAAAATGAAGTATTTGATGCTCTGGGATGAGTTTCTGAACAGAATAGTTAAGTTCATGTGAGACATATTTAATTGAACTCCATTACAGATAGAGCCTTCATGATTTGAACTTATTATAGCTGAGATCTGTAAAATGAAAACACATATTTAAGTTGTGGGAATTTGTCTTAACCCATTTTAAACACCACAACTGTATTTTCTCACTGAAGCGGGGCCACTAATGTATTCTGTGAATGTACCCATATCATGAATTTGTAATTGTCCCCATGGTAATCTTTTGTTAGCTGAACTAAACAAAAGAATAACATAATATCTACATTTTTTTTAAGAATCGTGCTTCTAATTATTATTGATATAATTTTAATTCATAAAGAGTAAACAAAAATAAAAATATCTTTTTCTGTTTAAGCTCTGTTCCGTGCACTTGTCAGTGAGAAAGCAGGCTGGAATTCATGCAACAATGAGTGTCTGCAAACAAAGCCACTTTAAATATAGGCTAAATTTATCTAATTCCATCTGTCTGCTCAGCTTAAAAGCACTATACTCCTATTTTGATAGAGCAAAACTTTTGGCCTATTTCATCTCTTTTGTCACTTATACTGCTGCTGTTGTTGCTTTTGATGTTTCCTTTTCCCACCTTCACAGGTGCCATTGCTATACCTCTCCTCCTGCAGTTTCGGTGAGGGACTCCCAGCATCAGCTCCAGGAGACCACCACAGCAGATCCAAAGCCCCTGCCTGTGTGCACCTATGCATAAAAGGAGCACCTCCCTCTGGTTCAGCATCACACTTAGTTTATGCATTTCCCAGCACTATCATGTCAGATTGCATATTCTAGGCAGCATATACTGGTCAAGGCGACACATAAAAAGGCTCAATGGCATTCTTTTGTCATACTTAAAAGGGGGGTAGGGGAGTGGAGAGAAAAGGAGGAGAAGAAAGAGCAATGTCTATAGGAACAGCTTTTCCCCCACGGTGATTTGCATAAAGTTGGATTAAGCAGTGCTTCAAGCCCCAAAAGGCTGATTACTTACACTGTGCCTTATTAATTATTTCCTTTTTTATTTGAAACAATTACGGGGAGAAAACAAACACGGTGTTGCTATCTCTTTAAGATCGGGAGCATAAGACCCCAAAGAAAGACTGCTTTCTGTAGTGTTTTCTGTTCTTGCCAGCCACGTTGGAGCTAGCAATTCCCATGTGTTATCAAAAGAGACAAGAAGCAGCAGGCTTTAGCACCTAGCTGAGCGGGATTGCTACATGCCACTCTAAGTGCGATTAAGCTTCCTTTAGTGCACCAGTGACATCACTGAGGGCTCAAAGCTGCAGCTACTCAAGAGTATTAGAATGCATTTCATGCTTGGCTTACTCAAAACTGCAGAGCTAAAATTTACACCTTATTTGATGTTCTTCTCCCTGCTGTTAATTGGTAAAGGGATCTCTGACCCTTTTGATCTCTGCTACAATCCTCTAAATGCCCAGGTCTGCTAAACTGTTCAGCAGGAGATGCTCAGCAGTTGCCCAGTAATGTGAAGTCTTTTTTTTGGCTTTCTTGCGTTTGGTTTACATCCAAGTTGCACAGAAATAAGAGATGACAGTTGTTATAGATATGCTGGTTTAATTACTTGTCAGCTTATAGCTGATATCTCAGCTAGCCAACGTGGAAGCTTAACTTTCTTCTAGTAGCTTAAAGCATGACCAACTGCTAGTGCTTTTGTATTTAGCCATAAAACTCTGGATACATTTAAGATAAAAAATAAAATAGAGGAACAGCCTTTCTGATTTGCTTGCTAAAGTGATCAGCTTTTGGTGCACTTGGTTTCATGTAGATCTTAGGTAATGTTAAATTATCTAGTCATATTGACATCTAAGTGGGTATCGGGCTTGTTTTAATTCTGATTTATAATTGCACATGGAATATCGAATACACTTTTCTGCTGCTACCTTTGAAATGAGAGACTTAAAATCTTTCTGAGAATAAAGGAGAGGTGTATTGTGTTGACTCAACTACAAATATTACTATATAAAGTTTTACCAGCTTTCTTTGAAAAGGCACCCCTTTGAAAGGAACCTAGTGCATATAATCTTAATGTATATGTGATTAGTATGCACACACCTCTGCATATGGCTGAATTAATTGCACAGAATACTGTGAATTTTAATGGAGGTGACAGCATCCATTAAGCACCTTTGAAGAATTTGCTTAGTGAAGAACAAATGAGGGATGCCGTAATAATTGTTGCCTATAGGTGAAGGCTGGCTAAAACCAGACCCCACGGTGGAGACACCATACTCTCCCCCTCCAAACCCTGTCAGAGGTTTTTAGTGTTTATCCCAGGCTTTGTTATCCACCAAGATACATAGTTTCCATTGAAGTGAAACAGATTATTGGTTACTATAGTTTCCCTATTGCTCAGTTCAGTGCTGTGAAAAGCCAGGCACAATAGGTTTAAAAGTCCAGTTAGGACAAATAAATCCATGTTGTGAAGAATGAGAGAGAAGATACCTGTTCTTCTGTCTTTGATGTATTCTTTATTTTGTAGGATAGAAGGGGAATTAGTGGAGGGTTAATTGTTTGGTGCTTAGAGCTCTGTCCTTCCAGTTTACTGCGGAGTGAAATATAGTGCTATAAAGACAAAGTGAATATTGTTTGACTTCTTCCCCTCCCCCCTCCTTTCCAGTTTTCAGAATGTGCAAGATACTGTAGCAGTGTGGTGGAGACAGGAATACAGATTTGTGAGTTTAATTTGTAGAATTATATTTTCCCTGCACCGATTGTATCCGCACAGCGTTTGCCTCCTCTCCAAGCCAAAATTGTAAATAACATTTTCTTATTTCCTGAGAAAATTACTCCAACCAGAATTCTGAGGTTAAGTTACAGAAAATTTACGTTAAAGAAAGTGAAAATGTCAGCTTTCACCAGGATACATCAAGAACCAACCATCTGAGCACGCTGGAAAAATTAATATGTTCTAGAAGGCCAACACACAAATGTTAAGAGGGACTTGATGATACAGTGCAGATTAAAGCAGTGGCTTTTGTGCCTCTGGAAGCTATGTTTGCATTCAGCCCAGTATGACTAGGAAAAAAGTTAATTTGATTTGATAGCTGAAAAGGTCACACATTTTGTTCAGTGCCTTTATGCTTTTTTTCTTAACTAGATTTCTCCATTTCAGCCAGAGCTCACTTCTAAGGATTTCTGCTATGCTATAGTCCTTGTTGAATCCTGCCAAGAAACAAGTTGTGGACAGCATTCTACATGCATAATACAATAGCAAAATGAAAAACCACTGAACTCAAACTGTGTTCCAGGCTTATTTGGCTTCATTTACCCTATATTTCTCATTCTTGTGTGCAAGTTCATGGGGAATAGGCAAAAGGATAGAGGGGAACAGAGTTAAACAAGCTCAGCCTGCAAAATATAGCACAGGTAAACCACAGAAAAGCTTAAATACTGGCAATGTCTATCAAAAGTGCAACCTTCTTCTCTGAAGGTGTTATTTGACATTGCTGAAGGTTTCGTCTTGATTACTTTCCATAAAATCCAAAGTAAGGATGACTGTCTTGGCTCACTAAGCAACAAGGTTTTATCACTAATTACAATCCTTTATTACCAGTAGTTTAATAGGTTTATGATAGGTCATAAAACAATTCAGCATGGGAGTACATAAAAGGAATAGGTTATAAAGCTGTGACATCTTAATATCTATTCATTGTAATCATTTTATGATCTTAAATGGTAGCATTTTTAAATAAGTTTGTATTCTTTTACATGGAATAGATGGCCACCAAAAATGGGAGGTGGAGGAAAACCACATAAATATAGAGTAAAATACTTAATGAGGCATTTTGAAAACTTCTAATGTCAAAAACATGTAGACTGTATCACGCATGTGGAGTCTCATTATGGGTAATTATAATAAAATTATAAGTGCTATAATAATTCTAACCTTGAAGGCACAATAAAGGATAGTTATATTTGCCTTCCTAGCCCACACATCTGAGACATTTTCCTCATTAATTATATTTCATGTAAGTATAATTATGTAGTGTAAGACTAAAATTCAAAAGCATTTGCTAAATCACTGTTAATAGCAGCCTTATACTTCAGAGCTTTAATATAACTAATTATATCTAAAGTTATAGGCTAAAATAAGAAATGGAAACAAAGTAAAATTTACACTGTATGGATTTTCCCCCCCCCACTGATTGTTTTAATCTGTAATGTAATTAATGAATGAAAAGTAATTTAGTAGAGAAAATGGATTATTGTTTGAAATCATAGTAAAAGTCAGACCTAATTCCTCCATTATAAGTTATTTTGACTTTGGCTTCACTGAAATCATGTTGGTCTAAAACTACATTTTTTCTGACACAGAGCATTATGTTATGTGCTTATGGACATTTTTGGAGACAGTATGCTTACACAAAGTATTCTGATGGTTTCTTTAGTGCATAAAATGTTTGTGATTAAAAAATCAAGTCATATTATACATTAGAGCAGAAAAACAGCGTTTTGAAATGTTGTAATACTTAATTTACTACCATTTGGCTTATCATATTTGTTCACAGGTTTGTACCTTTATCCATCCACTAATGGCTACATAAGTAGCTTAGCTGGCAATAAAATTATTTTATGTAGAAAGTAAATGTAAACACAATACCCCAAAACTAAACTGTACACTTATTTTTTCTCCTTTCCTTGTTAAATTTTATTTTGTATTACTACAGAACTGTATATAGCTACTGGGTGTATGTGAGAATTTAACACAATGTAACATAAATGTGCTTGTTCTACATGTGCACATGCAAAAGCATTTTATTTTTTTTTAATATATATTCCTACACTAAATATATCACAATTTCAGGCTTTATCAGGATTAGTGATTCTCAGGTTGAGACATTCCTTAAGAATATAGCAAATAATCTTTTAATTATCACTTGCTGTGGGGTGTTTCCTCTACTTGCATATCTATTACAAAGTAGATATTTAGATGCACATCACAGGTTTATATGCTTTTTGATGTTTGAAACAATAAGACTTCTTTAAAGAGAAGTTTTTTTAATTACCTTATAACAGAAGAAGAATACCTCAGGCCTGATAAATTTCTTCTATCCACAAGGAGGAAAGTGTAATATAGGAAAAAAAAAAAAAGAGTAAAATCCAAAGGATGAATATTTGTTCTGTAGTCCATGTAGATGCTACAATCATCCATACCTGTGTCACTAGAGCACCAAGCTTTAGCTGAAGTTATAAACTAAAAAGCAGAGGAAGACAGACTAAAAGAGAGAAGATAGAGAAGTCAGCTTGTTAACTATAGTTTTGAATCAAGTCATCCTAAATATTTGTCCACTTACTTGCAAAGACTGATTTATATTTTCTAGATGGAAACTATATCCTGTTCTTTAAATGGATAATGAAAAATAAATTTTTCCACCAGAAATCCCTTTCTTTCTGTGTAGATTTGGTCAAGTTGCAATTCATAGAGCTGTTAGAAAACTGAGGTCCTCTGGATTTATAATAAAGAAAGGGGCTACAGTAAAACAGAGGGAATCCTGCCACTGCATAAATTTCTCCCTGTTGTGGTCCTTTCCCCTTTTCCTTCCAGAGACACACTGCTATGGAACTAGTCTATTTAGGTGGCATTTGTGAGAGAGGATTTGAGGAGCTGTGCTGAGGTATAGAGCTACTGTGGTAGTATTTGGATTTATGTTGAGGTTTTCTCATAGGTTTATTTAATAGTTTCAGATGATAGAGTGTTTGTAATTTACCTACACAATATTTGGACTGCCAAGAACCTTTCTTTTTGTATATGTTTTATAAACTAAAAGAATAATAATGTCAGTAATGCACCCGTGTCCCTGTTATGCATTTAAATAGAAATATCTTATTGTGCCTATCAATCTCTCTTTGCACAGAATGCAATTATTAAATGATGGTTATTCTGTTTCCGATAAAATGAATAATTTCTCTAAGCATACAGTCAGTAATAAGTGAAATGGCTTTAATGACTTTGATGCCACAATGACAATTCCCTTCCCCTTCCTTTTCTCCTTCCACTTCATTTTCTCCTTTCCCTTCTTCTCCCCATTCCCTTTCCTTTCCCCATTTTTCTTCCCCTTCTTCTTCCTCTTCACCTTCCTCTGCTTTCCTTCATATTCCCAAGATACTTTCTTTGAAGACGGGGTCTGTTAATAATAGGGCATGTTGCTGATTAAATATTTTCCACTCTTCTCATTTCACATCCTACTTTGGTCAATGTTTTGACAAAGTTTTTTTTAGAAACAAAGTATCGCAATATGGTACTGTCACTTACTTTTTTCTGTCCCCTTTTTGTTTTCTTTTGGCTGCTTTGCACATAGAATCATAAAATGATTTGAACTGGAAGGGACCTAAAGATCATCTAGTTTCAGCCCCCCCTGCCGTGGGCAGGGACACCTCACACTAGACCAGGTTGCTGAAAGACCCATCCAATCTGGCCTTGAACACTTCCAGGAATGGGGCATTAAAGAATTTTTTCTAATATCTGCCCTCTTTCAGCTTAAAGCCATTTCCCCTTGTCCTGTCCCTACACGTCCTTGTAAAAAGTCCCTCTCTAGATTTCTAGTAGACCCCCCACTTAGGTACTGGAACACTGATGTAAGGTCTCCCTGGAGCCTTCTCTTCTCCAGGATGAACAACCCCAGCTTCCTCCATAGGAGATCACCTTTAGGGCCCTCCTCTGGACTTGCTCCAACAGGTCCACATCCTTCTTATGTCCCCAGAGCTGAACACAATACTCCAGGTACAGTCTCACAAGAGCAGAGTAGAAGGGGAGAATCACCTCCCTCCCCCTGCTGGTCACACTCCTTTTGATGCAGCCCAGCATACGGTTGGCTTTCTGGGCTCCACCATTTACACCGCCAGGTCACATTTTGCTTCTCATCAATAAACACCTCCCAAGTACCTTCTCCTCAGAGTTGTTCTCAATCCATTCTCCACCCAGCCTGTATTTGTTCTATCCTATACTAAAGGGTAAAGCCACAGGAGGATTCAGGTGTGATAAATGTTAAGTGTTGCCACAAATTAAATCCAGTGAATAATGTTAAGCACTTACAAATTAATCAAAACAGTGCCTAACTTTTCAGTTCCTGGCCTTCAGACTACAGTTAAAATCCAGTGTTCCTAACATCTCTCTAAAGGGCATAGCTGATCAACAAGTAATCCTGAATACCCAGATGTAGAGTTAGGAGCCAGCTGAAGCAGCTGATAAGAAACATAATGTGATGCTTGAGCCCGATATTTCAAGCTGTTCCTCTCTAGAAGTTATCTGAAGGAAGACAGCAGAATGGCACTGTCCTCAGGATATCTATGTTTTGGAAGCCCCTTTTGTGCATTGCTGAACTCATATAGTCTTCCACTGAGATGGACAAGGCTACTTATTTTCAAAATATCATTGTCAAGATAATAGGACTGCTATTAATATATTTATTGCATTCATTGCTATTTAAAAACAAGCGTGCTGAACTTAATTTTGGTCAGAGGGAATCACCTTGTTTTAATGTAACTGGAATGAATTTTCACCTGCGAGGCATAAATTGTCAGAACTATTTCACGTCACAAACTTTCTCTTTTGAGAAAAATGAAGGAAATTCCTCTTCCTTCACTGCAAGAGGTACTAATGATACAAGAATATTCAAGTCCAGTCACTTAATGGTTTAATCTAAATTTACTTCAATGTCATGCTTTTATTCAACACTTGCTCACAAATCCCCTTATTTTGGAGCTGCTTTGGCTTTCCTCAGACCACTTTTCTACATGAATTACTGTAAATATTTTTCCTGGTCATCAGCAGGTCCTTTTTTTGATGTTGTTTTTATTTAATTTTTATTTTTTGCTAATCAAAAAGGTCTGGACTATCTTGTCTCTTCATACTGTATTACTGCCTTCTTAAAGGGTAGGGGCTTAAAAAATTTGTTAGTGGTATTCAACTGAGTGTTCCTATAGGGTATCCATCAAATGTTTCCTTCAAATCTTGTTCCTTTAACATGCACTAAGCAGAATTTGGTCTGAGGTCCATGACTTTCAAAGAAATAATGCGCCTTAAAGAGAATGCTATTAATGTAAAATTATAGTACAAGTCTTAGCATAAAAAGTGCAGCAGGGGACAACTTATATCTTCCAGTATTAACATCAATTCAAAGAAAGCATTTGATTTACCTCAAATTCTTTCTTCAATGTGCTATTCATTATCTAGTGCAAATCAACTCATTTGCTACTGTTTTCTTGCCTTTCATTAACTTAAATACTTTCATGTATTCTTTTTTATTTTTTTCTAATTTAAAGCCTAACTTCTTTTCAACATATATACCTACTCTTTACTAGAGACATCACCCAGCATTTTAGCCGTTTAACCAAATTGTCTCATATGGTCAAATTGTCATCTCATGTAATTTCTTCTTAGGTATAGAAAATGCCCACCTCAAACATTATTTTCATGTCTTTGTCATGAGTAACAACCTTCCCCACTTGTAGTTGTTTGAAAATAATTGCTGGAAAAAGAAACCTTTCTCTACTTCATAGATGCAATTCACACCAAGTTTTCACTAGAACTTCCTTTAAAGAAAGGTAAAGTATCAGTTAAACTTATGCACTAAAAAAGTTTGGATTCCAGTTAAGATTCGGACTTGTTTCTCATGCAGCTCTTGTCTGACTCAGTATTCAGAGTTGAAAGTAATTTTATCTTTGGAGGAAAAGTTGCAGTCATCAACCTGCTTGAATACAACTCTACAGAATGAATTCTTTGCATCTGATTTAAAATATTATATTAGTACTATTTAATTAGTACTATTAAATTTCAAAATCTTTCTTTAATGGATTTTGGAAGCTTACCAGGATCAGGTTTTATATGTATCTCAACTATTTGTATTTATTTATAATTGCCCCATGAAACAATTTTAAAACTCTGCTTTCTTGTTTTGGATTATGAGTAACCACAAAGCAATTTAACTTTTAAAAATGCAGTGGAACACTGTGTAGTTTTTACTGTGTATTAGAATGTTATGTTTTCTGTTAGTTCTTTAAAGAATAATCTTATCTCAAATATAATGTATGCTTTGATTACAGAAATTTCTTTTATATACCTGTAATGTTAATTCCATACAGAACTGAAAGGAAAATTAAAAATAAATAAAAAAATATGAAAAAACGAAAGCACAATGTATATTCATTTGCTTCCATTTGAAAGCGAAAACTCTTGTTTCTGTTCCTAAGGGTGATTCTGTTCTCCCCAGACATATGGTATAGTGTATTTCATAGCTAGAAGTGTTCATCATTCAAATAAAATTTTGAACAATCTTTTGTGCTTAAATTATTCTATACAAAGGCAGTTAGAGAATTTGTGAAGGTCCCATGCTACGTGAATGAAAGCGCTGCCATGTCAGCAAAAAAAGAGGATGAAAGTAGTTAAAAGTAGAACTCCCCTGACCTTGGAAAAGCATTACAATTATCTTCTTTCTGAAATTCAGGATTCAAAATTTAACATAAAAAATATATGGGAACTTCTACTTGTTTCCTTGACTCACACACCATTTCCATTGGTGGCATCTTGTTTTCATTTGCCAAATGCCTTGCCCCAGCTTACAGTCACCTTTCTTCTTGTCTGCTGACTACCAGACCAGGTCACTAGTACAGTCATCTCCCTTTCTTCAAGCCACAAGTTAGTGCCCACACACCATAGGGTTAAATGTCACATGAAATAGGAACTTCAGCCCAAGTACTCCAGTTTAATCCAATCTTCTGTGTACATTGATACACTGGAAAACTGTTGTATTCATAAGGAATTTCTCTTGTTAGTAGTCTTAGCAACCACTATGAGCAAAGGACATTTCAATCTGGCTCATAATTATTTATTATTACTCTCAAATCCTCTGTGTTTCATTTGATATATTACCAGAAGCTGAGGAAATCAAGAGAGGATACTTGGGAGACTGCTTGTTGTCTGTGGGATAGGATCACTGGAGGGGAGGGTGGGATGGTTGGCAACCTTCAAATCACCTACACTCCACAGGTCTCTAGTCCTGCTAGACATTAAATACCATTACTCTGCTGTTCTTAATGCAATCTCACAAGTTGGACAACATGCTTTATTGGAGATGAGAGACTTTAAATTTGACATCAGATGTAATGAGCACAACTGCACGAGTTCCCAGCCTCATTTAATTCATACCCAAATTAATACCTCTTGGGCAGGATCTGAGCCAAAAGCCTCAGCATGCCATTCAATTGGGTCTCGAGGGTTTCATACATGCTCAGATTATGCATGCCTTTAATCCTATTGCACATTAAACAGCATGAATAGGACAACATCTTGGTCAGCTGAAATCCTAAAACAATATTTAGATCAGACTAACTGGTACTAAGCATCTTGTACTTAGCTGCTCCCCCAAACACAGTGTTTTTCCTGACAAGTCTTTCCTTGCCCACTGGGTCAGGGATCAAAAAGACTAAAACTTACAAATGATCTCCTGCTGGCTTCCAAATCCCAACCACAGAATCTGTGCTCAAAATCCTTTGGAGGAGTAGAAGTAGTCACGGAGGTGCAGCTGCCAATCAAAATTTTCTTACTTTTATTCACCTCATCTGTTTGGATTTGCACACTGCTGTCGTTCAAACTGTATTTGACTCAAAACTGAAGCAGCATTTTGTCACAGCTGTACACTCATGCACAAGTGCTGTGTACTCATTCGTGCCCTTAGAAATTACAGTACAAATAAAGTATCAGTTGCATGCTGCAAGAATTACTTATCTTTCCTGCTTGTAGGGGGCTATAACGATTTTGGGGGACAAGTACGACTTTTTTAGAACAATAAAAATTATTGAGGATGAAAAAATATCTTAAAGAAATTTGATAGTTTAGCTGATCAGAAACAGGGTGGAAGTTATTATTGCGGAACACAGTGTGGTGTACTTGTCCAGAAGTTTGAAGACTGGGGCCTTATCAGCTGATTATTAATGAAATGGAGGAAAACTTGGATATATGCAAGGATGAAATTACTGTGATGCAGTTGTGAAAAAGAATGACAAGTTTCCAGGATATATTAGATGAGGGTATTTTATCACAGACCAGGATTACTAGTAACATCAGGGAAGACTATCATAAGACTTCATTGGGAATATCATATGCAGGACTAGTTGTTGATATTCAGGAAATAGCTCCTTTAGAATTATTAAAAGAAGCTTTAGAGGGAATACAATAACTCTGAAATGTAGTCAGGGGTATATACTCAAGAGGAAGAGCAGTTTCTAAGTAAAAGAATTAAATTAACGTAAAAGACATTATAATAAATGAGTCATTTATCTTGCTAACCAAGCGATCTCTAACGTTCTATACAAGAAATTAACTTCTAGTTTCCAAATAAGGCAGTGAAGCAGGAACTTAAATGTTAGATGTTAATAAGGAAATATTTTAAAACTCACAAAGAGAATTCTTGGGAGAAAAAAGAGATTAGGCTTGTGATATGAATTATTAGTTATCCAATGTGCTAAAGGGGTTCAGATGAAACTGAGTGCCGTCTATTTACATTGCATCAGTCTTCATCAGTCTTGTACTTTGCACTGCTGACAGTCAAGGAATATTTTCATATGTTGGTAAACAAAGGTTTGGTTTTTTTTTCAGGAAGGCCAGTGTGGTCATAATTACAGAAAAGGCACAGGTAGGATGTTCAGATGCTTTTGTTGTTATTCTACTGCAGTTAATGTTCAGTGCCATACTACTGCAGTTTTCTTATTGACACAGGATAAAATGGCCACTTAGATTAGATTTAGAAGGAAAGATTTCCCTTATTTGAAATTTAATGGACTTTTGTATTATGGAGCATATGCTTTCTGGGATTACTTGAGAGATTTATTTAATTGCTTCCCTGAACAAAAAGGGATCTAGCTATTGGAAGTGACCATAACCTCTTCTGTGTCCTTTCTGAGGCATACTGTACTTGTGACTTTTACTGAAGATCTTAATATTTCTTTGGTCCTGGGAAATGTGATAGGTGGAAGAAAGCAGAATAGACGTTATGTGAATAAATCTAAAATAAACATTTATCGCACAGTTAGCTGAGATTGTGAACAAATGGACTCAATGACCAAAGTGGTGTCTTCCGATCCAATCTTTCTGAATCTTTCAGGTCCCTACCCCATGGCTACCTGTGTTTAATCTTTCCCATGTGCCACCAACTCTCCATTAATCTCATAGCCTCAACACTTAGCTCAAATCCCACATAATTCTCATGAATACACTGAAGTATTTAACATTCCTCATCATCATCCTTTTCTGAAGTGTAGATGTGCCTTGCAACTCTCAGGAAATTAATCACTTTTCCATCAAAACAGCATTACTCCCAACAAATGCAGCATATTTTCATACTCCAAACACAAAACCTCCCATGCCACTAATCTTCTCTTCAGACTCATAATTTTTCCCTCACCCTTTATTAGAATCTTCACCAGCCCAAACTATCACTCACCTTTCTAAAAGCAAATTATATCCCATTACCAAAAGACAGAAAGACCTCCTGCGTCTGGTCCAAGTAGGTCTTTTAAATAAATCACTCCAACAGAGTTCTGACTTCATGGTCTTTTTCCATGTAAAATACATCACATTTCTTTTAACATATTGCCAGTACTCCTTGGGAATACGTCTTTCTCATCTCAGCACTGGGAAACAAGTCCCTTTATGATCACATGAGAAAAGTTCACTCAAAATACAGAAATACTGAATATTGAATGATGAATACTGAAATAATACTTGCCTTCAGCTGCATAACGAAAAGCAGTGAACCTGATCTGAAACTCTAAAAAGTATCTTTCCAAACTGTATTGCCATTGTTACTGCTAAACAGACAGTGGGAAAAACTCTTGAGTGAGCTCTTATTTACCTGAGTAGATTTACACTGAGGATTTGCTCTCAAGAAATATTTCGTATGTGTTTAAAAAGAAGTTGACTGTTTATGACAACTCTTCTTGTAAGTAGTCATTTGTCGCAGATGGACTGACAGGATGTGTTCAGTTATTAAAGAGAGAATGTTTTTAATAAACATTGGGAAGAAAACTGGGCTTAAATCCCATCTTTGCCATTCCATGTGTTACCTAGGCAACACCTATGTTCTCTTTATTTCTGTTTCCTCCTGTGAATGCTTGCTATAGTAATACTTAACTAATTCACAAGGGTGCTGTGATGTGAACACTAATTAATTCACTCCATATCATATTTGGATAAAAGGTGTTATGTAAGTATTAATACCATTATTTTTAACAGCATTTATTTATGCTATGTTAAAACTTTTCAGGCAGTAACCTCTGACTTTATGCTTTCCTTAAGATTCCTCAAACTGACTTATCTAAACAGTATGGAAGAAAATACTTATGCAGAAGGGCCAAGAATAAGGGTAGCTATTTTTAAAAACCAGACATTTGAAAAGAAATGTGTAAAATTCAGCAAAGCTAGGGAATAGATAGGGGTTTCTGTCAGGTTAGGATGATAAATGAAAGGGCTCTAGTGGCCCTTCTGTTTGTTTAGACCTCTTGTTCCTGCTACAACTCTGCACAAAACTAGCATTGAAGTGCCTACTGTTAAAACATAACATAACCTGACAATGATCAGCCCAGAGGGCTTTTCCAAGAGAAGGCCATATTGTTCTGTGTGGGGAAGTGCTCTAGCTCAAGATGTCCTGAGACATGAAGGAAAGCACCAAGTGCGGAAGACTTTCCAGTACATTAGTAGTATATGAAAGGAGCTGACCACTCGTACATTAATATTGCCTTGTCCTAGAGAATGACATATGGAAAAGCACTGCATAAGATTCTCTACAGACTGCTTGTTTTCTCCTTGTTTTATATCAACAGGCACAAAGTGTAAAAGATACCAGATTTAACATTACAGGGCCTGAACACACTTTGTGTATGGTTAAGATACTTAGCTTTATATTGTACAGATGACTGAACAATTACAGATCCCATTACTTTTTTAATGTGCACTATTTGTAAAGCCACTACAGAATGTTTACCTTGGGAACAGCTTTAACATTAAGCATATTATATACCAAAAAGGCCATTTGTGGTTAAGCAGTTTTCTGCTAATGGCTTTAAAGTACTCTGTTTTCAACTACAGAGGATTTTTAAACATCATGGAAGAGACTGGGCTTTATGATATATTTAAGATCTTTATTCACATCTTACACTTCAAATAAAGTAAACCAGTCTGATACCGAGTTAAAAACAAAATAAGAATGAACGAAAATTATCATGAAAATTAACACAAAAAAAGCATGATTAGAACCTATATTTTCAAAATCTGTACACAGAGATCTAAGCAATGTTGCTTTGATTTTTTAAATTTTTTCTTTTTTTTTCTTTCTTTCCTGTTGTTTGTTTCTATGTAGAATATTGACATCAAGTTGTTTCTAATTATGCACTGTAAAGAAACAGTGAGCATTGAATTAGTTGATACTGCTGTGGAAATGCATCATATAGGAATCTCTCCAGTTTGTACAGGTGGTTTTCATGTATGCCTGAATTTTACAAAAGTTCTCACATCCCAGGAAAGATTATGCTGCAGCCAGCAGGTTTTTCACAGCTTGATCATTTGGCTGATTCATTGATTCACTGCAGCTTTTTTTCATGCCAGTTCTACTAATATGAAAGAGCTGTAAAGGGTCCACAGAGGTAATGCCTGGCAGATAGCTAGTGTAGATTTAGTACTTTCCCATCCAAACCAAAAAGTCTCTTCTGCCTCTGAGATGAACGAACCTATGTACCAAGCTGCCTCTGCCTTGTAATAGCTCAAAGTATTGTTATGGTTGAAATACAAATGGAGCTACTGGTGAGGAACAAAAACTGAGTTGCAATGAGTTAGGTGCTCCTGTCTCCTCAGTATGAGGCAGAAACAAGTACATCTTAAAGCTGAGTGACCCTGACACTCCTCAGCCTTTATAGTACAGAAGAGTTGTCTCAATATGCACATTACAAAATAATGTGGGGAAAAAAAGAAAAGCTTGTCTTCAGAATGCTGGAGGACTTTTCTTTTCTTTTCTTTCTTTTCTTTTCTTTTCTTTTCTTTTCTTTTCTTTTCTTTTCTTTTCTTTTCTTTTCTTTTCTTTTCTTTTCTTTTCTTTTCTTTTCTTTTCTTTTCTTTTCTTTTCTTTTCTTTTCTTTTCTTTTTTCTTTTCTTTTCTTTTTTTCTTTTCTTTTTTTTTCTTTTTTATATTGAGAAGATTGAATTAAAGTCAAAGCACCAGCAGTTTTAATTTAGGGTCAATTTTCAATTGATTCACAGTAATGCCAAAAAAAAGTATCACTGTTGGTTAATATGGCATTGGTGGAAACAACATTTTTCCAGATCCACACACAACGGTTGAATGTGATCAGTTCCCAAAAAATATTTTGGTATTATTTTATATTTCTCTGGGAAATCAAACTAGGAGAAAATAATATTACCTATCTGTAGAACTATGAAGACATCTTTTCTTATGCTGACAGTCCTCAAAAAGAATTTAAATTTTAAAGGAATCCTCACAAACAACATAATTTTCTCACATATAATGAATATTCCCTCTGTTATTCACTAGATCAATCCATGCAGTCAGACATACAGTGAAAGGATCCAAGGTGCAGTGAAATTAGCAATAGAAAGAAATCAGCAAATCAACCTTTATGCATTTAATAGACTGTGGCACATTCCCTTCAGTTTCAAGCTCTGCATATGTTTTCTCTTTTTTTGTTTTCTAGAAAGCACCCAAGGGGCCTCTCTGAAAGTAGCAGGGGATGACACACAAGTTGAGCTTGCCAACACTTCCTGGGCAGGTGCTTCACTCAGTTCGTGGACACTATACTACATGAATGATTCCTTCTGTTTACAGCTATCCTATAACAGCACAAACTGAAGGAAAGTGTGCCACTGCTGGCTTTCCCCAATGTCATAGAAATGATTAAATGTTCCCATTGAAGCAGATAATGAGGAACTCTGTGGGAAAAGAGGTGGGTTTTTTTTTCTTTTTTTTTTTTTCTGCATTTACATGCAGATTGTTTGAGATGGCAAGAATATGATTATTAATGTGCATGTAAATATTCTTGATTCACATAACGTATTTCAGGCATCAGCCCCAACTTGGATGTTGATATAATGACCAGGTATCAGCAGGTGGTGGCTAAGTGATTATCTGCTAATTATAGTTCCAAATGTCATTTTATTAATTGTAGCTTAATACAAGTTAGAAGGAGTTTAGCAAATCTGTTTCAGTGCTGGAAATTATAATTGAGGAATGTATTGAATTTTTAGGACTCAGGGTACGTTTTTTTGAGGGTTGACATAACAGAGAGATTAGGGTGTGCAAGCCTCACCTAAGGGTCCCCCAGCTCTTTGTGGTACAGTTTCACTTGCTGTTTAGAAAGTCTGGGCAGTTTCTTCTTCTTCTGCTTTACAAGGCTATAATAAGAGTGCATAGAAAAAAGAAGTCTTACTAGGTCAAAGACCTGGCCACTGGCCCATTGGAAATGCTGCATGCAAACCTAGGATGATTGCCTAAGCTCTTACCATTAATGCTCAGTCAATTCTTTACTTTCTCTTGTTTCAACTGAATGTCAAGTTCCAACAGGCAATGGGAAGTTTTGGCCAAAAGTGTTTCCTTGATAGTTATGTTTTATATAAGAATTTATATAAATAAATATGTAACATAGATTATTTCTTGAAGAGATCCTAAACCATAGAATGTTGAGTTCCTGCACCATTGGATGTTTAATGATGTCAAGCATAGTGGAATAGAGGCAAAAGGAGGATATGACAAACACACAGACCCCATGGAATAGGCTATTTGGTGTTGATGAGGCACTTCACAGAAGCATAGGAAATGTGAACTGTGGCCTGCTGAAGCAAAGTAGGAATTGGAGCTCTGGCCTCCTACATAGTAAGTCTGTATTTTAACAGCCAGGGTACTGTAAAGAACAGGAATGCTTCCTTCTGGGGTCCCTTGTGAGACAAAGCTCATCAGACCTAGGCACAGAAACACAGGAAAAGACTACTGAGTATTCCAGATGGTCGTAATATTCTGAACCGGATGAAAAGGGTGGTTTGAACCTCAGGCATGCTGGGCCCTATTTTGCTTCCTTTAAAAATAGTTTACCTTAAAGGTTCTAGGATTTGGCTTCAGGACACTAGGATTTTAACAACTTCATTTTCATGCTCTGCAAGTTCAATGTAAATTCCTGAAGCAGTCTTTTGTTCAAATTGTTAATCAAATGTAGATATATTCCTGAACATAGTTTCTTTCTGCATCTTCTTGTTTAGGAACCAATCCTGATAACTTCTTCACCACAAGTGTACTTTTACATTTAGGTATGTTCTCTTTCGACATTTCTCTATTTTAGCTAGATGTGAGACTGAAAAGGCAATGTTGAAACATTTGTCTACAAGAGTAATTCTTCTAAGTTTGCTAGAGAGTAATCCATCAGCTTTAGTCACAAAAAATTTGAATTTTGTCTGGCCCTAACTTGTCCTTGAAAACCTGTTACAACTGAAAGAGTAATCTAAAGGAGATTCTAGTTCATCATGGTCATCATTTAAAAGCAAATAAGCAATGGTAGGCTGTAGACACAGAAATATGCTAAAAGGAATACAACTGGATCTTTATGGCTGAGGACAGAACTAGAGAGAAGAGCAGTTACACAGAGATGCCAGAAAAACTAGTTTGGCCCACATTTATAGCCGGATGGAAGAAGTCTCATGCAGTTGGCACAAAGTGTTGTGTTTTTATAAATGAATTATTTTGAGAACAGAATAGTTCAGACACAAGAAACAGTACATTTTGCTGTTTGATGTGTTGTGGAGGAGTTGCATGTAGTAAAGTTAGAATCTGAAAATATATGAAGCTATGGTTTCCTATGATACAGTAATAATGAGTTAAGTTCAAATATGAGAAGGCGGTAATTTGTATGCTGAAGGGTTTAAACTTGTCATAACCAGGATTTTTATCAGGAATTAGAAATGAAGCAGGATTGTAAAAATAGGTGTTGAGGTGTTATAGATCTCACTTTAAAGTTCAGGCCATAACAGGAATAGAATACTTACAGTGGGACACTGCTGTCCCATGACTTGTATTGTCCAGTTATGGACTAGTGTTTGGAAATCATGTGAGTACTAAATTATTAGAATGGCAATGTTGCATCAACGTAAGTTGCCATAAGAAAAGGGAAATAAGAGTTTTACCATCCACTTCTGACCCCTATATTTTCTTTATCTTCATTGAACATATTTAACAACAACGCAGAGAATCAGATTGTTGAGCAAAGCTATTCAGTGGTCAAATGTATGTTGTCAGAGAGTTCATGAAAAAGTCATTAGCTCTCCTCCCCTTCTCTTTCACCGTCAGGCAGAATCATGTCATAAATATAGCCACTTGTCTAGCAGGATATCAATCTATCCAGGTATCACCCACTTCCTGTCTCTGGCCATATGTTTCTGTTATTTATGTCAAGAAAATAGCATTTACACAACCGCTGCTAGTTGTTTACAGAAGTTTAACTCCTGTGATATAGTCCCACTTGTGTTGCATGCTTTTAGCCCATAGATAATACATGAGATTGTACATTTTAAAATATGCTACCACATGCATGATAGAATAAACACAGACCTGAACTGACAGCACCATCTGCCAAACACAGTTGATGTCAGGGGAATGGTCTCTGCACAATATTCTGCTGCTCCCCCATGAGATAAGGTTATTTTTTTCTCATGGTATGACTACACTAAATTCAACTTGTTCATCTAGTACACAAAATGGTAAGAATCTCAAATGCAGAAGGATTCAGGCTTCCTAAGAAGCACTGCAGAAGAATAGAGGAAATTGAATAATTCTCGCGTATGTTTTTCTTGTTCTTACCACTAGTCACATTCTTGTTTACATACTTACACTAGAAATAAACCTGTGAGCAATGTATACATGACACCTAGATACTCAGTGCTCTGAAGTCATGGAAAATTCATAACATTAATCTTTAAATGGCCCATCTGAAAATTATATAGAGCAATCTGCTTTCAGATGCAGTCTAGCTGCTTGCAGTGAGATATTAGCAATAGTTGCAGGTTTTTCCCTGTTGGAAACCCACATCGTTCACAGTCCCTAATGAAGCAAAAAGCTAAAGGTGATACTTAACTTCGTGTTGTTTTCCTTTTAGCATTTTAAAATCCGTAAACATTATCCTGTTAATTTGGACTCATGTATTCAGTCTCAAGAGCTGGCTTTATTACCAGATTGTCTCCAGAGATAACTGCTAGGATTAGGAAGGAAAGAAAAAGCCTTTTGCATGTCCTACAACAGCAGAAAACTCAAGTTCCCTGAATATATGACAATCATCATTTACAAGGAAATGAAAAAGTCTTCACCAAATGTCTCAAGGAGCATATTTCTGTATTCAAAGCACCAAACCCTACATTGTTAATGGACACAAGTGGCCAATGCTGTTACCCAGTCAGACTGGCTAGCAGGTAGAATGCCATTTCCTGGAGCTTATTGGCAGTGACAGTTTTCCACGTCCCATGCTGTGGTAATCATCTTATAACCTTAGGTAGTTAGAATTGTTCACAGTTGAATCTACCATAGGCCTGGATTTCCCTGTGCATCTTCGTTATACCACCCATGTATGGGTCCATGCAGTCAGGATGAGCAAAAGTCCCGGAGAAACTGGCGCTGTCAATCTTCCAGTGAATACTTCCATGCACGTGCAAAATACCCAATGTGTTCTGGCTGCATCCAGCTTATTTTGGATGCACAAGTTATGGGTGCCAGGCCTCTTTGGCACACTTCAAGAATGCCTGATCAAACATAAGACAGTCCTTCTGGCAGCTGGAAGTTTGGGCTATCCACAGAGGGGCTTGGAGCATCATTTCAAATCCTAGGTTTGCCTGATAGGAACTACCTTTCCCACATTGGAAGTGCTGGATTCCCTCTAGTGACAGGATTGCAGGCTTTGTTTCTGATAAGGTGTCCTATCCTAGATATGAAGAAACACTTCTTAATGAAAATATTTTCAGAAGTGTTCTAGAGGCAAGTTTTAGTTTGGATGAATCAGCTCTTTCCCACAATGAAGTCCTGAGTTGAAGAATACCTGACCATCCTACTTGCTGGTATCCTAATTTCCATTTTGCATAGTGAAATCACATTGATTTTGCTATTGTCACATCTGCAGATGGCTGTGGAACAAAGTTTGTGCTGTTCCATATTATTTTTTGTTGTAACATAAATGGATTTGAATGTAATATTTTGTTTAATGTTACGCATTCCTTGCTTAATATACTTGCAATATTGCAAGTATATTATTACATCAATACTAAATGACTTTGTAAGGAGATAACATACGAAGGACATAAGCAGTTTTATTGTGTTTCATTCATATCATTTAGCTGTATTGTTTGTAAAAGAAAAGTTATCTTTGAAACATCCTCCTCTAAGAAAACCCCCAAGAAACCAAGGTTTTTGTGTTTTGTTATACACATAATTTATTTGGAAAGAAAAAATATGTTAAATCAGCATGTTCTCACATTAAAATGTTGCAAAACAGATACACGTTTTCCATTTATAGAGATGTTACATTTTTTGAACACTCTTAACATGACTATATGGGGGTCATCCATGGGGATGGATAAGGGGCTGACTGAGAGCTTAAGGATCAGGATTAAAGGAAGGGCAGGGACAGGGGACATAATAATGGTTTACTACAGGCTAACCAAACAGGAAGACTGAGAGGATGAGGCTGTCAGTAGAAACATCATGTTCACAAACCCTGGTCCTCATGGAGGACTTTAACCATGCTGATATCTATAGGAAGGGCAACACAGCAGGGCATAAGCAATCCAGGATGTTCCTGGAATGTGTTCATAATAACTTCCTTCTTGAACTGATAAAGGAACCAAGGAGGAGAGGTGCTATGCTGGACCTTGTTCTAACAAAAAAGGAGGGACTGATGGGGAATGTAAAGTTTAAGGGCAGCAGTGGCTGCAGTGTACTGAAATTTACATGCTGGTCTGAGGGCTGGAGCACCTCTGAAGACAGAGGTGAAAAAGCTGGAATTGTTTAGCCTGGGAAATAGAAGGCTCTGGGGAGACCTTGTATCAGCCTTCCAGTACCTAAACGGGGCCTACAAGAAAACTGCAGAGGGACTTCTTACAAGGATGTGTAGAGACAGGACAAGGGGGGATGGCTTTAAACTGACAGATGGTAGATACAGATTAGATATAAGGAAAAAAGTTTTGACTGTGAGGGTGCTGAGACGCTGGAACAGGCTGCCTGGAGAAGCTGTGGCTGCCCCGTACCTGGAAGTGTTCAAGGTCATGTTGGATGGATTTTTGAGCAACCTGGTCTAGTGGAAGGTGGCCTGTGGAAGGGGCACTGGAATCAGATGATCTTTAAGGTCCCTTCCAAACCAAAACACTTTATGATTCTGTGATTCTCTGTTTAAAAGTTCTATACTAAAAAGTTCAATTTTGCCTTAATTTGTTACTTCATTATCTTTGGTATCATCTGCCTAATTTTTTAATATATAGAAAGGTTATTGAGGACTAAGCTAAAACATAACACATATTAAATTGTGACTTGTCACTGCAACAAATTGTGGAATTATATAATCAGTCAATTGCTGGGGTGAGTAGCTTGAGAGAGGACGCCTGCAACACCAGAGCAGAGCGGGGAGAGGTCAGCATCCAGGAGCCTTACCTCAGAGTGACAAGAGCCACCGAGAAGGGAGCCTCAAGTCCTCGACAGGACTTGCCCAGGAGCCGGCAGCTCAGCCCACGCGAGGAGCTGACTCACAGGGGGCAGAGCCAGGAGGAGCGGCACCAGGTGTGAGTGGTTAAAAACCTGCCCAGGGAGTGCGAGCAACGAGAGTGGGTGGAGGCAGTTTGCACGGCAGATCGAGCAGGGTGACCGTCTGATCAAGAAGACTCGACTGGAGCGCAGGGGGAGGAAGGACTGCTTGCTTGTGCGGAGAGATGTAGATGGACCGATCGACCAGAGAGATCATGGTCACCACTCGATCAAAACCTGTAGTGAGGAATAATGTGGGTACCCAGACTGAGCCTTCCTGCAGACATGCGGCCATGCAGGTCTCTGGCTGCAGTAAATGCCTGAGCCCGGAGTACTGGAGAGAGCCAGTGACAAAGCTTGTGTGCGGTGTGAGAGAATAAATGATCTGCTCAGGCAGGTGGCTGAACTGAGGGAGGAGATAGAAAGGTTGAGAGCCATCAGAGAGTGTGAAAGTGAAATAGATTGGTGGAGACCCACCCTAAGGCAAGGGCAGAGGGAAGTGGTTGAACAAGTGATGGATCCCCTTCCCTCCTATCATCAGACAGAAGGAGTAAACTTAAGGGACAAGGAAGTATGGAGGGAGGTCCCTTCTCGGAGAGGTAAGCGAAAACCCTCACAATCCCTTCCTTCCTCCCAGTTGCCCTTGAATAACAGGAATGAGGTCTTGGAACTACAGGGCCAGTAAATGGAGATGGAGGGATAGATCTATCTAGTGAGTCACCTAGGGCTTGTCACTCACCCCCATGCCTTAAAACTTCCTCAACAAAGAAGAAAAGAAGAGTAATTGTGGTTGGTGACTCCTTCTGAGGGGAACAGAAGGGCCCATTTGTTGACCAGATCCATCCCACAGGGAAGTCTGCTGCCTACATGGGGCTCAGATTAGAGATGTTAAAAGGAAAATCTCTGATCTGGTGCAGCCCTCTGACTACTGTCCGCTGCTGGTTTTTCAGGTTGGCAGTGATGAAATTATTACAAGGAGAGCAAGGGCAATGAAGAGAGACTTCAGGGCCCTGGGACGGCTGGTTAGAGGGTCTGGAGTGCAAGTGGTGTTTGCCTCCATACCTGTTACAAGCAAGGGTGAAGAGATAAATAGGAAGAGTCTGCAGATTAATGTATGGCTACGGGACTGGTGCCAAAGGCAGGGGTTTGGGTTTTTCAAACATAGGCTGCTATATGAGACACCTGGTTTGCTGGTGGCAGGTGGGATACATCAGTCCCAGAGGGGGAAAACGTTTTTGGAGCAGGAGTTAGCAGGGCTCATTGACAGGGCTTTAAACTAGATATGAACGGGGAAGGGGAGATAACTGGGCCTGTTAGGGACAAGCCCAAGAGAAATGTGCTAGGGTTTGAAGGATGGCGGACTAGGGAGGACTCTCAATCTATTGTTTCATTTGAGGGAAAGGATAGTTGTTTAGACCCTGTCCTGCAGGGGAAAAAGAGTACCAGGGCAAGAGTTAGCAGAGCTGACTCACAAAGCTTTAAGTTAGATTCAAAGTGCGATGGGGTTGTAGCTGGGTTTGAACTAGTGGGGTGATGTTCTAGTATGAATGAAGACCAGAAGGCCTCCCGCCTCCCAAGGGTGCCACTAGCGTGTTCTGCTCACTCCCTGAAGTGCCTGTACACGAATGCAGGCAGCATGGGGAATAAACAGGAGGAGTTAGAAGTCTGTGTGTTGTGTAAAGGTTGTAATCTGGTGGCAATTACAGAGACATGGTGGGACAGCTCACATGACTGGAATGTGGTCATGGATGGCTATGTCCTTTTTAGGAAAGATAGGTCAGCAAAGCAAGGTGGTGGAGTTGCTCTTTATGTGAGAGAGAGACTACAATGTATTGAGTTCTGTCCAGGGGCAGATGAGGAGCAAGTGGAAAGTCTGTGGGTATGAATTAAGGGACAGGCTGGTACAGGTGATACAGTTGTGGGGGTCTTTTATAGACCTCCTGATCAGGACAAAGGAGTAGATGAGGCTTTCTACAGGCAACTGAAAGCAGCCTCACGTCTACATGCCTTGGTCCTCATGGGGGATTTTAACTACCCTGATATTTGCTGGAAGACTTACACAGCCAATCATTCACAGTCTAGGAGGTTCCTCCAGTGCACTGATGATAACTTCTTAATACAAATGGTGGACAAACCAACTAGGAGAGGAGCGCTGCTGGATCTAGTACTCACCAATGAGTGTCTGGTTGAAGCAGTGATGGTCAATGGCAGCCTTGGCTGCAGTGACTATGAGATGGTGGAGTTTAGGATCTGTGTGGGAGGAATAGAATACCTAGCAAGGCCACAATTCTGGATTTCCGAAGGGTCAACTTTGGCCTCTTCAATCAATTGCTAAGGGAAGTCTCATGGCAAAGGGTACTAGGTGGTAAAGGGGCTCAAGATAGTTGGTCAGCCTTCAAGGACCTCTTCTTCAAAGCTCAGGATCAGAGTATCCCAATGGGTAGGAAGTCAAGTAGGGGAGCCAGGAGACCAGCATGGTTAAACAAGGAACTGCTGGGCAAACTCATATGGAAAAAGAGAATCTATGGATTATGGAAGGAGGGGCTGGGCACTTGGGAGGAATATAGAACAGCTGTTAGAGGATGTAGGGAAGCGATTAGGACAGCTAAGGCCTCCTTGGAACTTAATCTGGCAAGTTGGGCCAAGGACAATAGAAAGGGCTTCTTCAAATACATAGCAGATAAAACTAACACAAGAGGCTATATAGGCCCACTGCTGAACGAGGTGGGTGCCCTGGAGACAGAGGATATAAAGAAGGCAGAGGTGTTGAATGCCTTCTTTGCCTCTGTCTTTACTCCTGCAGACTCTCCCCAGGGGACTCAGATTCCTATAGCCCCAGAAGAAGTCAGGATAAAGGAGGAGTTTGCTTTGGTAGATGAGGGTTTGGGTTAGGGATCAGTTAAGCAATCTGGGCATCTATAAATCGATGGGTCCGGATGGAATACACCCGCAGGTGCTGAGGGAGCTGGCGGAGGTCATTGCTGAGCCACTCTCCATCATCTTTGGTAAGTCGTGGGAAACAGGAGAGGTGCCTGAGGATTGGAGGATGGCAAATGTCACACCTGTCTATAAGAAGGGCAAGAAGGAGGACCTGGGTTATTATAGACAGGTCAGCCTTACCTCCGTCCCTGGAAAGGTGATGGAACAACTTATTCTTGACACCATCTCTAGGCATATCAAGGATGAGGGGGTCATTAAGAGTAGCCAACATGGTTTTACCAAGGGGAAGTCATGTTTGACCAACCTTATAACCTTCTATGAGGAAGTAACTAGGTGGCTGGATGATGGTAGAGAGGTAGATGTGGTTTTTCTTGATTTCAGAGACATTAGATACTGTCTCCCACAGCATCCTCATAGATAAGCTAAGGAAGTGGTGTGGGCTTGATGATCAGGTAGTGAGGTGGGTCAAGAAATGGTTGAAAGGAAGAAGGCAGAGAGTTGTGGTTAATGGGGCAGAATCTAGCTGGAGGTCTGTGACTAGTGGAGTCCCTCAGGGGTCGGTGCTGGGACCAGTGCTGTTTAATATTTTCATCAGCGACCTGGATGAGGGAACTGAATGTACCCTCAGCAAGTTTGCTGACGACACTAAACTGGGAGGAGTGGCTGACATACCAGAGGGCTATGTTGCCATTCAGCGAGACCTGGACAAGCTGGAGAGTTGGGCGGGGAGAAACTTGATGAAATTCAACAAGGGCAAGTGTAGAGTCTTGCATCCGGGGAAGAACAACCCCATGTACCAGTACAGGTTGGGGACTGACCTGCTGGACAGTAGCGAAGGGGAAAGGGGTCCTGATGGATAGGAGGACGACCATGAGCCAACAATGTGCCCTTGTGGCCAAGAAGGCCAATGGCATCCTGGGGTGCATTAGAAAGGGTGTGGTTAGTAGGTCAAGAGAGGTTCTCCTCCCCCTCTACTCTGCCTTGGTGAGGCCACATCTGGAATATTGTGTCCAGTTCTGGGCCCCTCAGTTCAAGAAGGACAGGGAATTGCTTGAAAGAGTCCAGAGCAGAGCCACAAAGATGATTTAAGGGAGTGGAACATCTCCCTTATGAGGAAAGGCTGAGGAAGCTGGGTCTCTTTAGCTTGGAGAAGAGGAGACCGAGGGGTGACCTCATCAATGTTTACAAATATGTAAAGGGTGAGTGTCAGGATGATGGAGCTAGGTTTTTTTCAGTGATGTCCAGTGACAGGACAAGGGGCAATGGGTGTAAACTGGAGCACAGGAGGTTCCATGTGAACATCAGGAAAAATTTCTTTACTGTGAGAGTGACAGAGAACTGGAACAGGTTGTCCAGGGGGGTTGTGGAGTCTCCTACATTGGAGATATTCAAGGCCTGCCTGGACAAGTTCCTGTGGGATATACTCTAGGTTACCCTGCTCTTGCAGGGGTGGTGGACTAGATGATCTTTTGAGGTCCCTTCCAACCCTTGGGATTCTGTGATTATATGGAATTATTTGGTGTATGAATTTTTAAATTAAGTAGTTTCCTCACATATTAAATAACATCAATAAAGAACTGTTGAAGTAAGCATTCATTTTGTAAACATTTATTAAACTATTATGGTTTTAGATTAACTAATAATACTTTCCTTAATATTTACCTATATTGTTGAATAATATTTCGGGGTTTGTTCACTTTAATGTATTCATAGTATAAAACATTAATCAGAATCTGGGCAAAGTGCATTTTGTAGCTAAGTTTTTATTTTGTAGATTTTTTTCCTTTCTATATAAGTTTTGAAATCTTTAATTTTCATACTAGTTGTATTGGTTTACCTCCTATTAATGAATTCAAAATAGCAAGATTTATATTCATATTATTTGCTGCTTATTTGTGATATCCATACATTTAAAATTTCCAAATTTTCATATTTTCTTGCATTTGCAGTGGCAAATAGTTTTCTGGGTTTTTGTTGTTTTTTGTTTGGTTTTTTATTTCCCTCTGGTCTCTGCAGCATTGCAAGGATTGTACAGGTCTGAAAGCAAAAGTGAATATATTTGGAATTGACACAGAAAACCAAGAATTGGAAAACAGAGTATGTAAACAGCAAGGTTTCAAATTCTGCCACATCTCCTGATTTGGACTTTGTTGGACAATATTGGTTTTGTACAGCTACACATGAACTAAATTTAGAAATATATGTATATATTTGATTTTTGTGTGTATGTGCACTTGGAAATCCACTAAATGATACACTGTGACATTACATTAGCGTGCTGACTCTGGAGCTATACTGTTTGGTTTTAAACTTCATAGATGATTATGGTTAAAATAGATCTTTTTATAGGTAGCTTCATCTGAAAATTAGAAGACAGTTTCTGAATAGTCCAAGTGATTCTATTAAGGCAAAGCCAGTTGTGTAGCTTGAATCTAGTGGATATTACCATTTTCCAAAAATACATTTAAACATTAAAACATCAAATTGATGTTAAATAGCTGTTATTAAGAAAGCAATCTTGCACCTGATATGTCAATTCTATAAATTTAAATAATCTGTTATAATTAATTAACACTCTACAATAAGCAAGGAATAAAAGATATGAATTATTAAACAAACGAAAATCCTCTTCACAGTTTTGGTTTGTCTTTTTTTTTAGCTGTATTGATGTTCTTGAATTGGGTACCAAACAAGTTAATCAATAAGACTTTATTATACTTATCAGTTGATCACAGATTCAAGTACATTTAAAAATATAGCTAAAACCTCAAATTACTACCTACTTGAACTCAGTTGTACACACTATAGAATTGAAAGAGCAGTCTTACTGTTGAAAAGGAAAAAAAATCACTTTACTAAGGGAAAAGATCAGTGCAACAGTTGGCACCTCATTAATTAAGATTCGGTAGAATCCAGATTTTGGCGTCTTATATGCTATATAATATCTGGTAGGTCTCAGGTTTTTTTTCCTTTAGTATTTTCTATGAAAAGTCTTTTTCTTTTTTGGGGGGGAGGGTGTGAGGGGCTTTGAGGGATAAGATAGAAGATTTGATTTTTTTCCTTTGGGATTTCATATTTTGAACAGCTTAAATATTGCCTCTTGTCTTTTTGCTGTGCACCTCAGAGAAAAGTCTCTCTTCCCCATAAGTTGTGTACTCTTATTTAAGGAAGAAAAAGATCTTTTAGACCTCTCCCTATTAACATTCTCTTTTCTAGGCTAAACAAATGCAGCACCCTATGTTTCTCCCTGTACATCATGACCTCCAGCCCAACGCAACCAAATGAAGACTTTCAAGAAGTATACATGTGCGCACACACACAAGACAGACTTTGTCGTCCTGTATTTTCTTAACATTGGTTCACGTTGGGAAAGATACACAGATAGTAGTGAAGTTGTTGAAGGAAGGTGAGAGAGAGATGCAGAGAAAAGGGGTCTTTGTCTTGCTTATTTTGTAAAGCTCAGTTCTAAAAGAGGGCAAAGAAATCAAAGGGAAGAGAAACAAAAAAATCCATCTGATTTTGGATTTTCTGTTAAAAAAATGTAATTTAGGTTGGATTTAAAATAATATTGAATTCTGCTGACCTGGGATTTTTAGGAATATTTTGACTTCGTATAGCTTGCATATATATATATATAAAAATATAGATGATATTGATATAGGTATAGGTGATACAGTTTATATAGATTATGTAGATATATAGATATAGATGATATAGATAGATATATATATAGATACACAAAGATGTTTCTGCTGCACATCTTTTCTCAGGAAACGGGCTTCCCATGTTGGCTGGCTTCCCTTTACAGTTAAGACTATCTCAGTGTACAAGAAGAATGAGGGAAGAAATCAAATTGCTCAAGAAACAGTCATAATTAATGTATATTCATCAGAAAGGTAGGCCACATAAGACAGCTGCTGTTGCTGTGGAATGGTCCACCTCACTCTCAAATCCCAACTGAGCTTGGCCATACAGAACTGACAAAGAGAAAAGTGACAATAGCATAGCAGAGCTGGTTAGTGAAATAGACCAACACTTGTATTTCAGATGGTGTATGAGCCTTTAATTTTTTGCTTTTTTTCTTGTTGCTGTTAGTTTTTGTAGTGGTAAAACTTCAGTTTTCCCCAGCTATTGTAGTGAAACAGCACAGAAACCTATAGATGTATGTAGAACAATATCCTTATAATTACTTTATTTACAGCTGTAGCACAAGAAGCAGACCTGTAAGTAACCTATTTTAAGTACAATAATTGTCTGTTAAGATACTGGTTGCTCATGGGGTCAGAGAGTAGGATCTGATCTTGAAATGCTCAATCGTTTTGTTGGTTGAGTTTACTTAGATAAAACTTTAACTGGCACTTCTGAATCCATTATTCAACTTCATTATCTATGTTGTGTCAGGGGACAGAACTGTTCATGTAAGCAGTTCTGAGTAGGCTTGTTATTATTTTAAATGATATATATTTTAATAATGTAACAAAATATCACACTAAGTTGCTGCTGCAGAGAAAATACAGGGTCATGAACTCAGGTCATGTGTTCCCATGGGCTAAGGAAATGCTAGGGCACTGGGAATATTGTGCTATGTAGTTTCATTTTACTTACAATATTGATATTGACCATGATTTTCAGAAGTAGAAGCCAAAGTTGAACTCCATAAACTCTGCTCCAACCTCTAAGTAAGTACAATGTTGTCTTGAGCCATACATTTGAAGAAAAAACTGTCCCGTACAACTTGGTGGGACATTATTATCCAAACCTAACAACAGCAATGTTAGCAACCATTTTATTTGTCTTTAAAGCATATAAAAAGGTGACAGCCACAACACCGTGCAATGTCTATATATGTTGTATAGAAAAAGACCAGACTCCTAGGACACAGAGCAAGTAAAAAATTCCAGATTCTCACCAAATTCCAAGAGTTTCATTAATGGTTTTTGCCAGTCTCAATCTAATGGTTAACTTCAAACCAGTATCCCACAGGGTTCTGACTGCTTCTCCTGCAGTTCCAGATATTTCAGAACCCTGTTTCCCTTCTCAGCCTTTGGGAGCACTATGCATTTCACAGCAGAACTGTGCTGAAATGGGTGAGAAAGTAGGGTAGCCAGCCAGGAAAGGCTGAGATTTAGCAGCACTGAATATGTAGCCCTGGGCCTTATTTACTTAACTCCATTTACCCTTTGCTGAATACTCAATTATTAATTTCATTGTGGAATTTCCTTTTATGATTTTGGTCCCTCAATGTCAGGGTGAATAGTTACAACGAAAGCTGTTAACAGCCTCAGCGTCTTCACGGTCATGATGCACCATGACTAGAACAGATAACCTGAGAAATTCTAACACTAGTAAGTTGCAAAGAGATGTTCAGAAGCATGTTGCCTGTATAAAGTGTATTTTCACCAAAAAAGCATATTTTTGTGGTAGACTACCAAGTCTGGGAAATTTCTGCTTCAAGTATTTCTAGAGTAAAAATTATCTGGAAAAAAATCAGCTTCTTGCAGATTCACAGCACAGAAAAATTTCACTCCATCGGTTACAAGATGGCAATATCCCAAGTAACCAAACCCAAGATTTAAGAAGTAGAAATGTCTGGCAACCTGAATAAAATGTTACTTATTGATGACAAGTGCAAATTTCCTTTTATTCCCTCCCCTCATCCCAAGGTGGAATAGCTTTAAACTGAAAGAGGCTAAATTTAGATTAGACATTGGGAAGAAGTTCTTTACTGTGAGGGTGCTGAGACAATGGAACAAATTGCCCAAAGAAGTTGTGGCTGCCCCATCTCTGGCAGTGTTCAAGGCCAGATGGGGCTTTGAGCAACATGGCCTAGTGGAAGGCATGTCTGTCTATGTCAGGGGGGTTGGAACTAGGTTATCTTTAAGGTCCTTTCCTAACTCAAAGCATTCTATGATTCTATGAAGGAAGAAATTAATCTTAACCATCTTGAGCTGACTAAAGATTCTGGATGAGGTTTCTACTCTAATCAACTGAGAGAGACAGGGATGTCAGAAATTGAGTCATTCCACCAGTTTATGACATCTGTCTCAGAATGGAATAAATCACCTGCTATTTATAACTTTCTCTTCATGCTTAAAAATGAAACCTAGAGAAATGGTTAAGACTATATGCACTGCTTTTACAGGAATAAAAATAGGTGTCATTAACTATAAACTGCATGTTTACATTGAATCAAACTGATTTATTTTGGTTTTTTGTGTTTGCTTTTTTTTATTAAAATTAAAAAAATTTCAGTAATCCCTGAGAAAGCAACATTGGCTCATAACATTTATCTAGCTATTGATTCATCCAAGCTATCGATTTCTGGTTTGGATGATATAAATAGAAGATGTAAATTGACCATAAAAAATAAATTCTGATCTTGTTCTTTAATTCATCCTTATTGAAGTCTTTCAAAGTGATGTCTATATAAAAGGGTTGTTCCCCCCCTCTTTTAAATCTTCCTTCTTCATAAATAAATGGGCATAAAAATAAGCTTAATATTGCTTTCTACAAAAACATTATAAAATGAGATCTAATAGAAATAACACATTGAGTACAAAGGAATTTTAGTATATTTTTCAGTATTGTTTTTCATTAAGTCTTGGTTGGAAAAAAAAAAATGAAGCAGACCAAGGAAGAGCACTTTTGAAAAACTAGGTCACAAAAAAAAGATAAATGACAAAAAGTAGTGTAAGTTTCTTGGGAAGGGTTCAAGAAGGATGCAATTTCAATTTGTGTAAACCTTTTCTTATTTATCTTCTTCAATAATGATCTGGAAGAGACAGGAAATAAGACACTAAAGAAATGCATTGACACAACTAAATACTGAGGACTGCCAAAAGCCAGGCAGGGAAGGTATGAAAAGTTTAAAACATAGTTAGAGAACATAAAACCAAAATGTTATCCATACAGTATTATCTAGGCATATGGTAACAGAGCAAAGTGCTCTTAAGAAGAAATGAAGCAACTGATTGTCCAAAGAAATAGGTCAAGGACTAATCCTCAATATAGTCAACTATATAACACTGTGAGACTGCAAAATTACTTTTTTTTTTTTTTTTGTGGAACAGTCACATAGAACTACATTTGAGTTTAGTCTATCTATGGAAATATGCGGTCCATTCTTGGCTTTGTTGAGTTCTTGGCTATGGGAATATTTTGTGGTAGTAAGTTTCACAGGCTATCTGTGATTTCAATGGAGAACTTGTTTCAAATTAGCTGCTTAATAATTTCATGAGATGTGTAACTTTTATTTTGAGAAAAATAAATTGATCTTTCTTCAAATCATCCTTCAAATGATCTCTTTTTGTCTGAGAAGATATTCAGTAATTCGTGGCCCTCTTATTTTTTGGAAAAGAATTTGATGGTACAAAATAGTTCCGGTTTTAGTGAAACTTTCTGTTTACAGAGGAAATGAACAGTGTTTCTTTTCCCAGAATATGGAAGAACTCAAGGGAAAAAGGAGGTGAAGCAAGGCATATGAGACAAATTCATTAAATAAGCTGATAGTGTCACCAAAGAAAAATAATCAACTATTCCATTAGTACATCCAAGCAAGTCACTGAAGAACCCATGCCCCATACCAATATCTATAGTGTCAGACATTTTGGCAGGAAAGTGTAAAAAGCATTCAATCTCTTTTTGTCTCAAACTCCTGCTATGATTGCCACTGAAAATATAGGATTCTGAATTGCATATTAAAAGTGGAATACTGGTAATATATGGAAGCAAGCTACGAGAACATACAATGAATGATCAAAGGAGCCTACAAGTTGATCTGTTATAAAAAAATGAGAGGAAGATGTTTAAGGGATGTTTAAGCAAGAGCAAAAGATAAAGTTGCTCATGCCAGCACTATGACATGACAAAACCCCGTGATTCTTTTAACACTAAGAAGAAATCTTCATGCTGCATGTTATTTTCTGTCCTGGCACAGCTTCAAGGTACCAAAAAGCCAACCGAAATATCACACTGTAACTTACTTCATTGTTTAAAGATTGAAATTTTGCAGGTAGACAACACATGGGATTATGTCTGGGAAGAGGAACCTGGAAGAGAAGCTTTAAATGTAAGACACTGGCTTTTCTTCCTCCCCCTTCCTGCAGCTTACCTCATCCTGGTAGCCACAAACCTTTATTTTCTCCCTCCTTTATAATCACACTACAAATTTTATTTCACCCTTGCCTTCAGAACAGATCCTACTTGCCCTCCTGCAACTGGCAGGTTTCTGGAAAATAAAGAAATATAAGAAAGTAACAAATGATGGGCCAAGTTCTGGGACAAATGTCTTGGACATCTTATGTTATACTAGTACAGAGGCTGAGATAATAACATAACAAATACGGATGCAAGTTGGACTTGAGTTTTCACTATTAATTGCTATTGGCCCCTCATGGTTCATTTGCTCTCCACAGTTCCTTCCAGTAAGCAAACACATAGCCTGACCTTTCCCCTTAGGCCTTGCTGATGGACTGTGTACTCTGCAGTAGTCCCTTTTTCTAACAGAAAATATTCACTTTACATAATCTTTTTCAATGTCTATGGCAGTGTGAAGGGCAAACTAAGCCACTTCCATGACCAAAGATCAAAGATGCTGAAAAACGCGTATAGGACCTCAGGCTTTTCTTGGTGAAAAATTTTTAACCATCAAATAATTTTGCATTGAGTAATTGGTATTAATAGCAGGCTTTTCTAAGAAAATTCTTGTATAAAGGATACTTTAAAAGAAGGACATTACAAAAAATGATGAGATATTTTCTGCTTATAAAGTCACAAGCTAAACAATCCAAGCAAAGGAACTGTGATTATTTAGACAAAATGAATGCCTTACATACTACCAAGCCACAAATGTACTACAATACATGACTTGGCTTATGATCTACTCATGTTTAGATGGATCAGACAGTCTTTTTCCTATCAATCTATATGTACACCTGCAACAAGATCTATTGTGTGAACCTATACAGCATTGTACTATTGCTGGTATTATATATCATTTGTTCTGCATCTTACATTTTACCTCACAATCACTATTATCAATTTCTGATGTTAGAACTACACTGATCTACACTGAAATGTTCATTATGTTAGATGCAGAGCTTGTATTTATGATTATAGCTCTAAGGTGGACTTATTCCTCTTTTCTTTCATTTTTATTTACTTGCTATATAGTAAGTTATTTATGTTCTGATTTAATTAGAAGCTCTGATCATTGTGTTTTTTTTTTCCCTATCACATAGTGAAACTGAATAGTTTTCATATATGGTTTAGTCTGTCTGTGAAGACTATAAATACATTTACTGGCAAGATACTGTAGTAGACATGGGGGGGGGGGGGGAGTGTCAGCTTTTAATTGTAACTGTCTTGCAGAGTGGTGTTGTTTTAATATCCTGTATAGATTTTTATGTAATACACTTACTTGCAGGCAGCCTGAAGCAAGAATCAATTCTGTGAAGGATTCTTCTTTTGTTAAAAGCCAATCTTGTTTTAATGATGCATGAAGAAATATTTGAGCATTGACATTTTTCTGTCAGGTTTCTTTTGAAAAATCAATTAAGATAATACTGCTTTGACCTAGTTATCTAGTTAATGCTTATTAGGAATGTAATATGATTTACTGTCAGCATAATAATTTTTGTATCTTATCCCATTAGCTTGTGCATATTTCAAAGTGTATTACACAATGGTCACTTCTTAAAATGTAATGTAGCAGAATACATTAATTAGATTGACTGGGATCATTAGACAGAAACTCTCCCATTGGCTCTTTGTATCAAATTTGTATATCATCCCTATCATGTTAATTCGTTGTTTACTTGTCTGAAAAGTGATTCTAAATAACTGTGCTATATAAAAAGTTTTTTAATTGGAAAAAAAGCCTTTGTCTCGTGTCCACAATATTTTTAATTTTAGCTCTTCCTGGGCTAAACACACTAATTACACATGATCACCAGATAAATAAATGCTAACAAGTGAGATTTTTCGAAACCTGATTAGTCATAAAAGAATGCTGTTATACATGAGACAACTGACACAGGAGCACTGAAACCCTGGGAAACACTTGATTTGATAGGTGTTAAAAATTGAAATGATTGGTCTATTTATTTTTTGCATTTCAGCTGCTTAATGTTAATGGAAAGGTCAATAAAGGAGTTGCCTTACTGTGGCATTAGAGAGGAACTATTGATTCCCATTCATTTAGTGGTCAGTGTTAACGAAGAACCAAACTCTTTTAACCTTGTTAAGCAGAACAGAAATTAAATCTTCCCATCACTTTTAGAGCAGTGGTCTATCTCAGAACAATACTGCAGTTAGACAGTTTAGCTAAGTTTATCTGTTTCCATCGTGCCAATGGTGTGTGTGAAGTTAAGAGACTTGGAAGAAGAAATGACAGACTGTTTTGTGGATCTTAGTGGAAAAGAATTCCTTTAGTGTGGCAAAGGCAATAGTGATCTTTTTCATATGATGAAAGGGTCTTTCTTTTAGTCCAGAGTAAGCATTAATTTGTCAGGTAACTTTAAATGCAGAACATTAATGATCTATACACCTGCATTATTGTCATTCTGTGTGTTTTGATTTTTGTTTTTTTTTTTGGTTTTTTTGCAAATATCCCCCTTTATTTTCTGTGATTGACACAGTTTTAATTTGCTTTTCCTGCTAGAAACATGCGCCGTAGTAATGAAGACAGTATCTGTTAAGACAGAAAATAACAGATATTCATTTTCTTAAAATATCATTTCTGTAGATAGTTGATACATTCAAAGAAAACCCAAAAACTCTTACAAGTATGTGTGTATTTAATGCAAGGGAACTATTTCAAACCAGTTAACCAAAAAGATAACTGAAGCGCCATATATTATCACTGGAAAGAAAATGGGAGAATAAGGTGTATATGTTTTTTCTTATTTTCTTAAAATAAAAAAACTCACCTACACATTTGGCCTCTTATTGATTTTTTAATTTTTTTATTATTTCTCTACATTCTCTTTCCACTGAGTCAGAGTAGCCGAGGCCACTGTATTGCTGTCATACATCATTTGAAATGCACCACTGTAACATTTGCAATATAACAAAAGTCACCACATTGCATAGATTGACATGATGAATATGTGCTGAAAGTTTCTTAAAGAATTTGATCTCTTTTCTACTAACATTTATAACATAGAAAAGGATATAAAGGAAGAAATGTTTTCTCCATATGCATATTTCCCTAGTTTAACTCAGGCTTGTACTCATTTAAGGTAGTTATAGATTTCAGGAAATCTTTTTTCTGCATGTCATTAGAAATTTCAAGTCTGGAAGATTTTAGACAGCTTAATATACATAATTTGTCTTAAACCCGTGAATATCTTTGTGTGAATAAGATGGCATATTGAAATCCTTATGTGACGGTAATAATGGTAAGATGGGCCCTGGCTTTCCTGGGATAAATGGAGTGCATGCATGAAATAAAGAAATAAGAAATGAGTCAGGATGTTAGATTTTAAGATTGGCATTGTTTACAATCCACAAAGCAAACAGGGAGAAAAGAACATCCTAATGCTATCAGTTATTCTTATTTGCATGTAAACTCTGATATTAGGATTCATTTTTGAGCATGTCACTTTTTAGCTCCTCATTAATTGCAATGACAGCACTGTGCATCTGTTTATAGAAAAGACGTTGTTGTGGCTGAGGTTTTAATTATATTAAATATTAATCATGGATTGAAATTGGAAACCTGAAATTATTGTTTAATGATCAATGATCAAACGCATAATCAAGATAAAGAAAATTAGGATGGCAGACAGCAACATCACAATTTGAATTCTACATTATTAGTCTTCTGCCTAACTAGGCACTTTTCTTGAGTATCTGAACTGTTTTGCCTTTTAACTGTGCTTGCAGTTGCTATAGTGATGGCATAATTTTGTAATGGTCTAAAAATGACACTGGCATAGATACTGACAGATAGGAATTAATTCACTAACAAGTAATTATGTAGTGAAATGTTGACTGCCATGCAGAAGGTGCACTGTGACACATTTACTGTTTTTCAGGGATGGCAGTAACATTAGCGTTGGTCATTAGTGGTAGACATCTCCGTACAGTGTTGGATACAGACTTATATGCAGACCTATTTAGTTACCTGTGTGACAGCCTTGTTCAGGACACCAGAAACAGCTGTCCTAGCCTGTATGAGCCAAAATAATTAGGCCTGTCATCTTCTCGCTCTGATTTCCCCTTCAACCTGCTCCACAAAATGCAAATATTTTGCTTTCATTGTCACATTCACCTTGACATGGATATTGCTTTGGCGCATAACTGGATGAGATGACTGAGAATTTGCATTGTTCATTCTAATAAATTTGCTTCCCCTCTACCGCATGGCAGGACCCATCAGATAAAGTCTCCCAGAGTGTCATCAATCAACATCGCTGACAGACGGCTTTTGCCTTCATTTGTTACATAGGAGAACATGCTTAATTATTTGTCCTGTAATTAGTTGGGAAAATGTCAGGAAATGTCAACTCTCTGTTCACTCTGGAAGGGCTCTGCTTGAAAGCCACAATGACTGAAGTGTCATTAATGCTGCCTAACAAGACGAGGATCAGCTGGGGAAAAGTGAAAGCTTCTAAAAAAGTAATCATGGCGAGTTAAGGAAAACTGCAAATCAGCACCAATAATAAGATGTGAATCCTATTAGCAAACACTTATATTTTTCATCTGTTACTCCTCATAATAAAAATACGGAGGGAAAACTCAAGGAACAAATACAGTGGGCTCATATAATTTCTGTCACATATTCATTGGCATATCCTAAGCCAATCATGCTTAATACATTACTGTAGGTAGTATCTAATATTTAATTTTCAGATTTGAGGCACATTTTTAAATTCATGCAGCAGTATAATATCCAATAGGTATATGAAGGTAAATATTTTTACGTTAATCAAGGAATGTAAGATTAATTGAATATGAAAATTTGTTTTCTGAATTTTAAGCTGATAAGGAGAGGACGTATTAGTTTTAATTTTAGGAACAGAAGTAAAATAAATAAGCACAATCTGTTTATCAAGTATTTGCAGTTGCATGTAATAGGCAGCCAAACAGATTTCTTGAAATTACATGGACAACTAGGAATGATCATCTCTCCTTTTTGTGGTGGAATATAAAGACAACCTCCTGTATTTCATATTTAAAAAAAAATAAAATAAAATAAAGGAATCAAAAAGGAAACCATATCAATGAAACTAAATAACCACGCTGCTTTCTCCTTATCTGTATTTTGGAAAAGGAGAAGCATTGAGTTTAACTTTGCAGTGAAAGGTTGCACAACTACAGGATTGAAAAGATGAGAATTAGAGAAACAATGTAGCTAGAAATTGTTTTTGCGTTTACTAGGACCATTTGATATTTTAGTAATTATTTGTAATCAGCAGTTCTGTTTTCTGTTCTCTATTTTCATATTTCTTATATGAAATCATACGGTATACATTCTTAATGCCTCATCTTCTTTCCCCCCCATCCCCTTTTTTTACATTGTTAAGAAAGTGTATAACCATGTGGGAATACTTTCTTACTTAATTACTTACATTATTTCATCCCTTGTTGCGATTAAGCAAATTATTGCTTGGTCTCTTTAGAAAGGATAATTAAGATAGCGTTCTGGTGTTTTACAATTTACTCGTTGTCACAGGTATGGCTAAGCTAATTATCAAATGGTTAAAAATTTATTCTGGGAAGAATATTACAAGTGTACCATGTGGGCAAATTGCTTCCAAGGCTAATTCAATTATAGATGCACTGTAGCTATCGTGTTGGTATGATATTTGTCTTGGAAGGTAGAGAGCATGGGAACGTAAGTGCAGGTTTATTAGTATAGCGCCTGGTTTTGTATATTAGAGTTTGGGAAAAGTCAACATGGTATCTGAGAGAAGGAAGAGAAGGAAGAAACACTCTCGGTTAATTCTTTTTTAAAAAAAGAAATCATAACAAATGAATGCGTCAGAGCAAACAGAGGCTGCAGTATGAACCATATAAAATCTAGATGCTGCTCATTCCTGATATTCTGATTCCAGTCAGAATAAAAATGCCGATAAAATTATTCTGACAAGCTGCTCTCTCAGCCCTGAGTGGACTTCCATCTTCATTCCCTAAACCAACTCACAATTCAAAATAATAAGGCACTATTACCAGTTTTCCTAGGGAAAACCCCTCAGGATTGACAGGTTATGAAGACTTAGTAACCCTTTTATCCTATAAGAAAGATGGTCTGTTCAAACAAGGGTGCTACTGTGCTTTCAAAAGTAGAGGGGGTGGCCACAATGGGAAAGGTTTTGAAAATCCTCCCTAATCAACCAAATAGAATAAAAAGCTGCTATTATTTAATGCATCAGCCCACCATTTCTGAAAGAATTGTTTACATTTAATGCAGGGCAGAGAGAAGATTTTTAAACATCTTAATGTATTCATCCTTTTGCATTCTTACTGTTAAGTCCTAGATGCATAAGGGAGGGCTAGGACAACCCCAGATATGATTATACCTGCTGTGCATATGTGCTATTAACAGATGCCTTCTTGTAGTAATTTACTTTGAGGTCAGTCTTGACGCTTTCCACTCTAAAATGAAAAGTAGATGCTACTGCTATAGCAAA